>NC_079391.1:19976516-20288394 GCF_029220125.1 Pseudoliparis swirei | reverse complement strand
TTTCCTCAACATAGTCGAACTACAAAAGTACCATAAGTAAGTGCTATCTAAGTGCCACTGAAGTGCTAATCTGTGTTTTAATCCAGATATAGTCGGAAAAGGTGTGTTTTCAGTCTCCGACGGAAGATGTAGAGACTTTCTGCTGTCCTGATGTCAGTGGGAGCTCGTTCCACCACTGAGGAGCCAGGACAGCAAACAGTCTGGATTTCGAGTGATTAGCTCGAGGTGCAGGAGTCACAAGTCGATTGGCTGTTGCCGAGCGGAGCGAACGTGCTGGGTGTACGGTGTGACCATATCCCGGATGTAGACGGGCCCGATCCGTCTAGAGCACGTACGCCAGGACCAGTGTTTTGAAGCGGATGCGAGCAGCCACCGGTAACCAGTGGAAGGCGGAGGTGGAGTGGTGTGGGTGAATTTCGGGAGGCTGAAGACCAGTCGAGCTGCTGCATTCTGGATGAGCTGCAGGGGTCGGATGGCCTTAGCAGGTAGACCAGCCAGGAGGAGTTGCAGTAGTCAAGGCGTGAAATGACCAGAGCCTGGACCAGAACCTGTGCCGCCTTCTGAGTAAGAAGAGGCGTATTCTCCTGATGTTGTGCAGCATGTACCTACAGGAAGCGTTGTCGCAGTGATGTTGGCCGTCAGGGAGAGTTGACTGTCTAGTGTCACCCGAGGTTCCTGGCAGTCAGGGTAGGGGCCAACACAGAGCTGTTGAAGGTGATAGTCAGGTCGTGGGTGGGGAGCCTTTCCTGGAAGGAATAGTAGCTCAGTCTTGTCAGGGTTGATCTTCAGGTGGTGAGCAGACATCCACTGAGAGATGTCAGTCAGACAGGCAGAGATTCGCCGCCACCTGTGTTTCGGACGGTGGAAACGAGAAGATCAGTTGGGTGTCATCAGCATAGCTATGGTAGGAGAAGCCATGCGAACGAATGACAGAGCCGAGAGAATTTGTGTACAGAGAGAAGAGGAGGGACCCAGGACGGAGCCTTGAGGAACCCCAGTAGTGAGAGGACAAGGATCAGACACAGATCCTCTCCAAGTTACCCGGTAGGTGCGGTCTTTAAGGTAGGAAGAGAAAAGAGCGAGTGCAGTGCCTGAGATCCCCAGGTCCTGAAGAGAAGAGATCAGGATCTGGTGGTTCACGGTGTCAAATGCTGCAGAAAGGTCGAGAAGGATAAGGACAGAGGAGAGAGGCTGCTCTAGCAGTGTGAAGCTGCTCAGAGACAGCCAGGAGGGCAGTCCCTGTTGAGTGGCCGGCCTTGAATCCAGACTGGTGACGGTCAAGAAGGTTGTTACTGTGGAGATAGGAGGACACTTGGCTCAAGATAGCTCGCTCCAGAGTTTTGGAGAGAAAAGGAAGAAGAGAGACCGGTCTGTAGTTGCTGATGTCAGACGGGTCGGCGTGGGTTTCTTCAGGAGAGGGTTGACTCGCCTCCTTCAGAGAGTTAGGAAACAGCCAGTTGAGAGGGAGCTGTTAATAAGATGGGTGAGGAAGGTCAGAAGGTCAGGAGCAATAGCCTGGAGAATGGGAGACGGGGTCAAGGGCGCAGGTGGTCGGTCAGCGGAGGTCACCAAGCTAAGAACTTGATTGGGAGACAAGGGGGTGAAAGAGGAAAGAGAGGGGGATGAAGAAGTTAGTGTTGGTGAGGTGATAGAAGATGGATTTGTAAAGGAGGAGCGTATGTCGTCTATCTTGTTTGTAAAGTAGTCGACAAAGTGGCTCGGCAATAGGGTGGAAGGAGGAGGGGGACAGGGGGGATCAAGGAGGTTGGAAAAGATAGAGAAGAGTTTTTTGGGGTTAGAGAAGGAAGACTGAATTTTGGTCAGGTAGAACGAGCTATTACATGCATGTTGACCTGAATAACAGCTCGGAGCACTAAACGTCGGCGGGGTTGCAGGTTGTAAAAGTGGTGGACTCATAAATCAAACGCATCCATGTGACTATGCAACAGTCAGAGCTAATGATAGTCTTACAAATTGAGAAAGAGCATTTATAGTGGGTGGGAAAGGAGGTGGTTTGGACCCAATTAACACAAGACTTTCAACCACCAGATTGGTGTTCGACAACGCAAGTCCCAAAGGGTTGTTTTGTTGCCGAACATTCGTAATGTTTTCCGAAACCTAACTACGTGGTTTTGTTGCGTTAAACTACTGATCGTAGCACTCTATGTGGTTCTGTTGCCTTAACCCACTGGATCTCAACCTGTTTCTTTCACGCCCCACTTTGGAGGAAGAAAAGCATTCAGGCCCCACCGCCAACAAAATGGTCTTTGCTGACTTTTTATTAAAATAACTTTTTGTGACTCCTCCATGTGTGCTTTTTTAAATAATAGAATAAAGAAATTTGCAATGACTTTCAAGTAAACCAAATGTCAATGAACTTGTTAGAAAAATGCAAATAAAGTTATTTATGTGCAAAAAAGCACACTGGCAAAAAAAAGTAGCTTCCTGGCACTGCAATTAACCTGGTTGGCACTGGATATCTTTTCAAGATAATAACAATAAGTACAACCTTTGAAAAACTAAAGAAAACTAGTTCAAATATTTGACAGAGTTTTACACTGCATACGTTTTTAAACAATAACGTGCAACCTAGTGCAGATATGTGTGTCAAGTTGTATCAGTACACTATAATAAAAATCAATGTGGTTCAACTTAAAAACATAAGTACAATTGCTGCCTTAGACTTTCAAGTGTAGTCAAATTGGATTTACAATTTGATACAACTCATGATCATGCTCTCTGTACGTTCACTTGACTGTTTAGTACAACTTAGTTCAACTTAGCAATGCAAGTTAAAAATATATATAACTTATCATCATGCATTCTGTTCACTTGTCCAAATAAGTAATGTCAACTCTTAAATAAGTTAGAAGGAAGTTGACATTACTTTCCTAGTTAATATGACCTAAAAGTATGCATCATTTCAAATGGAAATTGAGTTATAAGAAACACTACGTTTTGTGGCAAACAAATCGTATTTATTGCATTAAAACAAAGTTTACATAAAAACATGCAGATCCCTAACAACTTCCACACTGTGGTTAAACAGAATATTAACAAAAAGTCAGGGCTCTCAAGTTTTGAAGACAGGCAAAAGACATTGTCGGATATTTCCGTCAGTAGCGCGCAATTCCAGGATGCTTTATTTTCATTGGTTGCTGGATTACCCAGATACGGGTTTTTTTCTGATTGGCTATTGTGTAGCCCATTTCTTTTTTTTGATTGGCTGATAAGTGGCTCCTCACAGCAGAACTCCAGGGGAGCGCTTGATTCCTCCACGGTGAGGGCAGCGCGGCCAGCTCATGTTTGCGCGCTGCGGCACATTAAAACATGAAATAGCCGAGAGTTTTTTTCAGCGTGAGAAATACGATGTGTGGCGGGAGTGCGTGACTTAAAACCGAAATGCGTGAGTCTCACGCTCAATGCGTGACACTTGAGAGCCCTGAAAAGTTCAGACTCAGAGAAAAACCTTAAAAGTCAATGTAAACAGTAAAGAAATCAGTAGAAACAAATGTGTCCAAGTTTCAGGATTTCGTGGCATCTTGTCATGTGTTGTCGAAGCGAGAGAGAGGACCAAAATGCCGACACTACTTCCAAACCACTACAGGGCTCTCAAGTGTCACGCATTGAGCGTGAGACTCACGCATATCGGTCTTAACTCCCGCACTCCCGCCACACATCGTATTTCTCATGCTGGAAAAAACTCGGCTATTTCATGTTTGAATGCAGGGGTGCTCAATACGTCGATCGTGATCGATTGGTCTGCGCGCATCGGGGCGGAGCAAAGAAAAAGTCACTAGCACCCCCCCCCCCCCACACTCTCACTAGCACCTAGCACCTAGCAGTAAATTACAGAACGACGTTATCATGACTTATTGTTCAAATCCCTTTTTACAGTGTATTAGTGGCTGCAATGAGCTTTCCACTACAAATCTTTTTAAAACTGGCTTGCAGGCTTGATACGGCCACTCTTAATTCATGCTTAATGTTGAGCTCTTGTTCTGAAGGACAACAGCGGAAAAGACGATCTCAATTCATGCTCAATGTTTAGCTCTTGTTTTGAAGGGCAGGTTTTGGCAAAACGCCAAGAATCAGAGTCACTAATAGTCTTGGCCGTCGTACATTCGCAAGTGTAACCTGTTAATGGCGTAATGTAAACATGTACACGGTGATACAGGCATTTCAACATGTGTTTATTAATGACTTTTATGTTTGTGTACTTTGAACTTGTGTAATCTGTGAAGTTCTCAGTACAGGTCTTTCTGCATTTCCTCCTGCGTCCCACCTGTAGTACCACTGCGCCCCACTTGAGGGGTGCGCCCCACAGTTTGAAAAGCACTGCAATAACCACCCAATGACCTAGTTATTTTAAGGCCTAACATAACCTGTACTACATTCTACCTGTAGTTATTTCAAAGTCAACAATGGTTTTTGACAATGGTCAACAATGGTTTTAGTCTGTCATTTTAGTTTGTCATACATTTATATCTAAACCCGACAAAGTGGTTTTGTTGCTTAACTTTCATTTTGTAATTTTGTAATTTTGTAAGAAAAAAGCCGTTCCAAACAACACCAAAAAATAAAATTGTGTCCGATTACACCAAAAAAGACAGATTTCTTTCCGTGACTATTATTTCAACTTTTTTTCTTTGAAATGATGTAGTGTCCGTCATCGTGGTGTGGCACACGACTCAAAACTCTACAATGATCCTCGGCAGCTGTTGCCATGGAGAAGAATCTCGTCAGAGACGTGAATCAAAGCCCTAACAAATAAAAAATGTTGTCGACGAAGTTGAGAAAACCAAGAATTTAATTTTTCTTTTTTTTTTCTTCAGTTTTCTCACCATTGTCATCATCAGCTTTCTCCCACGTTTAAGGGCGACCATATCATTCAATTATTGGAATATATCGCATTTGTCCGACATAAAAACTAGAAATGAAATGATGATTTGAAATGCTGCTGTGTAATAGAGTCCCCAGATGGAAAACTGAACCTGTGACTTAACGCTCGGGCCTTTTCGCCAATGAGTTGTGCGTCCTTATTGGTTAAACCTGTGTCTGACTATAGGAGAGGAGGGAAGGGGGGGGGGGCCCTCACACAATAATCCTCAAACGGCTTGAGAGGAGGCAGTTTGGCCCGGCTGTCCGAAGCTAAGGAGATAAACAATGTCTCTCTCTCTCTATCTCTCTCTTTCTCTCTCTCTCTCTCTCTCTTGTTCATTGCTTCTCTGCTCAAACCCTCACTCATACTGCCATGGGATTACTGCTGGAGGCCATTTAGTTGTTGTCTACTGACCTGTCCAGTTCTACCGTCCAGTCCAGTTAGCAAGAAAAATTCATCTTAATCCTCCTGATCCTCTCGCCTCAGCTTTTAAGATCTGTCTCAGATTTCGCTCCATTTATTTAGCTCGCTGTGTAAACAGCTCTGGCTCATGGAGAGAGAGAGTGAGATAAGTGTTTTTTGTCACTAAGACGTTGCGGCTCATCTGTATTAAATGGAATGACAGAAACAGATTGTGACACCTACCCAGGTCGAGTGCTGACATCTTGTATTCTGGCAATCCCTCCTGTGGCTGTTACAGCTTTTATGATTATGAAATTGACCCTAATGGCAGAGATCTGCACAGCCAACGCAGAGGTCCGAGCAAGGTCGTTGTTTATGATCCCATGTGGAGACTGAATCCCGGTAACAGTCTGCTTCGCTCCAACCCGATGGATCAGCAGCACTCGTTCCAATAGATCTTGAGCCAGTTTTTTATGGCCATCTGTCCTCTTGCACGACAATGTGACTCATCTAACCTGAGGAGTGTTTCCCCTGGAAGATAAAGTCCTTCTCTCCACTGATGGAGATTACTGGTATCTTGTCCTACAACCATTAACAGTCACAACAAGAGAAATAGAGAGAGAGAGAGAAAAGAGAGTGAGAAATTCGACAATGAATCAGAGCTTTTTATAGCTCATTGCCCCTCTGACCATCTAAGTGAGGAAGCATCGTGACTTTGCGTGCCTGAATCGATTTTCCCGCTCATTTATCCAATTGCTTTTACGCGCTCCTGCCTATCACGGCCTCCCAGTGGCACGCAGTAGTACTCAGAATCAAAACCCAGCACCACACGAGGTGAGTCACTTTGGATGGAGGTAGGAGACAAAAGCTGTCGGAACCCCTGTAGATTTCTAAGGAAATGAATTCATCCATAGCCCGCTTTGCCTTCTGCTACCAAAGCCCAAACCACTTTTTGCCTCTCTTGCACCGTAGCGTAGTGCGCCAGCCCTGCAAAAACCAACCAGTCAAATTTATTTTACTGCTCTCATGCCTTTTATCCTCACCAGAGCAACTTGATCGCATGGAAGAGGGCATGAACAAGGTGAACGCAGACCTGAAGAAGGCCGAGAAAGATATAAAAGATATAGGACAATGCTGTGGTCTGATATGCCCATGTATTAAAAAGTAGGTACCGGCCAGGAGCCCCGAGCTTCTGCCTGTCCAGTGCTGGTGGTGGTGGTGGTGATGTCTGATGTCTCTCTTGTCACAGTCAATGTCTTTTTGTGTCTCTTCTCCTCTGTTCATCCTCTCTACTCCCCCCCCCGCAATGTCTTCCACCTCTCTTCTCTTTTCACGTGCTTTCGTTCTTTTGCTGGAAAAAAAAAAAATGACAATGTGTTGGTAATCAGAACAACTGGAACGCATCGAGGAGGGGATGGACCAAATCAATAAGGACATGAAGGATGCAGAAAAGAATTTGAACAATCTAGGACAGTTCTGTGGTCTATGTTCATGTCCCTGTAACAAGTAGGTGCTGCCTGTGTCGCCCGACTGCATGTGTTTCAGTGCCTGCCTTCCCGTCTCTCTATCCGCCCGCCTGCTTCTGGTGTGTGAGAGCATGGTGACCTGTGGTGTGAGCGGTCGGGCCCATAGCCACGACAGCAACCACAACAACATCAACAACACGCTCCCGGAACAGGCACCAGTGCTGCCTGTGTGTGTGTGTGTGTGTGTGTGTGTGTTATGTGAGAGAGTGTGTGTGCTTGCATGAACAACACAAACATCTGCACGACCGGTTCCAATGTTTTCTTTTTTTCTTCTGCTGTTTGTCATCAACCAAAAAAGCCCTTCATTCCACATCGGATTAGAGATTCTCTTCCAGCAGGTAGCGGCAACAGCAGGGATCTGGGGTCTAACCAACGAATAAATCAACTAGTTGCCTTCTCCATTGAATTACTCATTTCAATTTTATCCGTTTTGTTTTCGTTTGTAAAAAAACCCGATGTTGGTGTTTTACATGTTTTTATATTAATTAATTGCTTACCTGGGGCTCTTGCAGTACATTACAATAAATATTCTCATTCTCCTTCTTGCCGAGTTAGATGAGAAGATTGATACTGCTCTCCAGTCTGTGCTAAACGTATGCAGCTCAGCTTAGCACAACAACTGGAAACGGGGAAGTAGCTAGCCATTAACAAAATCCAACTCCCAGCATAACTAATGTCATTAATTGACACGGTGAAGCTTGTTTGTTAAAGATGGAAAAACAAACAAAGTGTGAACACGTTGTTGCAGTTGACATTTCCATATGTATATCAATTAAACAAACAATATATAACCTGTCAATTAGTGAGCTTTAGAAATAGTTTTTAGAGAGCCAGGCAATCTGTTTCCACCGGTTTCCAGCTGTTGTGCTAAACTAAGCTCATCTAGCTGTCTGCTGGTGGTAGCCTCAGAGTTCTTTACCTCACTCCCTGCAGGAAAGCAAATGTGCAAAATATCAAACTGTTCCTTTCAGCGTGTAGTTTTTTTTTAGTCCCAGATCTTAGATGTGGTGATTGATTAATTTATTCTTGACTGTGTGCTATGTTCTACATTGTTCAGACTGTAGACCATCAGCACATTTGCAAGCCAGCGTTAACATCAGTCAGGGCATCTTTAAAGATGTGAAGGTGATTCCATCACCAGTCCAGTAACTTTATAATCCAGCACAGACGGTAAAACAAATTCTAAAATGTCTAACTTAGCTTTCACACACCAACTTTGGCAAATGACCCTCACTAAACAAGTTGTAAGCATAGGATGCCTCTGTTGGCCCCTGCCTGTCTTACCCAAGGACTGTCATACAAGAGCGAGGTCAACTTGAGCACACTCATTTTAATAATAAAGAGATTACACCGTGTATTTGTAATGTGAAAGCTTCGTTATAAAGGTGGATTCCCCAATTCCCGTTTTGCCAAATTCCTCTGTGATCTGATCTCCTCGACAGCCAAACTATGGCAACTTAGTCATGTCTGAGCGTACGATACTCTGGGACCAATACACGTACTGTATACAGTTGTCTATCTCCGAGCTAGAGAAAAGACAAGGGGCTGACAAACCAAGACATACACGGCTATATGTTGGTTATTTTTGGTGGGTTTGCAGCAGGATGTTTCGCGATGCGACATGCGGAACCATCTTAACAACAGACGAAACAGGGCTGAGCAGGATTCTTGACACTCGCAAACGCAACTAATCTGCTTTATTTGCATCACAGCCGACATTTTGTAGCAGTTGGTTTAATAGTTTAACAGTCACCACCTGATTTATTTATTTTTGCTTCCTATGAGGAGGCAGTTTGCTGCCTCCAGCTGGTCCAGTTTGGGTCCTGCTACCATACGTGATGTTTTTGGGTTCAGATCTTGTCTATTCTATAGCTCTTTGGTCCTCCCTCTCACAAACCATTTGTGATGTGATCCTGTGGTTGTGGTTATGTGTTTCACCTCATCTACACATCTTTATATGCCTGGGTCAAATAGCATGTGAAAAATAATTCTTGCTTGTTGTTATAAACTGGAGCACCTGGTGGGCGTGGTTTGCCACCTCACGGCACGTTGCTCGCCTGTCATTGGCCAAACACCAAATACCGATTTGAACAGTATTCACTGAGTTGTCCTCCGGGCTGACATCCGCTCATCAGATGCTCCGAGCGTAATAAAACAAACGCTAAGAATTAGATTTGCCTATTTGACTGTATACAGTGTATCATCCTACATCCAGATGAAATGAAGGGCTCATTACTACTACTACTACTGTGTTACTAAGTCATGCATGCAATATGATCACCATTCATCACTGTTTTTTAATTTAAAAAAATTTTTAACATGGTTTTCCACAAGGGATCTAACTGCTCAGCTTTCTTTCACGAGATACAGTGTGTGTGTCTGATCCTGCTCCTTCTTTGCATGTTCCCCCCTCCGCCCCCGTGTTAAACATTGTGTACCGTGTCTTCCGCCTTGTACGTCCTCTCGACTTTGCACGTGTGTAATCGTGTCCCTTCCGGCCGGAGGCTGGTCATTATGTGTTCTGTGTTTGAGCTTGTGGTGGGAGATGGTTTTACCTTTTGAGGAGAACCTTTCAAACACGGCTTGTTGTACTCGTATTCAATGGATCTGCTTGTCAGATCAACAATTCACAGATTGCAAACTCACGTATGTAGGTGTATCATACGCATCCGGCAGGCTGCTTCTAGCAGGCCAATTGGCTGGACACCACAATTACGCGACACATTTTAAACACACAGTATGTAAGTTTTGAATATTGTGAATTGCTAGAAAACATGCATTCACATGGATATGCATATATATATATATCTATATATAGATATATATATACAGGACTGTCTCAGAAAATTTGAATATTGTGATGAAGTTCTTTATTTTCTGTAATGCAATTAAAAAAACAAAAATGTCATGCATTCTGGATTCATTACAAATCAACTGAAATATTGCAAGCCTTTTATTCTGATTTATTTCTGATTATGGCTTACAGCTTAAGAAAACTCAAATATCCTATCTCTAAATATTAGAATATCATGAAAAAGTATACTAGTAGGGTATTAAACAAATCACTTGAATTGTCTAATTAACTCGAAACACCTGCAAGGGTTTCCTGAGCCTTGACAAACACTCAGCTGTTATAAATCTTTTTTTTTACTTGGTCTGAGGAAATATTAAAATTTTATGAGATAGGATTTTAGAGTTTTCTTAAGCTGTAAGCCATAATCAGCAATATTAAAAGAATAAAAGGCTTGCAATATTTCAGTTGATTTGTAATGAATCCAGAATGCATGACATTTTTGTTTTTTTAATTGCATTACAGAAAATAAAGAACTTTATCACAATATTCTAATTTTCTGAGACAGTCCTGTATATATGGATATGCATATGCACAACCTCACATGAACGCCCACAGCACGACTAGTCTTGGTAATGTTCACAGACAAGTGCAAACACACACATATACATACATATACATATATATATATATACAGGACTGTCTCAGAAAATTAGAATATTGTGATAAAGTTCTTTATTTTCTGTAATGCAATTAAAAAAACAAAAATGTCATGCATTCTGGATTCATTACAAATCAACTGAAATATTGCAAGCCTTTTATTCTTTTAATATTGCTGATTATGGCTTACAGCTTAAGAAAACTCTAAAATCCTATCTCATAAAATTTTAATATTTCCTCAGACCAAGTAAAAGATTTATAACAGCTGAGTGTTTGTCAAGGCTCAGGAAACCCTTGCAGGTGTTTCGAGTTAATTAGACAATTCAAGTGATTTCTTTAATACCCTACTAGTATACTTTTTCATGATATTCTAATATTTAGAGATAGGATATTTGAGTTTTCTTAAGCTGTAAGCCATAATCAGCAATAAATCAGAATAAAAGGCTTGCAATATTTCAGTTGATTTGTAATGAATCCAGAATGCATGACGTTTGTTTTTAATTGCATTACAGAAAATAAAGAACTTCATCACAATATTCTAATTTTCTGAGACAGTCCTGTATATATATATATATTCATACACACACACACCGCAGCAGTTAAACTGGGCCTGACTGAAATGTGTGTGGTAGGTTTAAGGGCGGGGGCCAGGCCTGGGGAGCGAACCAGGATGGAGTTGTGAACAGCCAGCCGGGGGCTCGAGTGATGGACGAACGTGAACAGATGGCCATCAGCGGGGGCTTTATCCGCAGGTAAGTAGTGTGTGAGTGTGTGTGTGTGTGTGTCTGTGTGTGTCTGTGTAGGTGTCCTTCTGTGTGTGTGTAGCTGGCAGTCTTGCTGATCTGTGTGTGTTTGCAGAAGTGCTGGTTTGTGTGATATTGTTTGCGTGATATTATATGAGACTCATCCTGGAATAGGTCATCCCATTCAGACTCATCTTCACACTTCTTCACCTTCATTTTAAACATAGTGTCAGTTGCTCATCTGTGTTTTCATATTATTCCCCCCGAAATGTTCATCTCAATTCATCGTGTTATTTTGAGGCTTACAGATTGAAGGACTGTGCAGAAGAACCGGTATAAGTTCTGCAGCAATAAGGGTTTAATACATTAAAGTAAAACGACCTGATGGATCATTGTTGTTTCCAGCCTATCTCGCTTGTGACCACTTCAAATAAAAGTGTACTTTTAACCCCCCTGCCCCATCATTAGTGTCAGAAGTCTAAAAGTTGAACCCTAAACTTTGTCGTTTTCAAAAGATGAGCAGGTAAAATTATCCACAAAAAAAATCAATGAATTCAAATGTGTGTACCATAGCTGTGTTTTAAACATCCTGTGACCCGTTGGGCACTACTATGACATGTGATCTCAGCATTGTGGATCCAGGAGAATTACCAGGGTTTCTTCCCCAGTTTTTTTCCAATTCTCTGGAAAACCGGACTCTCACAGAGTGAAGTTTTGTGCTGTCCATGGTACTGAATCTCCAGACTGCTTATAAAGTGTGTGATGTAAAGTGTGCCATGTGGTCATATAACCCATTTGAATTCCAAGAACATTGTGATTTATTGTTTACTGACTTATTTACTTTTTGGAACATATGGTGTCTACCCTGTACACTGCTGCGCACCGTGCCACCCCATTTTAATGAGGCTCGTGCTCTCCAGCACAATGTGATGGATCCCCACATGATCTTTGGCCCACTTCCCTCCTCCTGTGTGCTCCAGGGTAACTGAGGACGCCCGGGAGAACGAGATGGATGAGAACCTGGAGCAGGTGGGCGGGATCATTGGCAATCTGCGTCACATGGCCCTGGATATGGGCCAGGAGATTGACACCCAGAACCGCCAGGTGGACAGGATCATGGAGAAGGTACCGCTCAATGACACTATCAGATTTAAGCTGGTGGGAAAGATTACGTCATTTATCGGGAAGTGCAGGACTGTGATGTAGTTGCCATTTCGCCATTCTAAATTCATACGTATTGTTGGAAATATGTCCGATTTGAGTGACTAGGCAACACCCTGTCCGAGTTGGTGGGGCAGCCGAGTAAACGTTTCATCATAGGTGGATAAAGGTAGTGCCAACTCTGTTACACCGAGAGGTTTGATGCTCTAAATATTGACATTATGGATCTACATGTGAGGATCAAGAAGGAATGTTGTGGTATTAAAAGGCCTATAAATGACCATTTATTGGCCTTTATCAGTGTTATCTCATAATTATGGGTTAAGTAAGTAAACAAAAGGCAGCACATCTAGAGCATATGCTAGCTAAGCCATGGAGTATTTAGCTGTTGTTTAGCATGGATTCCATGCTCAGCACTAGGCTGTGTAAGAGCGGATGCGGCTATGCTGCAGCAAATCTGATTTACATGCTAATGGACACAAAGGTTTACATCATCTGAGTGTTACCCATCCAAATTGTCCACTTTGTCAATGAAATTAGTACGATTATCGAGATTAAAAAGGATAGCTGCGGTTCATTTCAAGCGTATTTCACAGAAATGTGAATATGCGGGCGGATAAGGTCAGCCGATGAATGGAGCCGGACATCGATCTTCATGCAGTTAGCCATAACAGCCGATTCATGCAAAAGTTGTGTTTATTAGGCAAGCTGTAAGGGGCTCTCTCATTGGTTGTTTCGGGTGAGCCATTATTTCTTCGAAGCCCTACAACAGAGATGGCGAGCGCAAAGTCAGCATGACCCATGGATTCAAGTACACATAGCCACAGTTATGCTTAAACCTGTAGTCTTTAAAAGTCACTTTTCCACCACACTGAACTGTCTGTGTGTCTCTTTCAGGCCGATTCTAACAAGACCAGGATTGACGAGGCCAACCAGCGTGCTACAAAGATGTTGGGCAGTGGCTAAACTGCACCGAGAGAACAAAAGAAGTGCTTTCATCCCCGTTCAACCCAAATCACCCGAAGGAAAACAACATCAACACCAACTAAACCAAGCCCAGACCCCCCCTCACCACCCCAACACCGACATCCAGCGCCCACTTCCTAAGCTCGACAGCAGGCGCTGCAAAACCATGCTTATAGTGATAGAGGTTTGCACACATGCACATATCATACATCCCCCCCGCCCACCTCTCGATTATGCCCATCATGTCCCTCCCCTTTTCGTCTACGTTGTTCTGTGTTGTTGCTCTTTTGAAATGTTGTTAATAAATATATAGTTCTGTTCATCATCCACTCAAAGTGTCCCCATGCTGTACATAGCGCTTCTTAAATGGCTTCATCGACTTAGATCCCTTGTACCCGTTTTCTTTATCGATCTTTTTTTATTTTTTTATGTCTGTGTGTAATATAAACTGTATGTACACCTCGTTCCAACATGAACGCCCCCCCTCCCCCCATCATGCCAGTGTCCTGGCGTTGTCCATGTAAGACGTGTTCATCAGTTAGGATGTCGTGATGCTACATGATGAGGCCACAGTGAATATAGTGAACATGCAGCCCTCACAGCTTGTAGCCAAGGCCACTGTTTGAATAGCAGTCATTTAATGTTGACGTGGAGCCATGAGGATGAAGACGTGACTTTTCTTTTTGTTAATCTTGACCGCTAATGATCCAACTCTTAGATGGAGCAGTATTAACACAATTTGATGCCATTGATTCTAGAGTATTAAACCTTTTCCTCAGGAAGCTAAATCTGACCAGTCAAAAGTGAGGGTTGAATCTTGAATTCATTTGTTGTAATCCATAAATCTCTGTTATAAAGGCCCACGTTCATAAGCAAATATTTTGCATTCGTCTGTGGTCTGAACAGCATTGTCGATGGGACTCATGTTATGGCATTAGAAAAATATTTGGGCATTAACCATAACAGGTAACATTGTGATCAATGGTCAAATCTGGTGGAGCTCTGCTAAAGGTCACGAGTTCAACAGCAAGCAATTTAACTGTTAGGCAAAGTTTACAGATGAGGTCACAACCTCTCCACAAACCAGGCCAGACTGCTTTACCCATGACTCAACCCCAGCAGTATCAAGCAGTGCATTAAGTGTGTTATGCATGTCCGACTGCTGCTAGAAGACACTGAATTATTAATTTCTTCAGACAGAAATATCCTGACATGGCAATCGCATGCTATATATGTAGGCCACACGAGAGAGAGGTCCATATTTATCTGCAGTAGTGTCACTGTTTTTGTTTCACATCTCTTTAACCTTTATGGACTGTGACCATCATTGTAAAAACAATACCTTGGAAAATGTCATTAAAACCATCATTACTGTAGAACCAAACTGAGCTTCCTTTCTATTTGTATGACTTTCAATATTGGTTTGTGTCCGTGCTCCGAGTAAACATCCTGAGCTTTTACACATTTGTATGACAGATGGAGATTCAAATCTCCCAAAAGACAAAAGCGTAATTGTGTGGAGCAGAAAAATGACTCTAGAGACATAGTGGCACTTGGATCTGAGACAAGAAATACAAATACAAATAAAAACCTACAGAATGGCAGTTTTTCATTTCTAGCCACAAGTACATGCATCGGGTGGAGAGAAGATAAAGATCCACTTGGACCGTGACTAGGGATGAGAATTGATAAGATTTTAACGATTCCGATACCTTATCGATTCCTGCTTATCGATTCGATTCCTTATCGATTCTCTTATCGATTCTTTTGGGCAAGGGGTGAAAAAAAGAGCACAAACGGGTTTATTCACATTAATTTTCTTTTATATAATGCTGCACACACACAGTATGTATACATACACATTTACTTTTTTTAAATAACCAAAAACATTTATACGATATTACTCTTGAACTTAAAATAAAACTTACATAACTTAAATAAAATGTATTCTGTTTAATTTAAACATGTTCCTAGAAATTACAGTGCTCCTTCCTTTTTTTTAAAGGGTATATGAACTGAGCTGCCAAAAATGAAACTAGCAGTGGCAAATACCAAGTGTCCAACCATCAATTGTATGGATCATCAACAATTCTTGTGCAGAAAAATAAGCATGTCTGCTTTCTCCGGGAGGATACGCGATCTCTCAGGACTTATTGTGTCTCCAGCCGTGGAGAACACTCTCTCAGATGGGGTGGAGGATGAACACAAAGATATGAGGAGGTGTACAAGACGTGCTAGCTGTAGCCTGCGACCCAGACAGACGACCAGCCTCTGAACCGGTCTGACTCTGAACCTCATCAGCTAAATGGGATGGCAATGGAGATTATTTATATAGTGAAAGCTGGTTTACACAATGAAACAAATGGCAATAACAAAATCGCTGAATTTGCTGAGCTGACATAAAGCCACATTAAAGCAACACTATGTAACTTTTCCCTTTTGGCGCTCCCTTCAGGTTTTTAGGTATTTAGGTATCGATTTCAGTGTGTCGTAAATACCCAGTGAGGGGGGGGGGGTGCGCGTGCGCGTGCGGTCATTTACTTTTGTTTTGGGGGACTGCAAATGTGGAGTACGTGTGATCGAATACAATATTGTTGACAACACCAAAAAGCTACATAAAAAAGCTACCCTTATACTGTAGCTGCGAGCGTGGAGTGGCACTTTATGACATTGCGTAATCACTGCCAGAAAGCAGGTCGAGTACATCCGCCGGATGTACCGGGCGGCTCCAGAATCTTACATAGCGGAGTTATTTCCCCACAGACCCCCGTTGGCAATAGTGGAGACGCAAATCGTCATATTAAAAGTCATTGTAGCGGCACAAATTTTTTTTTTGCTGTTATTTTAAGGTCCAAAAGTTACATAGTGTTGCTTTAAGAGGGGAGGCAAACACGACCTCTGCCTCAATGTAGGGGGCTGACAATGGAAGATTCTGTAGCTAAGCTAGCGTAGCTATATGCTAAGTTTAATAATGGATTAAAAATCGATATGCTCAGTTTAATAATGGGTTAACACGATAACGCGAACGTTTGCTGATAACACACGCCCTCCGATAATTAATACCGTTACGATCAAACATTTCTCAAAACTGGACTTTCAATCCAAACGTGAAGTGATCGATAATGGGAGACCAATGCCGGAGCTCAAATGTGTGCTTCAAACGAAGGGACAGAAGATAACTTGATCGACTCCACACAATAAAGGCAAATTGCTTCACACAGTGAGTGGTTGTGATCACTTTGGAGGAGTTTACCTTGGACAGAAAGAGATGAAGCGCCGACGTTAGCTGAGCTGCTGCATCGAACACATGACATTCCTGTCATTTAATTCCATGCGTGTTCAAATGCTTCTTCATATTAGTTGTATTTCCTCCCTTCGACGAAATAGACTTTTTACACACGTTACAAGTGGCGTAGTTGTCATTTTGTCTTGTGAAATAGAGCCAAACTTTAGAGCGCTTCTGCCTCGTTGCCATGTTTGCTGCAGTCTGAAGAAACTAAAAAAGTTTGCGCATGCGCAACGCCACAGAGGACCGTTAGCAGAACCGTTAAAGAATTTGGCTAACGATCCCAAACAATCGGTTCACTGGGAACCGGTTCTAAAACAGAACCGGTTCTCGATGCCCATCCCTAACCGTGACACAGTGCTTTTTATAAATGATGTGAAATGATTCCCAAACAAATACATAAATAATAATGACAATAAAAAGGGAGATGTTTTATGGTTTAAAAAAATCCTATCCTTTCCTCTGATATCATGTTTTATTAAATGTTCTCATATCAGGGAGATTTCTCCGTGGTGTCATTTCCTCTGCTGTCGTAGATAGTTGTGAAGACACTAGAGAGAGAAGCAAAGATGTGCAGCACATTACACTAATGGACATCCAGTGTGGTGCCCTGGGTTTAGGGCGGATTAGAGTTGACCACTCACTAAGAACACACACACACACACACACACGCACGCACGCACGCACACACACACACACACCCCTGGTTGCATGTACAACACTGCCTCTGTACATGCATGTGATGTGCTTGCATTCACACAAACACATCACAAAATAAAATGGATGAAAGTTGTCATCCATGTTGTCAACATGAAAGGAATTATACATACAAGGTCATTTATGGTTCATTAATAACAACTAGTGCTGTGAAAAATAACGTGTTAACTCAGTTAATTCAATTACAGGTTTAACTAGTTAATTTTTTATAACGCATTTAACGCATGCGCAGAATGAGCTTCCAATCTGTCTGGCGTTGGTCGTCGGGACGAAAAAAAAGTCACTTTCAAAATGAGCTTCCAATACACCACTTCAATCTGAACTCTGTCCGCTCTCATGCAGACGGTCTGTTCATCGGTAATGATCCTTCCGCAGGTTCACCTCCGGAAACCTTGTTACGACTTTTACTTCCTGTAGATCAGGGTCTCAACACGTCGATCGCGACCTGCCAGTCAATCGCGGCGTAGTGTCGGTAGATCGCATGACATTAAAAAGATTGGCCCGCCCCCTGACATGTTCTCTAGAGCACGTCTTTGTTCTTTTATTAAACTAAACGTCTGTTGTTGATCGTATCTCCACAGCAGCATGTCATTTCTGTCTCTTCGCGTTGCGTTAACACTTATCGATCTCCGTCTGGCGCGCCACAGAGCTCCGTGCGCGCGCATCGGGACCGAGCAAAAAAAAGTCACTTGTCAATCTGTCCACCTTTAGATTGTATCATGGTGGAGTTAATGGTTGACAAACAAGAGAAAATGTTCTGTTTAACCCTCCTGTTACCTTTACATTTACGAACATATTTTACCCTCGGGGTCAATTTGACCCCAGCAATTAAAACCTCCAGAAAATTATTAGAATTAATATTGTTTCCCAAGTTTAAGTGTGAGGTACTTTATGTTTGTTGACTACCTAAATAGCCCTTTAAATAAATAAAAAAGTTGATATTTCTGATATGTTTGACACAGTGAAAAACTGCCTGGGGTCAAATTGACCCCAAAGAACACCGACATTAAACATTGAATGGGGTCAAATTGACCCGAAAGGTAACAGGAGGGTTAAACATTCTGTTTAGGATGAAGATGTATTAATGTTCCATATGGAAGAAAAATGCTAAATAACTGCTGAGTTGCAGCACCATTGTATAGAAGAATGTATAAATGTATATATCCGTCTTTTGTCATAAATCTCTATGTTCTCACAAAATATACCGAGAATATCGGTAATATGTGATTAATCATGATTAATCCACAAAAACCTGTGATTAATCCGATTAAAATTTTTAATCGTTTCACAGCCCTAATAACAACATAACTTTACTCCTGAAATGATAACTTGATGTTTTGTTATGGAATATATCGGTTCTTCAGCTCCTCCCATGCACTTATTACGCTGGACCATTAAAAAAACAAAAATAAAAACAAGCTTGTTGTGCACTCGGGGCTAGAGTGTATTTTTAAACCAAGCGCTCCCTCTGCTGGTATTGTGTTGACTTAAAGAGTGATATTAAAGAGGCACTCCAACCCTATTATTAGCAAATGAAGTTCAGTTTTCTCTCTCGCTGTGAGCTCATCTCACTCAAAAGGTTTGAAAAGAAAGAGTGTGTTACAAACGGGGCGTGTTGAATTTAACAGATGTGGTTGTCTTTCAGGCATGGACGGTCTAATGAAAGATGATATTACGTTGCATTGTGGGGAGTGTAGGATCCAGTGTCTTACGGGCATGACTCATACTCAACTCTAACCCTGTTACACACTGGATGCCATTTACTCTCAAACACCGTTTTTTTTACAGCGCTGCTGATGTAATGTCATTTGTTCTGTCCGAAATAATGCTATCTGAAGTTTATCGGGAAGTCTTCCTGAAGCAATGTCAAAGCTGAATAAATAAATACACTGGATGCCAGAGCCAAGTATGTCCAAGACACTTCGTACAATCTGTGTTCCTCACAAACAGAGTGTAGTGCGCTCTCCGGTCTATGGTAGCACGTGATTACGAAACTGACCTGTCAGCGACGTGGACTTGACAGCGTTCGGCTTTCTCCGTCAGTCACGTGACCCTCGTCGTTTTCCTGGTGTTTGTCCGCTCCGCCTCCGAGTCTCCCTTTTTGACAGAGGACGGTTAGCACCCGCCGCGGTACCATGTTTCGAGCCGTGTTCCGACTGTCAGCCACAGGGGCTCGGAGCCTGGCTCGGTCACGACCCTGCTACACAGGTAAGCCCGTCTCCGCGTTCACACCTAACCGTGAAATAAAATAGACTCTGTCATTCAGAGGACTTCAGTAAGCGCGCTCGGATAGCGACCTAGCTGAGCTGCTGCTGTGTGGTACATAGCTTTTCTTGCATTATGTTTGTGGTTTGCCAACCTTGTGGTCTCGACCTGGACATGCTGCTGTGCTTCCACCTTCACGTAGCGTAGTTTAAATGACAAACCGCAAAATGAATGTTAGCCAAATAGTCACGACCTTGCGATGACCCTCCTCGGTTAGTTCAGGAGTGTCAGTAGCCGCAGGTTATGCGCAGCGGTTATCAACACGTTGCAATGTCCAACGTAACCGATATGATATCTTTTATATCTACCTAACGTTAGCTTACACGGTTTAATGTACTCACAGCTTGCTATGAGTGCCTTGAATGCTTTAGTTTGTGGCCTGTTTTGATGCTAATATGCTCCCATATTCTCCTCCTGCCTTGAACTCCACCTGTCCTGAACTGAACTCCCTTATAGCTTACAGTATTTATTATGTCGCCTACTCACCTACAGTAATATGAAAACAACCCACATTATATGACCTAAAGTTATTTTAAATTCATTGGGTGTTCTGTTTTTCCAGCTTGACTCTTTGTAGTTCAATGTGACCTCATAGTAACATGTTGAAAAGGCCAGGCTCATGTTATATCACGATAACAAGTTTTGATAAGCGATCATAGCTGACTAAATCGTAAACGATATTTGAAATCTTGCTTTATAATGTGTTGGCCAATTTTAGACCTGCACATTTCTTTTATTGCTGTTTGTGTTTGGATCCTTAAGAAAAAAATAAGAGGTTTTGTTGCAAAGGCATTTATTTATTAATGCATTACATGTACTTAAGTTTTTGAAACCTCTGATTTGTCAGTTATATTTAAAAAACATTTGAAGTATGCTCTATGCTCTGCCTCTTGTTTTCCAGCTCCATTGGCTTCCAGATGTTACTCCCATGAAAAGGTGGAGTCAGACGAGGAGTTTGATGCCCGTTGGATCACTTACTTCAGCAAACCTGACATTGATGCCTGGGAACTGAGGAAAGGTGACTTTGTTGACAATTTGTGCCAATTTCATTCTGACGACGTGTCCTCTGCACGTTGTCCCTAGTCATCCTTTGTCATGATTGTAGTTGGACTCATTAGATAAATATTCAAACAAATATTAGACCTGTGTTGAATAGATTTGTATGGGATCACTACAACCACCGATGGCAAAATGGGATTTTTCTATGAGTAAAATGTTAAGAAGATGTAACTTTTTTTCTCATTTTTTGTTTGCATTAGTTCTTTTTAATTTTGATTCTTCGAAGTAATAAGGATTTTTCCATTAATTAAAAGGCATGAACACCCTGATTGGGTATGACCTGGTACCCGAGGCCAAGATCCTGGATTCAGCACTGAAGGCTTGCCGAAGACTGGATGACCTGGCCACTGCCATCCGCATCCTTGAGGCCGTTAAGGCGAGTGACCGTCCCTTAATACGTTCACTTATGTTTTGCCACAAACCTTTTTATTAAACATTGTTTCAGTGAATTGCCTCAATAACTTTTATTTGTCACTGTAGCGCAGACACGCATCCGAAATATCTACATTAGGAGTTCACATTGTCACACTTAAATAAATAAAAAGGTATCCAACAGTTTCTTTAGAAATAAAGCAAAAAATAAAAAATTCACCCAAATACTAGGGTAATAGTATACAATTTGATAATGCAACAATATGTAATGATAGTATTTTTAAAAAAGGACATAAAAATGTAAATGTAATAGCAAATTCCTCAGCTGATTATATTGTTTATGACTAATTATTTATTTTTGATGCCAAGTTTGCAGGTATTGCCTGTGACAGAAAGTGTTTTGTTTTGCAGGACAAAGCAGGCCCTTACAAAGAGATCTACCCCTACCTGATCCAAGAGCTAAAGCCAACCCTTTCAGAACTGGGTATCTCAACACCAGAAGAGCTGGGCATTGACAAGTTAGACTGTCAGGTGAGCCTGCACGACATGTAGCTTGGAAAGGCGATGTGTGTCTTTTCCAACATGCCTCAAAACCTGTGTGAGTTTTCTGGCCTACGCTATATATGTAATGCATATTAGTTGCTTGCAGCTGAGAATGTCTTTTGTTCCTCTCTCCGCAGGTCATTTGATGTTCAAAGAGATGAGCTCCCCTGGTTCTCTCCTGTCAAATATGTCTATATTGTTGATTAAATCCATGTTGTCCTGTTGTGTACAAAGTGGTGGACCTAATAAAGAAAACCAATAATTAAAAAATGTGTTTTGTGTTTTCTTTTCTGGTAAATTGTTGATTTTATTAAAGGACCTTTTTTTTGTCTATTTTTCTTACAGCAAGTTTTGACTTGACACAGGAAAAGCACAGTTGTGAAAAAAATCTTAGTTAAAAATGCTATTAATATTGTCTGTACTCATACACAATTTAACCTCTTTTAATAAATACAAATACGTATTTTGATTCATATCAACAGCAGACGTGACAACATAAGCTATATGAAGACAGCTTTGGTTGAGATGTCACGCTGTGGCTCCTCTGTCGTTGGCCGGTCACTGGACATCTCCGTCGTGTTTATGATGGGGGAGCTGGTCTTTGAGTAGAAATCCATCATGTTGCGAACCCCTGAACAGCCATCCCGTGTTCCAAGCAATAACCACAGAAAATAAATTGTATTTGTTATAAGAAATTTGGGGGTTTTAGCCTCACATTGCAGAACATGATACTTCCTCAAGGATATTCAACCACCAGATGGCGACAGGAGGCTGGAAACCTTTTTTCCTGGTTTGTTTATTACAATGGTGAGAGTTGCATACGCTATAATAATAATAAAAACCCAAATAATTAATGCAATATACGCGAGTTATTGCACCATTTGTATGTTTTGAAAATGCTGTGCATCTACTGTGGAAAACCGGAACATGAGACCATTCTTCATTAAGTTTAATTATTCACTATGAAGTATTCAACTACAAATATAATTATATATGTACATACATATTATAATGTAATCGTTTTCCCCGTGTAACTTATTTGTGTTTCTAGTTTAACTGGGCGTTTGGTTTGGGTTAGATGGTTTAGTAACAATAAACTACGACAACACGGCACTAAACCAAACATTGCTGTTGAATTATCTTCTTGGCAACATAAGCGTGGAAAGGGTTTTATTTTGTAAATTTTGGGCGGAAGTGGCCTGGAAGCTGTGACACAGCGGAGCTGCGGAACAGAAGTGCCTACCTGCCCCTGAGGAGAGAACAACAAAGTCCCGCGCCGGTGGAGCTCTTGACACCATGGCCGCGGGGTGAACTGTGACAGCTGATGCCAATATGATGAACGACATCATGGAGGAACCGGAGAAGGACACCCTGCTTGAAGCGCAGCCGAAGCCACAAATTGTGTCGGTAATGTCGGCTGAAGCTAATCCGGCTAACGCTGGCTTGCAAATAGACACTGAGAGGCTAGTGGACGAGCTCAGGCAGTGAGGCGCCTTGGGGACTAAATAAATGTCATGGGTCCGTTGGGCGTTGACTGTTTGACTGTAAAGGGACGTGAATAATACTGCGATGATAAACATGTGCAATAGATTTGATCTCGTAGACCGAATGAACTGCTGGGAACATTTTGAGTTTTTGAAATAGAAAGTGGCTGTCCAAATGAGTTGCCCCACAAGAAACATTTTTGAATAAACTAGTCTCGTCGTTTTGTTTGTATCATTATTTATTGAATCACATTTGAGTTTTTGTGACAATCCTAAATAAACTTTACAGTCTGATCGTTTAGCTGTCACGTGGCGCCATTTATATTGTAGTCTTGTGGATCACTTGGTGCTGCACATGTGTGCGAAATTCAGATTATTCTTCGTTTACTCCAATCGCAGGTCCCCAGTAACGGCACGAGACCTAAGGCCGCGGATGGAGGGATCCGGCCGCCGGAGAAAAGAGGACCTTACATCATGTCCAGAGCACCGGCCATCCACCTCAAACTACGTAATACTTTTCTTGACTCATCATGACCAGTGCCATGAGGCTCCCCGCATGTAGACCAGAAGTCGCTTCCTAATTGTTCATATGAGTTCAGCTGTAGTTCACACTGTTGAACAAAGCAAACACACACAC
Organism: Pseudoliparis swirei; assembly: GCF_029220125.1. Lineage (NCBI taxonomy): Eukaryota > Metazoa > Chordata > Actinopteri > Perciformes > Liparidae > Pseudoliparis > Pseudoliparis swirei. The sequence continues at coordinate 20,264,900 of NC_079391.1, read as the reverse complement.
ACACACACACACTTGAAGACAGCAGATACACAACAGGGTAAACCCATATACCCTGGTTACATGTGCAACACAGCCTCTACATGTATGTGATGCGTTTGCATCCACAAAAACACATCACAAAATAACATGGATGAATTTCTTAATTTATATACTTATTTGGTGTCTACGAGAAAATAATTAATTTCGGCAGACGCCAATTCCAGAGTGAAGCCAGGCAAATGTCACAGACAAGGGGGAGGTGGTTTTTATGCAGATAATTAGTGTCGGCGGGTGTGAATCTTGTCACGTGGCACTGCAAAAGACACATGATGTCATTGTCTATTGTTGCACCACCCACCATGACACATTCCTTGTATGACTCTTGAAGTCTCTGTTTTAAATATGTTCCTAACTCAACACTCAGTAAATAGGAAAAGGGAAATATTTAGCAGTGAGTTGATTTGAATCAATCTGACTTTTGGCATCAGATTTCTTGGGAACTAACAATTAAACGTGAACTTGAGCACTATAATGTGTGTGTTTGTGTATACACATATATATATGTATGTGTGTATATATAAAATCAGCTTGAACACTCACAGCGTTCCACTTTTTTTCTGCAGCTGCTCTTACAAAGTACACATGTACTGTTACATGCAGTATGTATTAAAATGGGACATCCTACATTTTCGTAACATTGCGCCTTGAACTTTGTACCACTTGCTGGCTTGCATACTGCAAAAGTTGCATCTGTATCCAGTAGGACATTTGGTATTTCAAGCATACTGCATTTTACATTTTATATATTGGGATCTACTAAATCTTTTTCTGGCATACTGAGTAGGATGGTGGTATGGGTATTGGAGCGCATGGTGTGAATTAGACTAAAGCGTGCTCTATGTGTGCGACAATGGAGGTCAAGTTTGGCAATAGAGTTGAAGGACTGTTATTGCATTGTACTTTATTTAGTGTATAATATGGTAAATTGAAAATACTAGTGTTTACTCTTAGAACACCTTTGTGCAGTCTTGGTGTTCAATTGCATAGTTTTGAATGAAGTGTTTTGCAAGAAATATTTGGTTTCTCTGGTATATGATTTCTTATTTTTGTGTGTACAGTTTCAACAAAGAGTGCCCTAATTTTATAAATGTGTGTTTTAGCAAGGGGCGGTGGGGAGTATTAAATCCTAGTCAGAGGCACATGATAGGACCAGCATGTACATGCATACCAGCAGGTGTGTGTGAACAAATGAAGTCGTCCCAGTCGGCACAACTTTTCTTTTGTTGTTATTTGCAGAGAAGCACAGGGAGATGGCGAGGAAGGCACTGAAGAGGAAAGTCCTCTCACCAGGACCGCTAGTGATGCATCAGCCAAGGCAAGGAGCGAAGAGCGATGATGAGGAGAGACAAAGCTGATGTGAGCTTACAGCTTAAAGGAGGAGATGATTAATTATTTATTTTGTACACTTTCTGGTTCTCCTTTCAGGACGGTGAAGTATAACAAGGGCTACGCTGCTTTGAGTCAGCACGCTGAGGACACTTTGGTTGCCATGGACTCAGACAGGTAAGGTGACACCAGGTATGGAGGCGAAGTCTCTGCCCTTACAGTTGTTCACCATGGGACTAATGCTAGTCAACGGAAAGAGGCAAATCATAATTTTTTTATTTTGTATCCTGCTTGAACTGTGCCATGAATTACACATGAAATTTGTCAATTAAAAACATAATCTTGCACTTCAAGAAAGTCGCGGTTTGATCATAGTGTCATCTAGATGGCCACTCACTGAAAGACATCATCGCAAAGTGACGTCATCAACACCAACATGGGTGCTACTTTGGCTGGGCTGGCTAGTTAGGTAGCTTAGCTTTATGTGTGCACAATAAAGATCACATCACTCCTGCATTAGCTGCACTGCACTGGCTCCCTGTAAAATCAAGAATCGCATTTAAAAGTCTTCTCTTAACCTACAAAGCCTTGATTGGTGATGCACCATCATATCTTAAGGAGCTTGTAGTACCATATTGCCCCACTAGAGAGCTGCACTCACTAAATGCGGGACTACTTGTAGTTCCTAGAGTCTTAAAAAGTAGAATGGGAGCCAGAGCCTTTAGTTATCAAGCTCCTCTTTTATGGAACCAGCTTCCACCTTCAGTCCGGGAGGTAGACACAGTCACCTCGTTTAAGAGTAGAAGCTCTGTCCTGCACAGGACATCTATTGCTTCTGTCCATCCTGGAGAGGGATCCTCTTGTGTTGCTCTCCTCAAGGTTTCTTCCCTTTTTCCCCCCTGAAAGGGTTTTTCCTATTTCTTGGGAGTTGTTCCTGATCCCATGTGAGGTCCTGGGACATGGATGTCGTATGTGTACAGACTGTAAAGCCCTCTGAGGCAAATTTGTGATATTGGGCTTTATAAAATAAACTGAATTGAATTTAAATAATTATGCATTAACATTGTTAGCGTTGTTGAATTCCTCCTTTATGCAGCAAACTGAGCACTGAGATACTTGCAGATCTACCGTTACCACTTTTGTTGCAACAGTAGACGTTTTACATTGTCACCATAAAATGTTGCCACCTGGACATGATCCAGATAGAATCTTTGGCATTTTCCCAGAAAAGAAATTTCAGCCGACACACACACACACACATTCAGTTGTTATCAGAATGACGGAACCTGTCGTACTTGTGCTTACAGCGATGAAGAGATCGATTTTGAGCAGTATTCCTCAGGATACTCTTCAGCCGAGGTGAGTTTGCCTCTTGGGACATTCCTGGGATGCTTTGGTAATCCCATGTATGTGAATGTGGCTGTGATGGAATCTCTATGTGGGTCCTCCATATAAGTTTGAATATTTTTTTGTGTCATTAGAAACCGTGCCTCTATTTTTCTTTCAATTAAACATCGCTTTGGTCAGCGCAGTTTCCACCCGATTTAAAAAATATAATAAAGATCGACAAATTATTGGTGTTCTGGTAGGAGTGGCAAAACCATTTACATGTATTAAGTGTTTGTCACAGCAACAGGCACAAGTAATGACGGTGTTTAAAAAAAAGTCCCCCCAAAAATGAATACGCGTGTTATAGCGATGTCATGTCTTCGCTCTCCAGGTCCATCCTGATTTAAGCAAGCAGCTTCTCCAGGACGGCTATCGCCTGGATGAGATCCCCGACGACGAGGACCTGGACCTGATCCCGCCCAAAGCCATGGGCTCCTCGGTGTGCTGCTGCTCCGAGGGCCCGTCCTGCTCCCTGCAGTGACGCCCGGTGCCGTTACTCCAACCGTATACAAAGGCGTGGCACCAGTTCCTGTCCCTGTCTTTAGTCACCGGGGCCAGAGGCCCCCGGTCTAATCCAGCTGCACCGCTATGCTGCCTGAGGACTTCCAGCTCTGAAGCCAAACTCCCCGCTCCTGCAGGACCACGTGCACGAGACCGCTCGGCCCACGCTCGGAAAGAAGGAGGAAAACGCCAACGGGACATAAGAACAAGCCTTATTCACTGTGACCCCAAAGTTTGACCGATTTTTCTTATTATCAAATTTTATTGCAATGCTTACTATGCCCGTGCTCCAAGTAAAGTGGGCGTGCACATTATGGGATGCATCCTCATTGACCCAGTTGGGAGATGGTTACTGTTGTTTCCAGTTATTGACTAACTATGATCATTCCCTGACTCTTGTTGCATTAACTGGATGTTTATTTGTTTTTCTTTAATGTATCTGTCCTAAAAAAAAATGACACAGTATAACAAAAAGAACAACTTTAATGATGTGTTTTTAAATTTTTTATATGAAGCGAAGCACTAAATGGAACTGGGTCGTCAGATGATTGAGTGAAACCACTTCATTTATTTTTAGCACACGTGCAATTGTTATTATTTTCTTAGCTCATTTTTGCTATCTAGATAAGACGCCTGTTTTAGGATTATCTTTTGCTCCACCCATATTATTTGCACTGTCCGAGAAGACAAAGACTTTTTACAAGCTTTGGTTGAGCAAACGGCTAAATACCAAGAAAAAGTTGTCCAGCCAAGTGATCCAATGTTTGTAAGAATACCAAATGTTACACTGCTGTGTCTGGCACAACATAACCAAGCAGATGAGTTACCAAGTGCTTTGAGTTACACTCTGTATTGTAGAAATGTTTTAACATCCAGAATGCTGTTGAAAAAAAACTGTTACAAAACAAGATTTAAAGAGCAAATTATATTTAAGATCCTCATGGAAGTGATCTTGTCATCTTATGATATTTGTGTACATGGTTAGACGTCGATATGTTTCTCATTTAAATCCCCCCTTTTTGTTTTCAATTTTTTTTAGATTGGATGGGAAGAATTCAAAAATAGATTTTATTGATTACTTGTTCTGTGTCATCTTAATCACATCAATAGTGTGTGGGGGACAGATTTAGGGTCACAATATTGTATTTATTTATTGATGAGTATTCATCGGGGACACTAGACGTAGCTACAGCTCAAAGCCAGTTTAAACCGCATAAGGATTAAGGCATTTTTGTTCACTTGTTATTTTTGTATCATATTTCCTCAAATTCAGTTTGTGTATGCATTATTTCCTGTTTTTTGTTGTTATGTGTCTGTTACATGTGCTGGAGATGGCTTTTTTTTCTTTTTCTCCACTTCTAACAACAACAATGTATGTGTTCCCTCTTATTGCAGTCTGGGTCACATCTTTTGTTTTTTAACTGCATTAACAAAATCAGAGACAGTCATCATTTTCAGGAAATGGATTTTGTGTGCGAGTATGAGTGAGCAACCAGAAAGTAGTTTGCCTTTTTCCACAAATGAGTCAAGTACACAGCGACTTTGAATTGATCGCTGTTTTAGTGCGTCGAGGTCAGGATCGATGTGCGGCTGCTGTTTTACGTACCTGCAGGCCACTCTGGCTGTCACGAGGCGGGACAAGTCCTATAAATTAAAAGGTAGAGCTGGCGACTTGGCCACCGTAAAGAATTGCAAGAACTTAAAAGAGTATGACATTTTGTGATGGGGGGGGGGATAGAAACCCTGATTCGTACTTCCGAGAATCGGGGTCTGAGGAAAGTGCGAGGTGTTGAGTCAGTTTCTCCTCGGCGCAGTCCGTAGTGGGTGACTTGGAGATATAAGCCGATTCTGCTGTTACACTTGAGTGTGAGTCACTTGATACAAGTGCAAGGTAAATGCTCTAAATGCAAAAGCTGTATTTAAAGTGTACTGACCCCCCCCCCCCCCCTGGCTCTGACTGCACAATGTTTCTCTGGACTCAAATATTGCACTTAACACCAGTGGTCAGGAGCAAGTACACTTGACTCACCTCTACTATGCAACTATTGGGACAATCTGCTTGTTTTACAACATTGTGACTGTGTTATTGAGTGCTAAATGCAATAACTCAGTTATTTTATGATGGTAAACACAAATCAGTTTTTTCTTTCTTTGATTGTACTGTTTATTGGTTTACATTATTAAAATACAGCTATTATCTATACTTGCATGTGTAGACTCTGATTACAATGATTGAGAATAATGTCCGGTAGAGATGTGTGAGGAGTTAGTAGTTCAATGGAGTTGTTTTAATTCTATGATCTATTCTAAATGTACGTATGTGTGGTGGTTACTCTGAAATGACCCCTTCTGTACACATGGTATTTCGTGCACCTGTCCATCCTGGAGAGGGATCCTCCTCTGTTGCTCTCCTGAAGGTTTCTTCCCTTTTTTCCCAGGTTTGTTTGGGAGTTTTTCCTGATCCGATGTGAGGTCCTGGGACAGGGATGTGTACAGACTGTAAAGCACTCTGAGGCAAATTTGTAATTTGAGAGAATGGGCTTTAGAAAATAAACTGAATTGAATTAAACGTTAGAAACATTCAGTGTGGCCACAAGGGGACAGCATGTAGCCATGTTGCTTTCTCAGTGCAATAGCTGTGAGGACCATTACAATGAGTTTACTTTGTATTATTTCATGAAAACATTGCGCCAAACTCACTGCCATGTTATTTATCACTCATTTAGCTCAACGCTTTCTCATTGATGTGGTGCTACTATTACTACTACTTCCACATACCTTATATCTATTGCTTCTGTCCATCCTGGAGAGGGATCCTCCTCAGTTGCTCTCCTGAAGGTTTCTTCTCTTTTTCCCAGTGAAGGTTTGTTTGGGAGTTTTTCCTGATCCGATGTGAGGTCCTGGGACAGGGATGTCTATATGTACAGATTGTAAAGCCCTCTGAGGCAAATTTGTAATTTGTGAAAATGGGCTATACAAATACACTGAATTAAATTGAATTGAATATCTACATCCCAGTGGTCCGGCCTGCTGAATGCTATGTTGTACAATTGGAACACAGGAATATGAATACATTATAGGTGAACCCACTTAATAAACAGTGTCATGGAACTGAGAGGGGCTGTGTGAGACACGTTGCTGTCGCTGGGCGGGCGTAATGCCGATGTGCGCCATGCGGGGGGTGTCGATTGAAGGGGAGGAAGGAAAAAAAGCAAGTGAAGGGAGTTACCTCAGAGCTCTGCGAGATATGAGATCGGGTCATTTTCCAGGCGGTCCCTTGCCCCATTAAAGAAGAAAAACCCCAGTGGAAAGGGAAAAAACGAAACACAGGTACATGTGGAGAGGTTCGCTGCAGAAGAGAGCACACAACGCCTTTCCGCCGGCGGACAAGTCGGTATCTACGGTGCATGCACAGCGTCTCAGTCCCCGTGCGCGCGCGCGTGTGTGTGTTTACAAGTGTTTGAGCGAGTGCCGCAAACGAGGGAAGGACGAGACCGCCGAAAGAAGGAAGGAAGGAAGGAGGGATGGTGGACAACTCGAGCAGTAGTAAGGCACAAATGGTGAGTCGCGGTAATGCTTGGCGTCCCTTTTTATTTTTATTTTTTTATTTTTTACATGTTCGGTCGCGAGCTTGACGCCCTCCGGTAGTCGCGGGTTGACTGACTTCTTTACGGGGAAGAGTTGACGTGAGCCAGCCGAACGGGACGTTTTGCGTAAGAAAAAGGACAACTTTCAGAGCTAATTTGACCCTATGGTTGGTTACTTTTAAAATAAAAGTAATTGTAACGTCAGAATCTTCCGGAAACACTACAGTGCATCTTTCGTTTGTATTTGGTTTTATTTTAGAGACGTTAATGTTCCACTGTCGCTGGTTTGTACGGTAACTTATCCATTAACGTAACGTCTTGTTACGTATTTTGTGGATGTGGCAGCTAACGTGAGCTAATGCGGAAAAGATGTACACTTTGTGTTTCTATTTGCAGTTTTAACGCGTTTATTTGCTCTTGGTTGGCTGTTCTCCGGGTCAAGAGAAGTTCAGTTTAACGTCTCTTTTCACGTTAACGCTGAAGTTTGTCTGCGCGAGGCTGTTCGGACGCCGCGCATCTTTCTCTCGTATCCTAGTTTGAACACTAGTTAGTTTTCTTGTTATATTAGGAACATTTGGGGCCAATTTTACGGCTCTTCGTTAAAGGCCCTTGGACGTGTATGCTGGTGGGATTTCGATGTGATAAATCACTGTACTGCTCCTCCAAGAAGTCAAAGTTGGTGAATAACTAATTAACTTTTCTCTCTCTCTTCTGGTGTTACCAGAGGATTATGGTTCGCTGCTCGAGCGTCAACGTTTTAACGTGCAGCTGTTATATATGTGTGGACTCCCGAGATCGTTAAAAGGTTTCCTCAGGATTACTTTAGTCCCCTCTTTCTTTTTATGTTCTTCTTGAACGTAAAGGTTTGGCTGCTCTGCAATGCGCCCGCTGACGTTACTCTGCTGGTAGACTGTTGGTGAATGATCTGCTTCATTGTTTTCCTCTTTTACACACGTCCAGGTCTTTGAGTTTATATGTTGAAGCTGAAAGCCCAAACCACCAGAACACACGTCTGGTTTGTGTGTGTTAGCGAGTCGGATGTATCATTGTAACGCTGAAGGATTTGACAAAGCCCTATTGCCTCCATTGACAGAGAGAGGAATTATAATTTAGCAAGTTTCCGCGACATGAACATGATGGAAATTGTATAGCTGGATTACCCATGTTATGGTGTTGTATACAATTATGGCTCCTCTTTAATTTTTTTGTTTTTTATGTGTGGTGCGATGCATTTAATTTCATCATGTCAAATAAGATAAAGGGGTAATTAGATTTCAGCATGTCATCCATGGCTCCTTCTCTTCCTCCTACAGCCCAGCATGTCTCAGGAGCCTGGCGTGGCCTTTCCTCAGAACACCTCTACAGGGGGGATGAAGCTGGAGGCGGTAATGGAGCAGCTCCAGCGCCAGCAGCAGGCCAGACTAGAAATGGAACACAAGGAGAGGAAGCTGCGAGAGGCCCACATCATGTATGCTCAGCAGGTTGCTGCCCAGCAGGCCATCCTGGCAGCAGCCCGGGCGTCCGGGGCCAACTTCATGGGCAAAGGCCTGGCTGGGGTGGTCCCCGGTGGCGGGTTGCCTCCCAGGGTCTCCAATCAGAGCAGTGTGGACTCGGAAAGGGAGGACGACGAGGACAGAGGCCGGGATTCCGGCGACGAAGATGACGACGACAATGAGATGATGGAGGGAGACGAGGGCAGTGATGAAGATGAGGGAAGTGCCAGCGGTCTGGAGTTCCTCCGCAAGCAAACCCTGGCCTTGCAGCAGAGTGCGTCCCACATCGTGGCCCGGCCGTTTGGCAGTTACTCTGCGTCGGCCCCCCAGAGGGCCGCATCTCCGCCCATCCGAGTGAAGCAGGAACCCGACGAGGGCCTGTCTCCTGCGGGGCCTCACTCTGCGACCTCTCCGAACGGACAGGCGGACTGGGGCTTTGATGATCACTTCAGACAGGTTAGTGCCCGGCTTTGGTTCCCAGCCGCACCATTTCATCCTTTTATTACTTCCATTCCTCTGAGTCTTTACCCAGGTATGTCTCTCCCCCTCAAACAAAAGCTAGCTTCCTGTCATGTGTACAAAGTTGGATTTTTCTATTGAAAATAATTTTTGGACATAAAGATATCCTGCTGCCAATCCTAATGTTCTTTAAAAACACTGTTTGTTGTTACTCTTAAAGGGGTACGCTCCCCTCTCTCTGGAGGGTTTTGTTTAATATTTCAGTCAAGCAACTGCTTAATCTAGACCGCGTGACGAACCTCCAGCAGTTTAATTGCAAAACAATTTAAATCTCCATGGATGGTTGACCGCCGATTGGCTTTTGTGGCTAAAAATCCTCCCTAAGTGAGTCCTGGCAGAGGGGTGTGTGTGCGTGCATGTGCATGCACGCGTGTGTCTGTGTGTGTGTGTACGCGTCCCTCCCTCCCTCCCTCTTGGTGCTCTGGTTTGGCTCTGATCCAAGTAGTGGAGTCAGCCGGGGCAGGACCGCTGCTGTGAGGCTGTGGGTGGTTGGCCGGGTCAGCGCAAGGATTTTGGGTGGGTGGGAAGTTTGGATGTAGTACACAGTAGCAATCTGTCACACCCCCCTCCCGCCCCAACCCAAGAGTTTCGGCTGTGTGCCAAGTGCACTTTCCCTTGAAGGTAAATATTGCCTCAGCACAGTGTTACAAAACGCTGGAATGCCAACTGGGAACCAAGCCGAGCTACATGTGGTTCAGCATAGTGGCTTGAGACGTAGCAGGTTAAAGGGAGCTCAGCAGCAGGGTGATATAAAAAGCCATAGTTGCACAAGAGTGGGAAGTGTCAGAGGGCAAATCTGAGCTTGATTAGTGGGCTGAGGGTGCTCGACTATCATGTGTCTGGATTTTATTACTGTCTATTTAAAGGCAAATGTCTTTGGATGGTTCTTCTCTAGACCACATTTCCTAATTTAGGGAAGGCGGTAGTACAGAGGAGGGAGGAGGGGTGGTAGTAGTCCTAGTTTTATTATCATTGTATATCAACCAGAGCCTATGGCCTTACAGGGATTAGCTGGAGATGATTTAAACACATCACATGAATATGAGTAGTGTATAGAATGGAGTTTTCATTGATGTTGGAGCAGTAATACGCTGCGAGAGGGCCCGGCTTTGTGTGAACGTTGTCGGAACAGATGATCACAGCAGCAGAGTTGCAGCTGACCAGTGCCCTATCTGTGGCCCGGTGTCTTTTATTAGGAGAGGCGGGCCGAGCCTGGGGGTTGGGGGAGGCATTATGGGACGAGGATTGGTCTGGCCTTTTTTTTTTTTTTCCCTGTCTTTTATCTTTCCTGTCATTATGTCAGCTCTGCAGTATTTAATGACGGCTCATCTCTTCAGGCAGTTTCAGGTTGCACCGCTGGAGGGGGAGGGGGACAGTGGAGGCAGGGGAACTGTTTTTTGTGTGGGTTTTTTTGTTTCTTTTTTTGATATTATTGTCTTAAAGAGGAGAGGAGCCTGGTAGATGCCACAAATACTGACCACCTATAATAATAATGTAGGGAGCAGCTCATTTATTCTTGTGTGTGTGTGTGTGTCACAGCAGACGATATACGGAGCTTGTTCTGCTGATTTCATCCACAACCGCTTGCAGATAACCGGATGTTCACGTCCCATGTGCGAGTACACCAAGATGTGGAGCAAACTAAAAGCGGTAATCGCAAAGGTCATATGTCGCTCTTAAACAATGAGTGGAACATGAGTCACACACCGCAGAATAAGAACAAACAAACATCTCGTGTAGCTGTCGTAACAAGGTAATGTTTAGCTGCATGGGAGTTGCCAGCAACAACACTTGACTGACAACCATTTGATTAGTCTGTCTTGTAGTCCTGTACTCCTAAGTGTTTTGAGTGTATGAGTGGCAAGGGGCCTGTGCAGGTCAGATGTGGGTGGACAGACACGGGTAGCCAGTGTTTTCATGTCAGTGATGTATGTGTGGTGACCTCAGCCCTGTCCTAAACAGCAGAGTAAATAATTGTCAAACAAGGGGATGGACAAAGGCGCCGCGTGGAGGGCGAGCGGGCTAGGGAGGGCAGCCGGCCGGCCTCAGCACTTTGGCCTCCACCGCAGTGGGACAGAGGCTGCCTGACCCCTGTAATCCACCCACCCCCACCCCTCCTGCTCACATACAAACGTGCACAGGCCCCTTCCGCTCCTTGCGATAATCCCTCTGTGATTAATAGTTTTAATCATGCCTGTGGAACACAGATTGTGTCTTACGTCGCACTGTAATGATTGCGACAGAGCTTCAGTTGGACGTGCGTGTGTGTGCGTGTGCGTGTGTGTGTGTGTGATTCCGCAAGGCTTACACGTTTTATGTCCACACGCTGTTTGTTCCCCCGTGGCAGTCTGTCCTAAGACAAATAAGACGACGTGAAGGCCGTAAGCAGAGCACGTCTACATTTTAATTGCTATGATCACAGCGGGAGAGAAATGACGAGTCACGAGGACGTGGAAACCAACACGAGTACATCACTCATCGCATCACAGTGCGGAGACTTGGGCTTCAGGTGCGCAAGGCAAGCTTTAAACTAGACATCAAGATGACAAATTGGTGGCCACATTTAAACTATTCCCAATGGGGGCCTTTTGCATGAGTGCTCTTGTGTCATTGATATACTATGATTCAATGAAGAAATAGTATCTTGAATGTCTACGCACAGTGTTCACAGGAACGCAAGTACATTTTGATTGGACACACATTTAGCGGGCTCAATTATAAGAAGCTGGATTATTACCCCCTACAGTCTGATTATATTTGTAGTTTGTCATTTGGGTTGGAACGGAGAGGTTTTTAATGAGCAAATACTGCCAACCTTAGACTAACCCTATACTCAATAAGTCAGTGCAAAGGCAGCAGTAGCATTAACTTGGGCCGAACACAAGAAGTCACAGCTAGTCTACAAATTGGGTGAGGGATACATTTGACCCGGTGTAAATGGTGGCTAACAAAGACAAACTGACACAATTGGACATTGGTCTCTGGGCTGCGGAGCATCTGTTACTGCGAGCCCCGTCGTCGGTTGCCACCCTTGAGCCCTGCTTCTGCTGCTCGAGAATAACGCTCGTCTGTTGAGCCATTGCTGTTGCATAATTTAGCTGTCGCCCCAGCAACACATCAGCCAGGAAGTGGGGAGCTGCACTACACGGCTGCAGAGCAGCGATCAATACGGATTATGTGTGTGTGTGAGCTTTTAGAGGCAGGAATGTTTGGCCTTGTTTATGACAAATGAGCTCGACATTGTATTCAGCAGATGGGCTGAAGTTATCTTTGTAAACGTGGTATGTGGAAGAAATCTGCCCCCCTGCCGGTGAGTCGGCCCGCCCACTGCAGCGCTGGTGGGAGGGCCACTGGACGTCTCGACACGTCTGTCGTGTCGCCGTGGGAGACGGGGCGCCCCGATGCCTGATGTGCACGTTGCGTGTTCGCCAACCTGACCGGATTTCTGCTCGCTGAACACAATGCCTCGCATGCCATAACTGTCAGTGGGTTTTAAATGGTGTACTTAGTCTTATTCTGTTTACTGGACTTCCTGTTTGGCTGATGTAATAAGGCAGGAATTACCGTCCGACCCCTATTCGTACAAACCGCTTGCAAATGGAGGTAGTTCAGATGATGAGTAACGAGGAAGGCGGAGGTCCATTAAAACATGTCGCAGTGCTTGCTCCGTAAAACCTGTATTTTCTCCTTCTTATCCTCAAACTGTTTTTGAGCTACACGAGGAATTGAAAACGTCAACCCGGCCTGCGCCCTCTGCTCACTGACAACAATACCTTTATATCACTATTTATACATTGTGTCACTGACGAGACAGAACCAGATCATTTTACAGTAAAGTAGCCGTTGGGGACAAACTCAAATGTCAGGACATCCTTTACTGTTCAGCACAGTTTAAGTGATGATAAACTCTTCAATAATATAAGTTTGGGAAAGTAAGTTGAATGGTGTGCTTGTAAGATTGGGGTTCCTTTACCTTTTTTTATCACGGGAAAGGTTATTTAAAACTAATACAGTCCCTTAATTAATTATCCAATGTGTTCCTGGTGCACCTTCATTTGCATTTATTACCGCCATTTACATTTTTTCTTGACTCTTTAATTCCTCACACGGTTCTTTGTCATTGTTCTTTGGCGACTCCAAAATGATATTACTAATGGCATTTGGTATGAATGGGTTGGGACACTAAATGGTAAACCCCCCCCCCCCCCAGCTACGACACTGATCTCAATACAGATTAGGCTGACTAAAGGTGTTTGTATTTTAACATAATTTGTAGCACACTGGGGACGAAATTCCACTTAGAAATTTTTGTCTGACCTGCTGTGTCTTTCCCTCTCATAGACGCGTCATACTTGTTCAACCAGAAGAACTTCAAAAATGAATGCAATGTGTGCACTGTTTGTTATAACAGACGTTTAAAAGATGCATGGTTGTATTATAGTGTTGCATTCAGGTTTGTGCCCCAAGCACTTCAATTCAGTTTAAGAAATGGGTTTTCAAGTGATCCGGCGTCTAAATTAAGGCTTTATTAAAACAAATAGTGTCAGAAGTCATTCGACTTACACATGTCTTTCTAATTCAGCCCTAAACTCTCGAAACACTCTTTTGGTAGTATTTTGAAGGGGAGCTGTAGTGTTTACACATATGAGGCGTTGCTCTGGGATTTCCCAGTTTGTGTTTGTAGTTCAATGCTGCGTGAACCTTGCTTTGCCTCATCGACAGCGGGCCTTGGCTGGTCGGGTCAGATGGAGGCGACTGGGCTTTTAACTCTGGATGCCTTTTTAAATGGCAGTTTTCTGATTGATGCTGCTCTTTGTGTACTGCCGCCCGGCCGGTATGGCTACGGTTGAATTTGTTTCAGGATGGAAACCAATCAGGGCCGGCACAACAGCACAATTAATGATGCGTAATTATATTTTGCACTTCCAGTTTCCAGTAGCGTTGGTGTCTTGGCAGTATTGGAACATTTCACTTCATTGAAATTGTCTGTGTTTAAAAAATTAAGAAATACAAATATATATATTTTTAAACCATGAAATGAATCCTGAAAGTATTTATCCAAAGATCCTAGTATGTGAACTAGGGATGAGAATTGATAAGATTTTAACGATTCCGATGCCTTATCGATTTTTATTGGGCAAGGGGTGGAAAAAAGAGCACAAACGGGTTTATTTACATTAATTTTCTTTTATATAATTTTCTATAATGCTGCACACACCATATACAGTATGTATACATACACATTTTTTTAAATAACCAAAAACATTTATACATATTCCTCTTTAACTTAAAATAAAACTTACATAACTTAAATAAAATGTATTCTGTTTAATTTAAACATGTTCCTAGAAATTACAGTGCTCCTTCCTTTTTTTAAAAGGGTATATGAACTGAGCTGCCAAAAATGAAACTAGCAGTGGCAAATACCAAGTGTGCAACCATCAATTGTATGGATCATCAACAATTCTTGTGCAGAAAAATAAGCATGTCTGCTTTCTCCGGGAGGATACGCGATCTCCCAGGACTTATTGTGTCTCCAGCCGTGGAGAACACTCTCTCAGATGGGGTGGAGGATGCCTGAACACAAAGATATGAAGAGGTGTACAAGACGTGCTAGCTGTAGCCTGAGACCCAGACAGACGACAAGCCTCTGAACCGGTCTGACTCTGAACGTCATCAGCTAAATTGGATGGCAATGGAGATTATTTATATCGTGAAAGCTGGTTTACACAATGAAACAAATGGCACTAACAAAATCGCTGAATTTGCTGAGCTGACATAAAGCCACATTAAGAGGGGAGGCAAACACGACCTCTGCCTCAATGTAGGGGGCTGAAAATGGAAGATTCTATAGCTAAGCTAGCGTAGCTATATGCTTAGTTTAATAATGGATTAAAATCGATATGCTCAATTTAATAATGGGTTAACACGATAACGCGAACGTTTGCTGATAACACACGCCCTCCGATCATTAACACCGTTACGAGCAAACATTTCTCAAAACTGGACTTTAAATCCAAACGTGAAGTGATCATGGGACCAATGCCGGAGCTCAAATGTATGCTTCAAACGAAGGGACAGAAGATAACTTGATCGACTACACACAATAAAGGCAAATTGCTTCACACAGTGAGTGGTTGTGATCACTTCTGAGGAGTTTACCTTGGACCGAAAGAGATGAAGCGCCGGCATTAGCTGAGCTGCTGCTGCATCGAACACATGACGTTCCTGGCATTTAATTCCATGCTGTGTTCAAATGCTGATTCATATTTGTTGTATTTCCTCCCTTCGACGAAATATACTTTTTACACACGTTACATGTGGCGTAGTTGTCATTTTGTCGTGTGAAATAGAGCCAAACTTTAGAACGCTTCTGCCTAGTTGCCATGTTTGTGCAGTCTGAAAAAAATGTGCGTATGCGCAACGCCACAGAGGACCGTTAGCAGAACCGTTAAAGAATTTGGCTGACGATCCCAAACAATCGGTTCACTGGGAACCGGTTCTAAAACAGAACCGGTTCTCGATGCCCATCCCTAATGTGAACACTCTATGGAGATCAACACATTATGATACATATAAAAAGAAACGTGCTGGTGACATTTTTGTCATCTGTCAAATATGCATCTGGATAAACCAAACATCTCACATTGTAGTATTGTATTAATATTTCAGGACTATTTCAGTTACTATTCCAATGTGCTTAAGTGCAACTCTGCTGGCTCAAGTGAACTGAGCTTGTTCAACTGAGATTATTAACTTTTAATGTTTTTTGGTACAGTAGGGTGGATGGCAACCATCTATTATACATGCCAAAGTGGGTGCTTTTTTCACATGCAAATGATGGTTTCAGTTTTATCCGAATAAGAGTGTAAAGAGTAATCGTGTTGGCACCGACCAGGCTTCATTTTGTGCCGACCTGCTCTTAACAGCCATGTGTGGACGATTCCCCCTGTCCAGAAATAGAGGTATTGAATTTAGTAGCTAGATGAATGGGAGAAGGGAGAGGGGGGTGGGAGATTGACTGTGGAAGGAGAAGAGGGGTTAGTGGTCTGGCTCAGCACACTAGCTGCCCCACCCAGAGGAAACATTCCAGTCGGAATTAAAGAGTTAACTCTTCAAACAGTGAACATTCCCACCGGGGGCTCCCAACAAGAGACAGGGGGTTTGATGGGAAGGGGGGGGGGGCATGTTCGTGTTGTAGTCGGGCTTCTGATTGGTGATCTTTCAATTCATTTCACTCGGTGTTGCAGGGGCTGTAAAAAAAAAGAAAAGCCAAAGAGCCTGAATGGGAGGAGCTGAGTGGGAGGGGCCTGCTGATGCAGGCAGAGACACTTTCTCTTATTTTGAATTTGTTTGAGTCCCAAAGGACACATCTGCCTCTGGCAGACGGGAGGAGGCATCTCATGGTGTGTCTAGTCCCCTCATCATGGCCTGGTCTAGCGGCACTAGCCATGATGAATCCGGATCTGGACTGTGCTCATGGATTCCCTGGTCCTGCTTCCTTGAGAGGATACGTACTGTGCTCTCTATTGATTGCGTTACAAGTTGTTTTCCCTCTGCATCTGTGCTGTAACGAAACCATGGTTAAGCCGTGATCGGTACGGATCACACCAATCTTAACTGAAATTAATCTGCGGTTCACATTTGTGGATCTGTGGATTAATTCCACAGTTTCACGTTAATCACGGCATCGTTATCTGCCAATGTTCAGTAAAATACATGATCAGGAACATCAGCATTTATGCTTTTGTAGTCGCTGATTTCTGACATTGTTACAATGTCAACAGACAACAGATGAGTTTGAACTGACAGGAGGAGGACAATATCCTTACATCATGATGTTCAGGCTCTGTTCAGTGAGTGAGTATTGGGCGAAGGTAAATTGTGACGTTATCATGATGTGTTCACATGTAATCTTGTAAAATGTAATTTTTTAATAAATACAGTTGTACGAAGGAAATGTTTTGACAACAATGTATATTACATATTCAAAATGAGTTGGGACCTCTTGCACATAATTAAAACCACTAATGAAAAGATTTGTTTTAATCAATACAAATACTCTTATTTCCTTATTTGAATTGTGTATGTTTCTTCATGGGGGGTGGGGGGGGGAGAAGAGGTAAAGTTTAAGAATAATATTTTAGAATGTTTACTTCAGAGTGGTTGAAATTATTTTTGGGACTGTGGCAAAGAATCCACGGTGGAGGCTTGTAGACCAGCTGCTATAATCAAATCAGAATGTGGATCAGCGATGAGTATCGGTGGCAAAAAAACCATGATCTGGGATCTAAAAGTTATATTTACTCCCTTTTTTGTTTTGTTCTGATCCGAGACTCTGATCCGTGATACGACTCGAACCGTGACGTGAGTGTTGTGGTTCGTTGCTCTGCTACTCGACATCGTCAGTGTGGGTGAAATATATGCCGAACGTGTATCCTAGATGGGGAATACTTGTCCCCAAACTTATTTTTAAATGGAGCTCGGTGTCCCCCTGGTTTGAAAACAATTGGCAACCTGCTAAGTCTTTTAAGTATTTATAACGCGTCAAAGAAGAGTCACACGTTTTCAAGTAAAGTCAGTTTTCCTAGCGTCGTGCCTGTTGAATTAATCGGAACCTATCATTTGCATGTCTTCATTTAATTTATTAAGAGCATCAGTTGTGATCCTGATCTAGATCATATTTGAACTTCCCCATTTCTCATGATTTTATCTCCCAGAGAGTCAGAAAAAGCAGCTGTTACGACGTTGTAATGCTCATTTCCTTTTGTGGCTTTATTATTTATATGCGTTAGTGATTTGCATTGTGGGCATGTTTGCGTAAAGCTGGGCCCCTGGAAGACTGATTGTTCCACACCTCCATTCAGACCCCAGTTCACTTGCACGAGCCCCTCGAATAACACAAATGTCTTCGGGAGAGGATGTATGTTGTGCTCCTCACAACAGCCCCATTTTATCCTGCCTTGTTAAATGTACCTGCTCAGAGCACACAGCCTTCTTTTAATGGAGGTGTCGGCCTTTCAGCTGAGCTAATCGCCCCGGCAACTTCCTACGAATTACTTGTTGGGTGACCCTTCATGCGCACAGTCGCT
This sequence comes from Pseudoliparis swirei, assembly GCF_029220125.1. Taxonomy (NCBI): domain Eukaryota; kingdom Metazoa; phylum Chordata; class Actinopteri; order Perciformes; family Liparidae; genus Pseudoliparis; species Pseudoliparis swirei. The sequence continues at coordinate 20,246,954 of NC_079391.1, read as the reverse complement.
GAGGGCCACTCTGCTTGTCTCCATTGAATTGAAAGGCAAAAAGTTCTGATTTAAATTAAAATGTTGTATTTCCAATAGATGCGTCACACTTTTTTCACCCCCAAATCAACCCTAGGGGATTGCCTTCCTTGCTTCTAATGGAAACTGAGGAACTGATGCCTGCTGTAATTTGATCAGTTGCTAGTAAAACCACAACCCCTCCCCTCCACACACACACACACACTCCACTGCTGGTTCCATTCGTCCTTTACAACCACTCCCACTCAGCATATCTCAACACCTGCCCTTTAATGAAGGCAAACACGGAAAGGCGAATAGCCAAATGAAATGCAGACAAACAAAGACATCCACCAGCCCCCTTTGGCAGCTGCATCAAGGTAGAGCCAAGGTCAAATGACACTGGTGAGCAAAGTCTCCTTGAGTTTTATATAGGCTGACTGCATATAGTGATACAAACGGTGCGCATGTATGTTGACTGCTGTTCACACTGTGTGCTGTACTGACCCTTGTCCCGTGGTCCTTCTATCATGTACACTATGGTTTAACATGTACTTTGTGGTTAACTTGTTGGGTTGTCTTTGCACCACTGCTCACGTGGTTCCTTCTTTGCATGCCGACGATACCTAAAGGGATATTGATGCAAAACATGACGAGTTTTCCAGCAGGAGAACATGTCATGTGTAACCGTCTTGTTAAAATATGCGTCGCTCAAATGCATTGCAACAATATAATAATCAAAGCTAGGATCTGTGACATTGGAGAAATCAGCTCAGGGTTTTTTACTTTTTTTTATGATCCAAGCAATAATCCCAGTTTATTGTTGCCAACTCTTTTTCCAATGGAAGCAGTTTGTAGCACAAACTCCAAAAGTTGCTGCATAGTCACCAAAATGATACTCTTTCTTAATACATTGCTCGAAGTGTGTCTTTTGCTAAATATGCCTAACTTCTCAAATGTAAAACCAAGCAACTCTTTAAGAACTTTGACTAAATAAAAAAATCCCACGTCTTATTTTAACTCGACAGCTTTTGTAACTTTGTCAACACATTCGGACTGGTAGCAAAAAAGTATTGCACACAGATTCTATGTCAAGGGACACAAATAAGTCGTTATAACCTCCAAATTGTGTAGTACTGCTCAATGTAGATTAAGTTAGATAAAGTTTGCTGAACACGAGGGCTGCAACTAACGATTATTTTGATAATCGATTAATCTGTTGATTATTTTTTCGATTAATCGGATAAAAAAACAAAAACAGTGTAATTTTCAACCCTATATTCAAAACAGGGTTCGTACGGTCATGGAAAACCTGGAAAAGTCATGGAATTTTTAAATGGCTATTTCCAGGCCTAGAAAAGTAATTGAAAAAAATAAAATCCCAAAATGTTGGAAAAGTAACGCAAATGTGTTACATTCAAATGTTAATTTACACGGAATATACACGGTATGCTTTGGAATTCTCATTGTTAGTTTAAATACTACATCTTCTCACTTGTTCATGTATACACTCACTAAATGTTTAATCATGGAAATTTGGTTTGAGATCCACTGGTCAGCATGTGGATGAACCCGTCACAAACAGACTGACAGCGGTTTACTCTCCTGAGTTGGCTATTTATGGGTTAAACGCCTCATACGGTGAGAGGGCGTGGCTTATCTCTGTTGCCTTTCTCCATGGAAAACTATTTTCAGCCACGGAATAAATACCCACTTTTTCTACGTTATACATCTTGTGGAAATGCCACACACGTCGTATCGTCCTGGTGTCTGGGTTCATAACGTCACCCGTAGGCGCACTCAGCTCCGTGAATGTCACTCCGACTACGTGAATGACTTCCGCTTCCAGCGCCACGAGAGCAGCAGCAGCCAATTAGATTCATCAACAGCGGAGCAGCTCAGCGCTGTGTTGAGTATTCTGAAACTGGGCACTTCGCAAATGATGGAAAACAGGCTTCCGGACGCGTGAATTAAGTTATCAACATTTAATGGCAGGAAGGGTAAAACAAACAGTCAAGGCCTCACGATCGTGATCTTCATCGGCTCCTCCGCCCTCCTTTCGGCGTCGAGAATACCTGTGGAAGAGGCCGATCCCTCTAAAACCCGGAGTTTCATACTGGCCCTGGTCAAAACGTCACTTCCGGTTCCGTCGCTAAAGTATTTTCACAATAAGAGTCCCGTCTCGTTATTGTCCGCATTAAAATCACTTTCACAATAAAAGTCCGTTATTGTAAGTCACTTGACGGAATTCAACCGGCCTCGTCAATCTATAATACTAACATACAGTCACTCTCATGCAATATACATTAATTCTTGCCATTTACATTTGCATAGAGTAAACATTACCCCTATGCTTTATAATACATTAATAATATCAATATTCTCCCTAATATTTTCTATTATAATATCTTTCTATATGTATTAATTTAAAACATAAGACCTCTGCAGATGTTATCAAAATAAACTATTACAACTTAACAGCTGATTGGCTCTCACAACGCAGCGTTCTGTCCTCTCCCTCCGCTCTGGTTTCTCCTGCGCCGCTCTGCACTCAACTTTTTTTTATACTCCGCGACTTATTGAGCGCCGTAATAATCGCGCGACACAACGAATCGATAATGAAATTCGTTGCCAACTATTTTAATAATCGATTTTATCGATTCGTTGTTGCAGCCCTACCTGTACTATATTTAATTTCTTTTTACCCTCAGGAGAAAGGGCGTTTTTCTTTTTTATGATGTTAAATTATAAGTTCAATGATTAAATAGTTTGCAGTTAGGGTGTAGCCTGTGTCATAACAGGGTCATGAAGCACAGTGACGTTAATGAGATAATCTTTGCTGCAGCCAAGACCGTCTCCAACTGGCTAACTGCAAAAGACGCAGTTTCTTTTGGCTTCTGGCCTCCAATGTTGCTCCTTGTAGAAAAGGCCAGGCAGCGAGGAGGTGAAGAGTGAGAGTTTTCTATTGTCAGTCACTTTACTTGGCTGCCTCCTCAAACTGCTTTGGCTGAGCTCCAGGCTGTTGTCTGGCCTGCTGGTGCGAACTGGGCCACTGTGTCAAGGCCCTTGGGTAAACACCGCAGAGAAGGAGGTGAAAGAGGTACGCGAGGCTTTCCTTTCACTGTAGCCTGCCGGCTTTTCAGTTTGCACAGTCATCACGCCGCCTGCCAAAATCCCATGTAGTTTATAATAGCATGTGGCCGAGTTGTTTGGCTGCCAAGTCTTCAAACGCAAGCCACGTGTAATCACGTGCTTGTAAGAGGGAGCTACCAGTAGAGGAGGAAGGAAAGGGGAGGGGGGAAAAAAAGGTTCCTGGCTGCAGCCCAGGAAACGTCACATTACACTGAAAGCAATGTGTTCACAGTTCAGCTTCCAACATTTACATTCTACATTCAGGGCCGTGCGCCCCTCCCAAAGCGACTCACTTCCTGAATCGCAATCAACACCAGAAAGCTAAGAGTAAGCGGCGTGTCTGTCAAATCCTTAATGTTGTGCTGCCGTAAAAGCAGCTTCTTTCATAAAGGGGAGAAAACACAATTCTTCCTTGGTGAGCAAAGTCCTGCCTCATCTAAATCAGTCAAATAATGATTTGAATAAGATTTGTATCATCAGTTAGTCATTTGTCAATGCTTTTTATCGTTAATGACTTGCCAAGAAGCTCATGAATCTCTGGTGAATGCAAGATAGATTTTAAATGGCGCTTTTGTGTAACTCTTTGTTGAAAAACTCAGTTTTCCAGATTGCTTGATTTAAATCAACAAAACCGCATTAGCGTTAGGCAGCTATGAATTTCCTCCAGCTGAATTTAATCCCTATTTTCAGTTTATGCATGTAGCTTTTCAAACTTTAATTATTTGAGTGACGGGAACAGCAGACCTTCTCTTTAGATTCACGTTTGCGTGAATGTTTGCTGTACACAAATGACCGGCGGCACCACTCGTACGGGTTGTTGTACCTGCAGCTGATCTGGTTAATAGACAATCACACTGTGAATAGCACTATGGACCTGTCAACTGCAGTCAATAATTTCAAAAGCCACATTAGTAAATGATTAAAGAAAAGAGTGGCACAGAAAATTGAATTATTAACAGCATGGACTACAGCAAATATATAGGTTATTATAAGAACTTCATGGCGTTGCCAATCACACAATGCTTGATGTTCTTCAGTGTGATGGAGCCTGCACTGCCGTTTCTTTATTTCCCTTTGCACTTTTATTATTTGACAGCAGGAATCTAATCTCGCCACTCGTCTCGTCCATCTTAACAGGTACCGACTGAGTCGGGAGCGTGTCCGTCTGAAATTTACATAACCACAAGTATCGGATCACGAGGCTCTTTTCTAACAAACATCAGCATATTAACGTGGAACACGGTTCAATAATGTTTGTGGCAGATTTGGGGATCATGTCCCAACCCCCAGTGGAGCCAGCCTTGATTTACCATCTGGTCAAACAAAGACTTCTCGGGCTTTCCTAAATAAATGTGATTAGAATAACCTGAGGAAGATTTGAGCCCAGTGAGGATGTGTAGTTGGAGCTTTTGTTTAAAAAGAATAGTGGTCAAATCTACTGAACGACTAATGGACCACAATTTAACGCGTTTGGAGGCAGGCTTGATCATTAATACTTTGGAATGGGACACAAAGTAATGCATGTGAAATTCAATGAGCTTTACTGAGCATCAATGAAAATTAAGGCAAATTAGATCATCAAATAGAGTTACTCGTGCATTATGGAGGTTGCACGGCTGAAAACTCCTCTTTTATAGTGTTTAGTTTAAAAAAATAACGGCATGTCGACTGGTTGCAAGCCATCGAAGCTGAATTAAATTCAAATCAGGCTCAGTGAGTGTACCCTGCAAACAGCTGCTTACCTGTGATTCTGTAACTGGAAACCCAGTATGTCATTGCATTATTTGTTTTGTTTTCTTGCTGCTGTTGTGTGACATTCAATACTCTCAGTTTGCTCTGTCATTAATATAATATTCATTGCTGCTGCATCAGCCCAATTTCCCTGCGAGAATCATTAGTTGTATCTTATCTGATCCTACATACTGTATTTCAGTGGTGTTTCTATATGGATTGAACTGCAGCACAGATGAGAAAAAAGCAGGCTTTGAATTGAGGCTGTCAACAATTTAATTACATAGTTTGACTCGGCATAATCACTCATGTGCCAAATGTCATGTCTTCTTAAACCAGCTTTGCAGAAAGGTGGCTTAAAGAGTTTATAACTTAATCTGTGTTTGTAAATGTGTTCACTACAATATGTATGTTCATATAAAGTTCAAGCAAACAATTTAATCACTGTTCAAATGTATATTGCTCAACAATATATGAAATAAGTTTTGTTGGTGCCAGTTTGTTCCAGTATTCTTTGCACACACAAGCACCATGATTAACTATGAAACCGTTAGATTGGCTATATTACGTGGCTGGTCACATACAAGTTGAGTTCAGGGGAAATGTTTCCAATTTTCAAACTCGTCGAGTGTAAATGACAGAAATTATATAATTTCACAGGATGGCAATTTTTTTTTCTTTTTAACCAATAGACTTAATAGCTTCTTATTAAAATTGTTTGTAATTGTAATAACTGCATGACTTCCACAGCAACGTCACTCTGAACGTTTGTTTTCTTAAATATTTTGGCTCAATAATTTCAAAGTGTTTGTGTCTTTGTCATCTTTTTGTCTTCACGCCTCCAGTAGAGATGTCGTGGCTCGTTGGCCCCTGGAGATGAGCTCCAGATGCATGACGGGCTGCATCATCCCAGCCGGGGTCCCTGAGGGGGGGCTGGGGGGTACAGGCCTGTCAGAGGTGGAATGCCCCTGCACACTTAACGCTAGCTGAGAGGAAACAGATACGGTTGGCTCTGGACGGAGAAATAGCTCTCTATCGATTAGAGTCCACAGAAAGCTGTGAATGCGCTTATGGTTTGAACATCTGATACTGCAGATTCAGAGAGATCATCATAACACTAACTTCTCTGATGGAGGAACCACCACCACCAAACGCCCTGATAAAATAGTAATTCACCCATTTATCTGCAGGAACCATGACCTCTGTCATTTCATATGCAATGCGATGTGATTGCAGGCCTAATTGCAGTGAATGTTTACAAAAATAATAATAATTTAAAAAAGTGTTTATTGTGAATGTTTTGAGTTCCCAGTGCTGTCCGTGTGATGAGAATGTATATAAAGGCCTATCAGGTCCGTGTGATGTCTCCAGCTGCCTTTAGCATGGGAGTGAAGTGGATGCTTGCTCTTTCGGACATGTGAGATATGCAAGGTATTTTTAGCCAAAGCTTTTAACCCAGAAGAAACGGCTAATAGCTGCTTTGACCTGAATGCAACTTCTTGCTCAAAGCCTCATTGATTACACGGCGCCCCCAAAAAATGTGTGGTTTTTATTTTACAATTTGAGCCCTAAATGTGCTGTGAGTGTACATGGTTGTCCTTGTGATATGAGGACTGCTTTGCATATTGGAGACAAGTTAATTAATGTCACTGTTCACTTCACAGAGTAAAACAAATAGCGTAAAAGCAAATTATCACCCCGCGCAAACCTGTGCATACGTTAGTTGGAAAACGAGCCTCCGGAGTTCTAGCTTCGTATGGGCCCGAAGCGCTGCGGGAAAGGGTTAACTGTGGAGAGTACTGTATGTGGTGGCGCAGATGTGATTCACTAAAATGTTTGTTCTGCCTGTGTAAGGGTCTTTGAACCAATGAGTGTGAACTTCTGGCCACACCAGCCTATAAACGATGCATTTGTGTGAGGCAGCGAAAGGGGCCAGCTAGTGTAATGGGGGATGGGGCCTCTGCCTGTGGAATGTGGTGTCTTGGTGAAAGGGCTGGAGCTGAACAAATGCAGTCCGTTTATTTGGCAAACCAGAGTTGCTGGTCACCAACAGACATGTTTACTCAGGAACTAAATATGCAGATCCACCCTTTTCTTTCAGACTTTGGTCTCTCTCTCACACTTCTTTACTGTTTTTTTCAATTTAAGTGGCTGTATTGACATGACTGTGTTCAAACTATTATGTTGCTCATGCATCTTAACAAAAACAAGACTATCCTCTAATTATAAGAAATAAAAAATAAAAAAGGGGAGGACAAAAAAAAGAGCTATGTATAGGAATAATATAAGATTGAAATACATGGAACAGATGGGTCTCTCTCTCTCTCTCTCTCGTGTGAAATTGGATGAGGTGAAAAAGTGTGTTGATCAAGTTTTTCTTCTGCGTGTGCCTGCCTGCCTATTTTCATTCTGTCTTTCTATCTGTGACGACCCCCCCCCCCCCCCCTTCTTCTCTGTTTCTCTTTTTCAGCTTTGTAATTGGAGTGATTAATGGAGGGAGGGGTGGTCTTGCCTAAAGGCCTGTTTTTCAGTGGCCTGTTTAGAGGTGCCGGGCAGGTACCAACACGTTCTCCCCCTGGAAGTTTAGCCCCTTCGTCCCTGCCACTTTGTCTGTTCCCCCAAAATCCAGAAATCTGCTCCGGCCACAAAAGCGACAGGTGGTCCGGTTCGCCGCTGCTAGGCCTGCTCTCATGTGATATGTGACCTTTTTTTATGCTTCATAGTCATTCATAATGAGAGCAAAGTATCTGCAGTAAATCTGTTTGTCAGCAGGACCTCTGAGATTTACTTTCTTCTCGTTGCACATGGAATTATAAACAGCCGGAGCCTCTCGTTGGCGGCTGCGTATGGGCAGCTCACCATGACATCTTTTACAGTAGTTTGCGGACAAAGGACACCATCAGCTCATCTCCGCCCGCCTCTCACCCACTAACCCCTCCCCACGGCGAGAGCCTCAATAAATGATCTCCGGGCTCCCGCTGTGGGATCAAGGCCCCAATTATTTGATCTGGATTCGAAATTTCTGCCCCCCACAATGCTCATTTTTACAGACATGCTGAGAGGAAACAGATTCGCTTTCTTTGGAAGACTTAAGGCTTCTTGCTGTCGAGGAGATGAGGAAACGTGCGTGTGTGTGTGTGTGTCGCAGATTCAGTTCTCTTCACAAATAAATGGACAAAATGGATTCATTTAAAAATTGTCACATTTTTGAGAAAAATTAAGTGTCAAATTTACCAAAATAAGCGATTATAACTGCCAAGCATGTGCGCAACTTCTTTTCTTGCTTCTCGCCATTCAGCACTATTGTTGGCCGCCATCCAGATTTCTGCTGGAGTCCTTGATTAAATTACTGCCGCTGTGTCGGTTTAAAAGATTTCCCCTGCTGAACTGTTTTGACAGGCAGCAATTTGGCTAAAAAAGATTAGTCCGGGAATGAGATGTTAAGAGTACCTGTGGGATGAGGGGGGGTCTCTCCTGTTATTGTGAGGTCCTGTTACTGGTGTACAGGAATGTTGGTGATTTTCACTATCCACCCTCCCTCACTCCCTGTGTCTGTTTTCTGGGAGAGCTCTCATTGACAGCACAGTGACATTTTGTTACCCTTGATTTACCAGCTGCAGTTGCTATAGGGATTTTGCCTGTATGTGCATGTATTTAGTTTTTTTATTGAGCATGGGAGTGGCTGTTTACACCCTTTTTTTTCCCTTCTTCTTCTTAGATGGCTGCAATTTGTTGAGGGTTTAACCATGGAAACCTGCAGTGTGTTAGTCAAAGTTGGGGTGGTTTTTTTTTGAGGTGAAGGGGTTAGGTCACCCTGGGAGCTGTGATCCTGCCCTCATCTCGGTTTCCCTGGCGTAGCGGTAGATGACTGAGGATGATGAGTATTGACGTGTGCTGTGAGATTGCGTCCGGAGGGGGCTGGGGACTTCCCTGTGTTTGCACATCCAGGGCTATTGATTTGCCTCCCGTTCAATGGCTGTGGCCCAGGGGGACTTAGTCTGCAGTGTGGAGTTGTGTAAAGGGGCGGGGACACAGAGAGCCATGACAGTAGCTCTGAGAGGGAAGACAGGGGTTAGGGGTTTGGCTCAGGGCTAACAGGGCTCTAATATGGCACGTGCCTCTCTTCATTAGGCCTTGTTTAGTCTGCAGGGTTCAACTGGCTGGCTGCAAAACAACAACCGTCTTCAGGTCTGCTCCTCATTTCAGACGAGGCATTGTGTCACTTCTGTGATCCCATAGGTCAGAGTCACCAAGTCTATTATCCATAGTATAATTGGCACTTAAATTGTTTACTGAAGCAGAACATAGTTTTCCTCGGCTCACATATTTGTATTAAGATTAGTGCATTTAACTTTAAAATGTACAGCACTTATAATATTCCAGTATTTCTTTTAGGGATGGGGGAAAAACAAAAATATTCTTGGATGCAATGCGGTTCTCTCTTATACGATTGTGACTCAATGCAGAAAACTCGATCGTAAATTTCAAACTCAATTCTTAACCTTGTGATTTTTAACAGTTCTGTGACACCAAGATCTGAAATCGTCTTGTGTACTTAAGATAAATCATCTATATAAACATTTTTGATGAATCGATCGTTTTTTAAACACATAGTTGCCCTGAGAGTGGGAATCGATTCAGGATGTGCCTAGAGAGTCCCACCCAGTATTTGTTATCATGCAGCCCTACCGCCGTCCTTTTTTCAAACTATGTTTAAAACCCACCCCAGCTTTTATTGTCCAGAGATGATTTCCAAAGTGAGTCGAACACAGTGAGTATTTCCTTCGCTCGAGGGCTATCTGAGCCCACTCAACCTCCGACTGGAAGGGGGAAGGGAAAAATCACATGATGCCGTTATTAAGAATGAGCCTCTTCATCTAATAACAGCTCCACTATCAAATTGGAGAAGTGCTGTCAACATCCTGAGCAATCAATGTCATCCTTCCCCCACTCCCCAAGCAGCAGCCATTAACCCTTCTTGTTCCGGCATGCCTGGTCTCACTAAAATGGTGGCTCTACTCCAGACATCTTTCTATAATGGCTGCGTAGAAATACCCCCGAGCCATGTATCGACATTCAAATGGGAGAGTGTGTTTTTGCTGTTTGTCCGGTGCGGATGGAGGGATATGCAAAGAATGTCAACTTGTTGCAGATGGAGGACGGTTGACTGACAATAATGGTATGTGACTAGTACACAATCCAGATGTATTAATTTCCCAACTGGGGTGCAGTCAAATCTTCTGAAATAATGTCAAGAATTTTTTCGATTAAACAAATTAATTTAATGTTGGCGCGAGAATTACAGTAGAGGGTGTACTATGACCCATTATTTACAAACTCTCCAGTATAATTACAAATTAAAACATGCCCCGTAGACCTAGACAATGACCAGCTATAGCTCACTTCTGGTCATCTACTTTATTCTTACCCATGATTTGGTGCTGTGCCAGTCAGTCACGTATGGCCATAATATGATTAGGCCACCCACCGCCTGGCCAGTAAACCTGCTAACAGCCAGAGGGAGAGAGAGGGAGAGAGAGGGAGAGAGAGGGAGAGAGAGGAAACCCTGGCGGCTTAAACACATGAAGGCTTCTGTTCATCCTGCACCCAGCAGCACTAGCCCTGTTGACAATGCATATACATAGACACACATGTTTAATGCTTTATTTGAATATTATAATTTAATTTGATCTGACAAAATTGTAGTCTAAAATAACTGACAATAAGTTACCTTAATTCTTACAAATAAAAAGATTTATAAAACATAGTCTTCTTTTGATACACATACATTTACCTCAAGATGCATGCAATGAACATTTAATTTGAAACATTCAGAATTTTAAAAGCCCCTGCTTGTATGCCTCTCATGACTGTCGTCTGGGTGTGGGAACGTCTTTCTGTAAAGAAGTCCTTTTCTGGGTAGAGCGCTGGATGTGATGAAGGGGCAGAGGCGACTGATCATAAGGAGTGGTCCCAAAACATCAGTGTCCACTCTTAACTTGACACAAAACGCAACGTAGTGTTAACATTCCTCAGCTGACCAAGGTCCCAATTCGAGAGCCGACATGTCTATTCATGGTTAACGGCTTCCATGTTTCAATAGCTTTTTCTTTTCTTTTTTACGCGGCCAGAGAGGCAGACTTTTTCTGTGGATGCAACTGAACTTGTTTGCAGAATTACACTTCTCAGCCCAAACACAAAGAATCAACGGTAGTTTTGATATCCAAAGATGTACCGTCATCCACTCGGCCTCGTGGTGGCCTGCTTTGTCATTGTAAGATGCTTTGGTGAAGACTTCTGTTAAAAGTTTAAATAATTGCCTACTTTGAAAGCATATCTCTTTTTGTTATTTAGCATTATAATAGTTTCTTTTAATGTTACATCTTTCCCGCCATCTATCCTTTTCGGCGCTTGTCATTGTGACGCTACGGCAGTCGGTCATCATGATAGAACAAACGTAGATGGAAATGGTAGATCATGCTGTAAACAATTTGCTTCAGTGGAACACTGTTAAACATTTGCAGCCATATGGATATTAAAATAATATGCTGGTAATGATCACATTGTTATATTTTTTGTCTCTCACCTCTATCTACAAACATGCACATTTTAAAGTAACACATCCGATTCGCTGGAGTACTTTTTGTACTAAACTAGGATTAAAGATTTGTCCCCTGTAACTGCAACAACTGAATCATATTTAAGTTATGCATCATCAGTGAGGGTAAAAGATGTGCCCAGCAGTCCTCTAAATCTGTGTCAAATCTGTGGTGGTTTCATTTGAAAATGGCGCACCTCATAAAATTCAGCTCAAGCGGAGAAGAGGATGGAGCAGGAAGCCGGAGCCCGACACTGACTGGATGATGGTGTTCTGTCCCTTTTTTAGACCTTTTGTTCTCTCTTGATGTCGGGAACACCTTGACCTCTGCACTCTCATAACAGTGTCCCTCGTGGAGGCATTAGTGTGTACATAGTCTTTGTGTGTAGTTGTGCATGTGGTTTAGATGTAAACACATTTGTCTTCACCTAACCAATCCAAGGCCAGTAACCCAGCAGCCATTGGATGTTGTTTTGTAGTTTATGTCCGATTATTGTGGTCTAGAAGAGATTTCTATTGTTGGAAGGAAAGACTCATAGTAAGTCACTTCGGATAAGAGTCAGGCATGTCCGTTAAATTCCAGCATGTATGAGACATTATGAATGACCAAACACAGTTCAGGTCCTGTATGTACACACGTGGGCCATACTGTTGCAAGGATTATCCCTTTTTAATTTAAAGATATTTCACAGCCAAGACCATCTAACACAAAGGTTTATCTTCCTGTTATTAAAAAAAACTGAATTTATATTTACATGCTGACAAGCAGAATGATGATGTTTCCCCGGTCAGCTTTATGACTCCCTGTTTGGTAACTGGGACTAAGATTACATATAGTGTTGACCTCTGGCCACTGCATAGGGAACATCCAGCATGTATAAAAGCTGCAGAAAGCAACGGGTTTTTTTTCTTTTCTTTCATGCATGAGCAAGCAAGTGAGATTATACATGGCTGCAATCTGAACTATCTGCTGTTTATAATCATTTATAATGGTTAAAGGTTAACAGACGCGGTCAGATTGTGTGCAAAGGTCTATAAGGCCTCCAAATGTATCGCACGGTATATTTACCTTCACATGGCGATCCTGTTGTAATCTCTCTGACATACTACAGATAATGTAAATTGACGGCAAAATGCATTTCTGATTCGGAGTGAGCTGCGTTTGTGGAATAATTTCTAGCACAAGATATCATCTGAGAAGCCGATGTGATGAAATAATTGCTTATAAAAGTAGATAGAACTCTCACTTTTGAGGGGTTAGCAATCTCCTCCTATGTCTTTGAACATTGGACTTCAAATAGTAGTTTTCCCCTACTTGAATTAAGCATTTGGAAACTAAACTCAGATGGGAAATAACTATTTCTGACGGCTAATGATGTTGTCAGTAAGCACGTGAGTTTCCCCGCTTTGTACTGCTGACTATTTTGTTTTTGTTTTTTGTGGAAGGGCGGGTGTTCGCAGTCATTTATGTATTCATGTATATGTGGATATGACATTTTGTAAAACGAAAAGGCCGACCCGACCCCGAAATGTCCCATTTTCAGCGGGTTTTAAGTTGATGGCTGGTCAGTATTTGTTTAGGGAGCATGGCTGTTGACAACCGTTACACGTACAGAGAGTGAGAGGGTGAAAATGACTTGCTCTCAGGGGCCTTGACAACCTTTGCCCTCCCATCTCTCGTTTCAGGCCTTGTAATTGCCACTGACCAATGGGCTCCCGTTTGAAACTGGACCCCGGGCTGCAGCTATTAACGTCCCCCTTCGAACGGATCTTGTTTTGATTCCTGATGCTTTTATAGGTTTTGTCTTCAGGAGACATTCCTGCTCGGCACATACCGTGCACCCCTTTCTACCCCCTATTTTCCTTCCTTCCCGTCTTGTGGGGCCATTGCCCCTCAACCCCCTTTGCCTGCTTGCACTCACAAGCATACACACAGCCATGACCAGCCACTGCTAATGTGTATGTGTACGCGTGTTAGGGCTACTGACCAGCCCGCCCTCCCCTGGCCCCTCCTGACAGCCAGCTATACTCCATGAACTTGGCCACCCGTCACAGCTGCGTTAAGATTGAAGGATGGGGGGCCCTTGTATCCAGCTGGGTCGGAAGACATGGGTGGGGGCAGGGCAGGCCCAGATGCAGATGGTTTAGGTCAAATGGAGATGTTTGAGGATGAAGGGGGAGGGGGACACAGGGGCTCAGGGGCACAATAACTCCAGAGGTTACTCCTCCAACCCCTGGAAAAATGCACTTTTAGAGTTTGAGTTTGAATTGGTTTTCGTGTGTGTTGCAGAATGTTGGTAGTTGTTGTAACTAGCTTAGAGTTTGCTGCGCTTCCTTTCTTTTTTGCTGGACATTACCATTGTCGCCCACGGTCATTATCAACCTGATGGATTATTTGCTAGAACTCCAAATGAACATACTTGAGACCAAAAAATGTTAGAGGTCAAAGTCCATTCTTAAGAATTACAAATGTGCGACGACGTTAGTGGTGGAGCAAAGTCCCCACTTCACTTCCAGCCAGGGACCTCAGTTGCAAAACAAACGTGTCTTTCCTCCTCCTCTATATCTGTTGTCACACTTTAATAAACGAATAATAGTTACTACTCTCTAGGTGTTTGTCACTTTTTTTTGTCTGTTTACTCACCCTATCTGTGTTCTCTCTCTCGTTGTAGAACGGGAGTGCAGGCTGGGCGGATGACGCTGACAGTAACCGAGGAAGAGGAGAGGCCTCCAGAGACTTTGCTAAGGTAAGTGTTAAACAACCCAAAAAAGCCTTGACACCAATTACGTAACCACATTAACTCTTATTGATATCAAACTAGTGGAAATTGTGAATAAGTTTAGTTAACCTTTTATAACTGATCGCAGAGCCGAACATTTATCCCTGTGGCGTTGACTCGTGTTGCCTCACCTCTTCTGCTAAAAGTTCCACTTGAGCACGCGACTAAGGATGACCGCGAGACTAGTGGTCCGCTGGCCGGTGACATGCATGTTTGTTTTGAGCCTCTGAGGAAACGCAACATTTGCACTGCAAAGAACATTGCAGATTCAACTAATTGAAATAGAGAATGTGTTTGCTTGTGGTGTTGTTTTGGAAGAAAGAAACAACGTAACATGCTGACAACTAGAGCCAGCCGTGCAGACGCAGAGCAAGGGGACGGTTGCGACATGCAGTGGTCAACTTACAAGGTGGCGCATCGTGACCCTAAAGCTTCTGTTTCCTCTCTCAGCTGTATGAACTGGACAATGACTCCAAAAGGAAGGAGTTCCTGGATGACCTCTTCACTTTCATGCAGAAAAGAGGTAAGAGCACCCCCGAGAAATCCACATTATATTAAGAGGTGTCTGTCTCTTTCAGGTTGGGCACCCCAGAGTAAAGGCGGGGTTTCTATATATATCTATATATATATATTTTTTTTTCTTTTCTTTTTACTTACACTGCATCTGGAATGTCACTGTATTGGTGTTCAGCCTACAGCACAAATGGCTTATTTGGTCGAGCACATACAACCGGATCACTCCGGATCGCTCCGGTTGTATGTAAAGATAGAAACATAATAGTTATTTTCTTTGTGGCTTTGTTGTTACACATGCTTTGGCTTGTCCCATAGCTATCAAGTGTGCTCTGTCATCGATCAATTAAAAGAAAAAGAAAACGTGCTCTAACTCTCACTGGCTCAGAAAATCCCCTGCTAATTCCCTTCCCCAGAGTAAAGCCTTTAAGGGGTCAGCAGGTGAGATCAGCAGGTGAGATCTTCCCCCGGTGATCCTGTGGCGCAGCAGTATCAAAGCCGAGAGGATCTAGCACCGGCCTAACTTATTTAGTTGCCCAACAGCCAGAGAGGCTCAGCTGACCGCGTGCTGCTTTGACGCTGCCTACAAACCCCTCTGACCAGGGCAGCGAATGCACTTAAGCTTCTATCAGACAAATCTGTTGCCAAACAAATTAAATGGCTTTAGAAATACCTCCCAAGGTGAATCACAATGTTATTACAGTGGTGCATACTTTACATTATGTTTTGGCAGTGCTTGTGATGGGTGATTATGGTCTGTGTGTGCGTTCATACTTCATTCTGTTTTGTCACCATGTATGAGAGTGTGTACGTGATACATGGTTTGTTTAGTAAGACTGTGACGGATGATGATGGTGCAAAAATTTGTGTAGCCAGGTCCATGTGCATCGTCGTACGTGCGTGTCGGCGAGCTCTCATTCGCACGACGAGCGTCTTCTGAGTGTCTGGTCTGGTCTTGGCACCCGGGGGTCTTGTTTGGAGGGTGATGAATTAAGCAGAGTTGGGGAGAGAGACAGCG
This sequence comes from Pseudoliparis swirei, assembly GCF_029220125.1. NCBI lineage: Eukaryota > Metazoa > Chordata > Actinopteri > Perciformes > Liparidae > Pseudoliparis > Pseudoliparis swirei. The sequence goes on along the minus strand of NC_079391.1, from coordinate 20,231,185 downwards.
AGAGAGAAAGGGAGGGACAGGATCTGTCAGGGCCCTGTTAGCATCTCTGTCCAGTGGCAGGCGCTGCGAGTGGTTGGCTGACCCTTTACTCGTGCTGGTCAGACGGGGAAATCCATCAAGCTGACTAAAATGCCACCAGACGGCGGATAACTGGCCGATTTTTAAAGTGCGTCATTTCACATCATTCTCACTAGCTTTGCGTTTATTTTCGGCACGGATAAATAGGTTGACTTTCAAGTCCTGTTTATCGCCCCATTGTTTAGTCTTGAGCAGCACAAATATGGAGTGCATTTTGAAAAAGCAAGAAGAGACAAGTTAAGACAAATTAGCTTGTAAAACTATTCCACCTTGGGTTGCAAGGGTCAGTGGCCGACAACAGTTGTAACAAACATTACGGTGTCACCCAAGTGCTCCTCTATAATAGTGTGCGGGAGAAGATTAAGGCAAGAATGGACACAGGTTTTGTTTATCTTTTATTATTTCTTTGTGTGTTTTCCTTTGAGGGGAAGTGAAAGGGCCCCAACTGGAAGAAGAAAGAACATATGCAGTCATAGAAATGACTGGAAAGGTTAGAATAAATCTGCCATGGCTGCATTGTGCTTCAAATGCAGATTCAGGATCGGCCTTGGACGCTGTTATTTGCATTAGAGAGCATTGTGCAGGAGGATGGGGTTTAATTTCAGCTACGTCTCAAGTGAGTTTGTCACTCCTCCCTTCAGACGAGAGGCACTTGGCTGACCTCTGCTGTCTCTTAAACCAGAATCTTAATCACAGGGAACAAATTGCTTTGTTGGATTCCCTTTTGCTGTTGGTGCCAAGAGTTCAAGGGATGGGGAGCAAGCCTAGCTAAGCTCTTGTTAATGGTACCTTCTAATTACTGTGCGTTTTACTCCTTCCATTTTACTTCCCCAATATTTTGGTCAATATATTAAAAAAAAATAATGACAGAGTACTTGGACAGCTTTTTTTCATTTAATGTTGCTATGCGGAACAAGTGTGCATGTGTGTGTGTGGGGGGTGCGGATAACAGATGGTGATGTGGGAAATGGCAGCCTCATCATTTCACTGACCTTACAAGCCGAATGCTTATAAAGCACTAGCTTGTTGTGAAGCAGATTGGTCGGAGAGAGACAAATGGTGAAGTGCTTTTTCCCACCTCACAGTGGGGCCTCTAGGTCTTGAGAGGAAAGCTACAGCGGAAGGAAAACTTACGAGGGATTCCCATTTCCTGCCTCTGCGCTTAAAAACAGGCACGTGTGTGTGTGTGTGTGTGTGTGTGTGAGTGTTAATGGCTGAGGAATTTTAGCAGCTGTCCTAAAGCCTGTCTGTGCGTAAAGGGGCCCATTGATGGGCTCTGAATCACATAAATGGCAGACTCCACACATGCAGATCCTCTCTACCTTTTTCTTCTTAGCTTTTCAACACCTATTGCTGGGCCCCTTTTCGCCATTGACCCTTTCGCACTATTTATTTCTTTGAATTTTTTTTTGAAGACGGAGCTCGACATTGATCCGCTGGAGAACCTCCTGTCCTTTGCTGCGACTACAAACTTCTGCGAATGGCCCCGAGATGTAAATGTAATGTAAATGCAGGAGGCCTCCTCGTGTTGGAAGTGTGGGCAGAGGATGTTGGTCTTCAGAGTCACTGTCCATCATATCCATTACAGTTTTGTTTCTTTTGGTGCTGTTTCACGCCCACTGGGAGAAAAGCTCCGACCCCATTAACCACCTCAAAGGTTTCGATGAAGCAGATGGGGCGGTGGGAGGTGGGGGGGGGATGTTTGTTATGGCTTGACACCCCGGCCACTTTCTCACTTGGGATGGGGGTTCGGGGCAGGAGGTGGGGCTGGGAAGAGGTGATCAAGGTGGAATGGGTGGGGGGCTGCGGGATCTACGGGTGTGCGATAAAGAGGGGAAAAAAATAAGGAGTAATGCAGCCAACTGCCTGTCAGCGCTGTCCACTTGAGATGATTAATGGCCCCAGGCTGTGATGGACAGAGCCAGAGAGAGAGAAAGAGAGAGAAATGGAGAGAAAGGCTCCTGTTCAGTGAAATCAACAGTCAAGAAAGAAGGGGGTAAAGACAAGTGTTTTAGCTCTTTCGAGTTCAGCCAGAAAATCCCTCCCACACGTCGTGGTCAGGAAAGGCTAGCTCCATCCCAGCGTGACGCTCTTCATGTGAAGTGTAGATTCAGCTTAAGAGGGGCCACATGGTGTTCTATCGCCGCTTAAGAGTTATTTTAGGGGGAAATCCCTGTGTAGTCGATTTAGGCCCGTTAATAGCAATAAAGTGCTAAGCCGGACTTGTCTATGTCATTACGTTGCTGTGGTCTTGACGGGGCTGGGGAAAGATGTTTAGAATTAGGAGGAGGGAGTAGGAGGCAGCAAAGGGGAGATAATGATTATAATAAAGACGTCTCATTTAGCTCAGGCAGTGGACCCCATCATTCATGGGCCATAATTGTGGGCACATTTCTCATTCAAATTGCATTTTCCTTTTACTACAGCCGAAAAGACACCCCCCACACACACACAAACAAACAAACATGATTAGCTTCAAAACAAATTTGCCAGTGTTTCACATTTGAAGAAAATTCATTTTCCATCTCGGTTTAGTCTGGTATTTTCGGTGTGGTGTGGGAAGAGTGGCCTCCCAGCAGGACATTAGAGGAAGTTCCCTCACTGTAACCCTGAGACCGAGAGCTCTGTCCACACCAATTACACCATGAATGGGCTCTGGGGGATCCATGTATGCATTATATTACTCCCCCGGTCAGCCTCACACTGGCCCTCGTAACAGGCGGGTCCGTCTGTACAAACACCACACTACAATAGGAACATTCTCTGGCTCTTTGATATGGCCTCATTTTCCTTTTTAGTTAACACCCGACAACTTCTGGAAGGTGGCAGCACCGGGTTGGTTTAGCAACAAAAACACTGGACATTGTGCGGACGTTTGTCCATTTTAGATGGTGCCGGGTTTCGGGCAGAATGATTTTCATTTGCGATCGACCTTTTCAAACAATCCATGCAATAGTTGTCATATACAGTGGAGTGATCCACTTATTTCATTCACTTCTGTATTCTGACTCGTTAAAGATGCAATCCTCCCAATCGATGCAGTTTTCAAGTGTGTTGTACTGAGACTGCGCCAATAAAATGCAGTTAGGAAATGACATTTTGTCCTCTTGTCTTTCTCTATGACTCCATCCCCTTCCTCCTCCTTTGCCCCCACCCCATTCTCCTTCCCCCTCTGTTTATTGTGCTACAGTTACAACCACTGAAACTTGATAACACCATGGGGGATAGGGGCGGATGGCCGCACTGTGGCTTGGTTAGGCTGGGGGGGGGGGGGGGGGTTGATTAAGGGGCCTCCTGTCCTACACTGGATGATTAATGATCTCCAAAGAAGCGGGGCCAACTTTTTGTTTTTTTTGATGGGGCAAACGCTGACGAGCAGCAGACAAGTGAGTGACTGTCGTGTGTCTGTATGTGTGAAAAGAGAAAAGATTTTTTTTTTTTTTTCAACACCAGGGGCAGACAGCGAAACCACAGAAGGAGACGAGGACAGACAGGGTGCCAGAGGAGAGGTTAAGGGAGGCAAGGCCCTGCTCTTTCATTTCCCTTTTGAAAGCACCACGTCAGCGGACTGAAACTGGGCGAGCTCACCAAGCAACAGAAAGATAATCTGGCAAACGTACCAAAAAGGCCGTTGCTGGTGGCGAAGGGCCCCTACTCTCAGGAAAGGGTGGGGACCCACATGATACACAGATTCCAACTGCTACTTTCCAATCATTACGCCAAGTCGGACTCTAAAAGAAGAGACACATCTATTCTCATTGGACAAATCCTCCCCCTGTGCTCGCGATCAAAGATTGTGTGGTCACTGTGTTGATGTGAGCGAGGGCTGAGATTATCTTGGCAGACTCCACCCATCGGCTGGCAAATTACAGCCCTGCCTGTGGGGAGCAAGTATATGTCGGTTCTGCTCCTCTCGTCTTTCAAAACAAAGTAGTTTGAGATGTTTTTTTTATTGGGATTGCGGCGAGAGATGTCAGATTAGAATCTGAAGCCTTTTTTTATTTTTGGTTTCCGTTCCCAACCGAGACTACTCGTTGTGTCTCTTCCTCTCTGTTTCTTCATCCCAACCCCCAATCCGCTCCACCTCCCTGTTACTTCCTCTGTCATTTAGCCAGACGGTTCCTCGGGCCTGGATTGCCACTGTGCTCTCCATCTTTAATTCAGACCATACTGTACAGGGATTTGAGTCTCTAAGCTGCCGAGCTTGGAGATTCTTAATCAACACGCACGTAAGAAACCGAGTAGGCAATGGGACGAGCACAGGCCCCGAGCAGATTCATGCTTCCCAGCGAGGTCATCGGTCAGGGTCAAAATAACAGACTCCTCAGATCCGTGCACTTTGTTGTGGATTCGGTGGAATACATTTGGAAAAATACCTTGGAAAACAAATGCTGTTATATTCGGTCCGTGAAAACACAAGCTGTTTTAATAAAGAGGGTATCGCAACACCATTTAAAATCAACATCTTTTTCGATTTTCTAAAAGGATTAATGTGAAAATAGCAGGAAAGAAAAGATGGATTTACATAGCTTCTGGTGAATACAAAATAAGCCAGAACTAAACACTTTTTATAAATCAAAAACATCCACATTAATATCTACAAACATCTAGTTGAATTTGAAACGCACATCACTTTCTTTGCACCTTTTCATGTGAAATATTACAATTATTTCTACTCGAAATATATCTGTATGTCTTGTGGGGTTCTTGGTGAAGCTCTCCCGCGACCAACACATTCCCCAAACTTCTGCTATCTCTGCATATCTGCGTGTCTTGCTTCTCCATCTGTGTCCTGTGTGCGCTCTTAAAGCATGGTTTCCTGGCCTCCACACCCCTTGTGATGGATGGTATGAAACGCATTACTGCCCCCAGAGGAGCCCTACACCAGCACAATAGCCTTGAGCTCTCTTCCAGCTCTGCAGAGCTGCACTGGAAGAGAGCCGCGCAGCAACGGAGACCTGAGTGCAAACGGGCCTAATGGAAAACATTGCCGCTTAGTTGATGTGGTTTGCTGTTTGGGGTGCACGGATGGATAGTTTGGTCAGTTAACAAGTTAAGATTGATGAGGTTTCATCGTCCGCAACCTCGCTTAAATCTCGACATGTCATGGCCCTTTTCCTGATGTTTTCATTCTGTTGTGTAACTTCGTCTTTAAGTGTTTTTAAATGAAGCATTACGCCGTTCATACTGCTGTAGTTTTCCTCCAGGGTGTATTGTTTGGAGTTGATACATTAAAGCATATGCTGCTATTGATCTCATTTGAAGTCACTCTGCATTAAGAGCATCGGCTGAATCCTTTAAAGGTAAATGTATGACCGTCATGGATTCCAAAAGCCAAACGTAATTAGCATTGACAGAAGTTGACATATCCAAGATGAGTGTGTGCACACACACACATGCGTGCACCCAAATCGCCTGTGATTCCACATGTCCCTCGCTCTCCTTGGCTTATAGCAGCTGAGGTCTCCCGTATTGATCCGTGGTGCTGGGCCCCGAATGGACTCGTCAGCTGATGGCTTTATCTGTCAATCCGGGTGTCCATTGATCGAAGCAGTTAGCTCCGTGATAAAGCTCACGAGGAGGAGAGAGGGACACCTTCCGTGTTGCACCTGCCAGTGAAGACAGCCTGTCACAGATAATCCTCACCATCCCCATAATAGAACATGTTTTTCTTCTTCTCTGCATCTTCCATGACCTCTCTTCCTTGGATTGTTTCTCTTATGCGTACTCTTGATTAGCTGTTTTCTTCTTTTTTTTCAATTGCTTCTAATTACGCCGCTCATTGTTTGTCTCTCAGATCTCCCAGATACATTTGATCTGAGCTCTGAGCAGATCGAGTGAGCCTGACCTCCGCAGCTTTGTCTCAAGAATCTACAGTTTATGCCCCCCCCCCCCCCCCCCCCCCGGGGTCTTCTTTTATGCATACAACATACCATTGTCATGTTGCTGTGACATATATATTCTTGACATTTCTGCATAGAGCAGAGATGGCCGTTTACAAGGCCAAGCTATTGGGTTACTTTTTCTTCCAGTCGGATGTAAATATAGAGCAGAGGTCGTCCACTATGCTGGAACAAGCTGTTACGTTTTTTATTTGTGTCTGAACAAAGGCATCGGCTGATATACTCTCGTGCATGTTGTCGAGTGTGTTTGATATCTGATGCATCGCGGTTTAAAACTAGATGGATTAGGACTCAGTGCTTGGCCATCAAACCGGTTTTGGTCCCAACATTTTGTTGACTATATACCTCTTAATGTGTTCATGCATGTTCTTAAGTAGTTCAACTTGTGGATAGAAAAACAGCTTTTATTGACCAGAATGTAACTCACAATACAGGCCTGTATCGTCTGTGTTTAGAACCACCGTACATGTCAACAAAGATGTGAACCTCCCCCTCCTCTAAATGTCCTCGCTGTCATCTGCCGCATTCGGTCTTCTATCAACAAGCTTGCTAATAAATTGGATTTTGCCAAAAGCTATTTTTTAGTCCAATCACATTACAGCTGGAGGCTTTTAAAGCTAGTTCAAACAAGCTAGTGTCAGATGCTCCTCAGATGGAGTGGGGAGATAATGAAGGACACATTCAAACACTCGCAGCAGAACTGGATATCCAACATGAATACTTTCTCAATATTGAATGATCTCTGGAGCGTGTGTCCATTGTGTTACCGTTACACACCATTTCAGCATATTTCATATATAGCTATACAGTGTTGGTAAAGTATCAAAACTCAGATCTTAAATTGTCACTAGTGATGACATTTTTTTCTTCAAATCCAGAATTGTGCAATTCCCAACATTGTTCCCACACTAAATGCATGTCTCATGCATGAGCAATACAACAGGTTCAGGTAGTTTCTGCATGTTGAGCAGAGGCGTGCAGCCGACAGCGCTATGCAGGTCGTATCGACCCATTCATTAATCGTAAAGTGAGTGCACAACGTGCTGGCATCACAGTAGCACACTCAAAGCGCTGGGCCTTTGGCTAGTACATTGCAAATTCATCAGCCACCTGCACAATTTCACTAGTCAACTAGATGTTAATGGAAGACAAACATTCCCATAGAGTGGTTGGTTACCTTCAACTGGGGCTGCTGGGTGGAGGAACTAGACTCTGTCCGAAGCAGTAATGGATGGATGCAGTCATTTCTTCCCCTTTTTTTGTAAGATGCCAAACAGAGAGGGTGGAGGATACATGTAGGTATTTCCTAAATTATATCCCAAAACTGTATTGCTTACATTATAGTAAATGTGTATTGTAATTCGTTCAGTAAAATCCAGATCAAATAAAATGTGTATATATATACACATATACATACATATATATATATGTGTATGTGTATATATATACATATATGTGTGTATATATATATGTGTATATATATACATATATATGTGTGTATATATATATGTACATATATATGTGTATATATATATGTGTGTGTGTGTATATATATATAAACTCAAATGTTTTTATTTCTGAGAACCTCCATGAATTGAAGACCGGTCTCCAACCATTCACCCGTCTCTGTCAGCTCCATATCAGTCGCCGTTGATTGGGGTCCCGTTAGTTGATCTGCTGGGTCTCTGGGGATCGAGGGGACTTAGGTTACACTCGGAGAGGCCATCTAACCTTTTCAATTCACCTCCTCTAATCTCACCAGGTGACCCATCTTCGTGACACATGGAGTAGGTGTCATGTTTCCCTTTTTCTTTTTTCTTCCACTCACTTTCTTTCTCTCTGTTTGTCGCTCTAATTCAGTTCAAAGACGCCTCTCTGTCAAATGATAGAGGCGGGCCAAACCAGTTAACTGTACTTTAAACGCCACATTAACTGCATCAGACTTGTCAGTGCAGAGATTCATTGCCGACTTGTACAAGGCAGACCTCTAATCGTGTAATACAAGTTCTCATAGTGTCATTATTCGTAGCCGGTGAGCCTCTCCGACCCGAGAACAGCAGCCAGCAAGAGATTTACAGCTTTTGGCTGTTGTTTGGAGCCTCTGTCGTTTTGCGATGTTTTACACCACATGCCAAACGAGTTGACAGTGCACAGGAGACAGCTCTCTTTTTAAAAAATCCTGTCTTGTCTGCTCACTGCAATAATTCTTTCTAAGAAGCTACTCCTGCTGCTTCCTGAGTAAATATAGCTTCAAGTGACTTATCCCTCATTGAAGGTTAGCCTTTAAAAGAAAAAGAAACTTTTGTATTTGTTCTTTTTGTCGAGAAAACTGTAAGAAAGAGACATATGTCTATGGCTCGTATGAAGGTAATTACTTGACAGTCACAAGGTAGATTCTCCATGTAATCAATAAAGCAAACGGTGAAGTGCGTTCTTTGAAAGAACACCTAAATGAGTTGTCACTTATTTGCGTGGAGCGGACGCAGTACTTTGCTTTGTGGCTCGACAAGAATGAAAGCCTATGCAGCCACCGGTATAACGCACATCCACCCACAATGCTGGATTGTGGGCTTTATTAGACGGCCCCTCTTTTCTATCTCTCTGTCCGCATCTCTATCAGCTGTGGCTTAAGCGTCACGCTTAGAATAGCGATGTATCTATAGTGTAACGTTACATTTAACTTCCCTGAATGTGGAGGGTGCATATCTTAACACTTGATATGAATTGGTCTGCCATGCGAGTGGTGGCTCTGCCTGGACTAAAGATAGCAAGTTCCATACACTCGAGGCTTTTTTACCATTTATGTCCCTGGCCGTGCATTAAAAATAAAACAAACACACCCCGGCAGAGCAGGGTCCTGACAATATGCTGCCCCCGACGCACAAACGTGTAAACTAAACAGCCAGGAGGCTACCCGGCGTAAGGTAAACACTTGGCATGTGCAGACCAGACATTTGTCTCACCAGTCAGTGTCCTTCTGTCCTGCGTTAAAGAATGGTCTGGGCTGTTCTGTAATCACAGAATTCATCAATTCGAGGTGTGGGGGGTGGGGGAGAAGAATTGCAGCACTGGAGAGCTTTTGAAACGCCAACAACAACTAATACTACTCCTCGTTGCAGTTTATGCCTTCAAATGATTTAACGGCTTCTTACTTTAGGCCAGAGAGTGTGCACGCTTGCTCCTTTGGCATCGGGGTTTCTCACTAACGGTCGGTCGAGTGCGCCAAGTGAGCGCACGTCAACTGAACTGAGGCGGTGGAGGGCGGGGAGTGCGATCCCTGGTTTGGTGTTATCTGGTGTGGTTGGGGAAGGAAGGAGGAAGGTGTGGGTGGCTGGGCTGGGGGTGCTCTGAAAGGACTCAGACGCTGCCACGAGGCCAGGGGCTGTTTGTGTTGGCTGACACCTTCCTTACAGCAGTAATCCAGTCTTTCTCCAGCTGGCAAGTTACTGCACCTTCCCCCTTCTTCCTCCCCCCTCCCTTCTAGCCTCCCTCCCTTCCCTCCTGAAAGCTCCAAAAAGCGGCTGTCTTTTTTTCGCACCTTTTTAATTCATCTCTGTTCTCGCTCTATTCTATTTTCTTCCCACCCTGCTCTATCTCTGTTTTCCCATCAGATGCACTCTTTACATTGGAATTAATGTCATCAAGTCAAAAAAAAGTTGAATAATCCAACAAATTTACCACTGGGATTAAAGTAACCAAAGACTGTGAGATGACATGGATCCCCCGTAGATGTTAGTAAAACCTCACACCAGCCAATGCTCATTCAGTAAAAATGCATTTCCTGTGTCTTGTCCGCTGGATGGGTGTCATTCTGTCACTTAATTTTTTTTTTTTATTCCCATCATGTGAAGTCAGCGATGTGCAATATACCACAACTGGTGCCAGGGGCACCCAATTGATTTATTATAGAAGCCCCCTTTAATGTGAACAGCTGTTTCCTACTAAAAATAGGTCAGGGGTCAAATAAAAGGACCTTGGTCCTTTTTTTTCCTTCTTTTTTCCCCTTCCGTCCATTGAGATAGAAAGCTGGATGTGAGGTGGGAAATGGGAATGTTTAATTCAGATGGTCTGTCTCTGTCTGTTTGCTTTAGCTCAGCGCATGGTGCCACTACGAGTCATTATTACTGATTGTGGTATGGCCTGATCGATGTCTCCAGCCTCTGGAAGGATGGCTAAAAGGCTTTTTACTGGATTACATCATATTTTACTGTATAATTGAGTTTGCGTGAATGTGTTTTATTATCATTCTGTTGTGTGTTAATGGAGAGATTTATTTTCCCATAATGTAAATGCTATAAATAGTTTCTCTTCTGGGAAATCATCCTGGGCATAAAATTCAGCAAGTAAAAAGATATTGATTATCTGCACAACATATCAAAAATACATCACCTCAAATCAAACCCTATCCAAACATGTTATATGAAAGATCTGTATTGGTCAAACCTCATCGTTCTGTCAGACTCTTTATCTATATGTCTTATCATTTGAAGTCTAGCCGTTTGAAGACGAGCCGTGTGGCTCTAGTGTTCGCTGTGGAAGTCGGAGGAAGGACTTAGGGAGTGGTTCGGGGGCCCTCAGCCGCGGCACTTCCCACCAGAGCGACCTCTGACCCATGGTGCCATTAATCACTAGGCTCCTGATGGCCCTGTCCCTGGGGGAAAATCAGTCCGGGGCAAAGGATGATGGGAGGTGAAGCCTGCAGCCAATTACAGATTGGCTCGGAACAGCCGAGTGGACAAATCAGGGCTTTGCAGGGAGATGAAATGCCCAATAGTTGCCTACTTGAGGCCTGCGTGGCTAGTGGCATGAAGTGGTCTTGCGACGCTGCTGATCACGGTGTCTCTCGTCTTCTTCTACATAATAGTGAGCAATGAGGCTGAAATGGGAACAACTGTAACTGCGGGATAGAGTGCAAATTAAAGGGTGTGTGAGGCGGAGGAGTTATGTTTCTGTGATCAAAAGAAATGTTTTGGACCTGTCTAATTAAGCCTGTTAGAGCTAAATGTCTCCAGGGTTGGACACGGAGCAGATGTTGGACACCAAAGGCTGGCTCTCAAATTAGGGAACTCTCCGGCTAACTGCCCACGTGTTGCTAATGTGATTCTTTTTTTGGGGGGGGTGGGGGGCAATTACGATATTATCAAAGGGGCTTTCCCAGCGCTTTCACATGTGCTTGGGCCACGTTGAAATGTGAAACCTGGTTGATGAGAGCGTTGACTAATTAATGCTGCTTTAGGTTTCAAAAGCACCTCTGGTACACCTAAAATATATAGATAGCTATTTGGTTTACTCCCTTACAATTGCTCTGAAGGTAGTTCCTCGTAAATGCATCAAATCTGATCTTGATTTGTCAGCAGCCGCTGATAAAGGGGTGAATAAAAGCGTTGGCGTGAATTACGGCCTAACTAACTGCTGGCCTGTCACTATGGGGGCAGTGCCGTTGTGTCCCATTTGTTGTGCTCTCATTGTTCATGTCTGGGCCAGTATGAAAACATGGCTTCCTGCTGACCTGCAGTTTAATTCACACATCAATAACCCCCGGCTGATCTCTGACCCCTTTTGGTTGTACTAATTGTTTGATGCAGGATTGATGTCCAACGCTGCATTAAATAACTGACGTGGTGCCGGCAGCAGAGCATTCCTGGTGCTATATCCCACCTTTTAGAATAAAGCGTGGCTTCTTTTAGGTCTGTTGTGAATTCGGTAACCACATTTGCGATCCACTGGAAAACATGAGCTTTCTCTGAAAAAATAAAAAAACGTTTTCTTTGTTTTAAAATAAAAAATAAATGTATATTTGATTTCATACAGACGAAACATTTGGGTCATTTAATATGAAATACTCTTCCTCTCCTCTTGCTTTAATCCATGGGTTCTGTAAGGGAAACTAGCCTTTTGGCAAAGGGCCTCCATGTTTTGTTAATTCTTAATTGGCTCTGGAGATAAGATGGCTAATTTCCCATAAGAGCATTTTCTGCAGCTGAACAATACTAACCACATAGCCGACAAGCTGTTTTGCTGTTGTCTTCTACATTTATGTTGCAGTGTGAGACGAGGTCTTCCAATTATGTTTTGGGTTTATAAATGTGTGTTTATTTCGCACACATCAATACCATCTGGGGCAAGCTAATACCATCTTTAAGTGGGAAAATGACAAAGGATGGATTTTTTGTGAGTGTTTTATTGGATTCCATTCGTACCAAATAAACTGGTTCCACTGGAACCAGTTTATTTATGTCATGTTATATTTGCTCATGTATTTCTGTTCTTAATGTGTTCTCTTGGCTGCCTGTAATTACACTTGCAACCCATTGTTGCCATGTTAAGTTGCAGAATGAGGAAACTGTGGTGGCAAACAATGGTAGTTCAATATCGTAGCCTCATCGGCTTCCCCCACCCCGTGCAGGGAACCACTGCTCCATGATGGCATCTATATAAACAGGCTGTAGGTTTCCCACCTCGCCCAAACACAGGGTCCAAACATAGAAATCTGGACAAACTTCAAGCGGAATTCTCAGTGAACACCACGGCAGCGAAAGCTTTAGTTTCAACGCCTCGAACGTAACCGTCGATATGAAGTTGTCCACTTGACTTGTCGGAGCCTTCGTGTCCCTGTCAGAGCGGCCCAGGGTTGCCAGGTCTGTGTGACAAAACCAGCCCAATGGCCAATCAAAACCAGCCCAAAACCAGCCCAATGGCCAATAAAACCAGCCCAATATCAGAACTCAAAATATGCCCGTGCCAAACCATATACACTGCTTTTAAAGTCCATGTTCATGTGTGTACGTGCTGATCTGGAGTCAGTTGTGTAGGATTTGGGTATAAATAAATTATTTCATTTAAAATATGGATTTTTATTTTAAGATATTCATGTAATTTTCATGCAAAATAGGTCTACCCGAACCAGCGGACAAGAAATTCAACCCGCGGCAACACTTGAAAAGTAGCCCAATTCCGTGGGAAAAACGCGGATCTGGCAACACTGTCCAGGAGCCCCGCCCCCCCACCCACCGTTGCTCAAGGATTAGCAGGTCGTCACAATCCACAGTCCCCTCCTCCCGCTACATGCTTAAGGTGCGTTCACACCAAAAGCGAAACTATTTTTCGCGTCGCCCAAAACGCGTGAGTTTACTCGCTCGACCGTTCACCGTGTTCTCACCATGAGGGGCGGGGCTTATCTCCGTGTCTCGTATCCGTAAAGACCGTTATCATTTTCTTCATCCACCAGAATAACTAACCACTAGTTCTGCTTTATATTTGTTGTGGACGTCCCACACACTAACGCCCTCGTGTTTGGGTTCATGACATCACCCGTAGGCTCACTCAGCTCGGTCACTTTCACCGATGAAGTCACTGTTAAGCCTGAAAGACTTCCGCTTCCAGCGCGACGAGAGCGGAACTCAAGAGCTGATTGGCCCGAGTTGCGAGATGTCCGCCTCAAAGTTGAAATATTTCAACTCGGGGCGAAAATTGTGTCGCTGGAAACGCGTCGCCCACATCGCGACGCCCCAAACGCGCCGCCCGGGAAAATATCGCGTCTATCGCAGCCACACGCGCTGTACGTTGACCTTTCATGGGATTCAGTCGCGCGAAAATAGTTTCGCTTTTGGTGTGAACGCACCTTTACACTGTTGCACATTGCACTTTTTGATTCCCCCCACCGTGCCGCGCTCCCTGCAAGCCTCACTGCAGATAAACTGTTGACAAGATTAATGCATCTGTATCAAAAGTCTCGAGCCGCTTTGCTTTGTGTTGTTTGCGAATCCCCTTTTCCAGGTCAAGTCAGATTGCCTTAACTCGGCTAATATGTTTTCAAGCCAAATGTAACGGCCGTGCAGGCAGCAGGCCGGACACCCTTCTCCTCCCAGCATCCTGTCAGCACTTAGTATCTGTATGTCGAGGTCTAAAATGACTCTGGGTGTTTTGGCATTGATTGGTTGATGAATGAATGCATAATTTAGAATTCGCCCCGCTTCATCATTTACACTGCAGCAGCTTTAAATGTATTTTCTGTGTTAGGTGCCGATATGTCTGAGCAGGGACTCGCACACAAGAGAAATTGTCCGCATTACGGGTTCCATTCCCTTTGGGATTGTCCATGTTAAAAATGCATGCGCACGTGATACAAATGCACTTCATCCACCATAAAGCATTCCTTGTGCCTCACTAAGCCCTCGCAAATTCAGATATATGATTTATACTGTATTGATTTTATGTTATGGTTTTCCCCTCTCCTCCACAGGAACCCCAGTCAATCGTATCCCCATCATGGCCAAGCAGGTCCTGGATCTGTACATGCTGTACAAGCTGGTGACGGAGAAGGGAGGGCTGGTGGAGGTTATCAACAAGAAGATCTGGCGCGAAATCACAAAGGGACTCAACCTTCCGACCTCCATCACCAGCGCTGCGTTCACCCTGCGCACACAGTAAGTCTTTGCAGCCGTGTTGCAAAAATAAAAAAACGGCTACATTAATTAAATTGGCTGAAGCTATAAATTGTCCCAGTCCGACTTATCTTAATCTTATATAAACTGTAATTTAATTTGCGGAAACTAAATAAAGAAGCTGAAGTGTGTGTGACTTGTCACCTGGAAACAATCATCTTCCTTATGCCATGAATATGTGGATTTCTGTGTGTGCTGCTATTAGTGCGGACGTCAATATTAACCCGTGATGTAGTGTTTGTTTCCTCCACCAGGTCGCCTTTCCCTCTTCACATGCAATCCCTCCGCCCATTACATCACACATAGCCCCAATTGATTCCCATAGATCTATTGATGTGATCTGGGTCAGAGTTCACAATGACTAAGGTGCGGTTTGACTGACAGATTGTACAGCGAGCTGCGACTGAACGATCCCGCTATCTGGATGGAAATCCTGCCGTAGATGTCACACCTCTCTCTCCTGTCCACTGGCAGGGTGCCCGAATGAACCGTTATGTATTTTTTATGTTGCTGGACCATTGTGTCCAGCGTTGCTCCGTTGTCTCTAATGGACGCTGCTCATAGCGTTTTATTGATCCTCTTTTCCACCATCATGCAGCCAGCATGCACAACACTTTTTATTCATTTTAACCAATTCTCTTCTAGGTTTGGGGGGGGGGGGGGATACGAGAGCTGTGCATGTGCATATACTTGTGGAGACCCTGTGATGTCATCCAATTATGCACCTCATATACAATGTGTTTTTTTTTGGCACAACATTGTCATACCAAGTTGTCATTAAACCCTGTGATGT
Organism: Pseudoliparis swirei; assembly: GCF_029220125.1. NCBI lineage: Eukaryota > Metazoa > Chordata > Actinopteri > Perciformes > Liparidae > Pseudoliparis > Pseudoliparis swirei. The sequence continues at coordinate 20,215,967 of NC_079391.1, read as the reverse complement.
TTAATGATAGGAAGGTTACTGTCAGCTTTCTGGAGTAAATGCATTTTAAATGGGTTTAAGGGTTTTGCAGCAACCGGTTAACTGCAGTACGTGTTTGTCTGATTCCCTTTATCTGTCCGTGAAGCTGATTACATGTCTGCTCGTTCATTTAGTCACTGGTCAGCTGGGGGGGGAAAAAACATTTCAAATGCAGAGATTACTGTTCTTGACATCTGCTGACAGCCCGTATTATGTGCTTAAGTAGTATTTTAAAGGGTGACGTACCATGCTCATCTTCAGGTTCATAGTTGTAGTTTGGGGTTTCTACAAGAACGTATGTGTATGCTTTAATGCACACACACAAATGCTCCATGTTAGTGCTGGGGGATAAAAGATCCTCTGATGGGGGCTGCTATATAATGAGTCTGCATGTGACATGGGGAGGGGAGCCAAATCTGAATGTCACGCTAAATCACATGTTGTCTGATCTAAAGCGCTCACAAAGAAACTGACTAGGTTGCCTTAATTCAGTTTGTGGTTTTGCAGATACTCCTGATACCTAAGTGTATATGCACAAGCACTGAAGGAGTTTTTCTTGATATGTCACCTTTTTAAAGTAAATATTTGTCAGAGATCATAACAGATCATCATAAGTACGTTTTGATTTTGAGTCCGCTGGTACTGGTTGTGTGTGGTTATGTTTCTGAGCCGGATGAAGCCAGTAAGTCTGGTGGTGCTAATACTTACTATGTGAACTTTGCTGTGGTGATCTGATGCTCTGTGTCTGTGTGTGTTCTCCCCTCAAGGTACATGAAATACCTGTACCCGTATGAGTGCGAGAGGAAAGGCCTCAGCTCCCCCGGTGAGCTCCAGGCCGCCATCGACAGTAACCGACGCGAGGGCCGTCGCCCGAGCTACAGCAGCAGCCTCTTCCGCTTCTCGCCCTCTCCCAGCACGGCTCCCCACATCCTCTCGCCGCCAAAGATGCACCTTTCAGCCCTCGGGGCAGGGGCCTCGGGGGTCCTCAACGGCCTGCAGGGCTCACCGGGACACTCTCTGAAGAAAGGTAGGAACCATGCAGTCCACGGTCAGATACGGAGTCTTCTGATGGCGTTAATACAACCTCTAGCGAGGTTTACGCCACTTAGTATCCTACATATTTTGAAAAATAAACGCAGAACTTCACGGCGGCCTAAGGTGGAGGCTAATCTTTATTCCCCAAATAAAAATACAGGAAAAATACTCTTGCGGTATGTGGGAATTACCTTCCAACTCAAGCCTGTCTGCAAGTAACCAGCAGCTCGGAGATAGATGTGTGTGTAACTATGACGGGTTCAGAAGGGTGTTGCTTGTGTCAATGCTCAGTATGAACTGGTAAATGTTTACCCCAGAGAATATAGACTGGTGGGATCGAACTGAGGAGTTCCCATTACAGATGTGTTGAGACTTTGAAGTATTCATAGGGAAACACTGCCCTCTGTCGCACTTAAGAACAACTGAGCATGGGCGCCTGAATTAACACATACTTGCACATAAGGGTTGAATGATTTAGGTCGGCTTATATTTCAGTATCGCAAAATAATTTAAAATAAATTATTTATATATATATATATATATTATAAATGTATTGTGTGTGTGTATATGTATGTGTGTATATATATATATATTAGGGCTGTCAGCGTTAACGCGTTAATCTATGCGATTAATTTGGCCGCGTTAACGCACTAAAATATTTTAACGCAACTTTGTTTACTTCCGGTGTTCGTTGAAGTTTTTTCACTCCCCTGAATTTCAAACCGCGGCAGAGAACACGGCGCGAGGACAATGTGCCTCAATATATAGAGAGCTGAGATTGTTCTGGAATGTTTGATTTAGAACACATGGGGGTGTGTCATATGCAAACGCCTTTAAAAGGTGAATTTACATTTTTTTGTAAAATGGAGAACATGCCCCCAGCCTCCAGAGGGTGAACGTGACATATTTGAATGTCAGTCAGTTTACCAAGGCCACTGGTTCTGCTGTTGTTCAGTGTTAAAGATGACAGGACCAATGGGGTCTCAATATACTTCTTTTTTTTACTAATCTGATGTTTCACTGAAGAAACAATTTATCATCCACAATATTAAATACCTCGCTTTATAGGTAGGAGCCTCTTTGAAAACACAGCTCTGTGTGAAGTTTTGTCTTTAAAAAGAAGAAAAACAACTTTTAATCGCGATAAATGAATTTCAAAATGTGCGATTAATTAGTTAATTTTTTTTAATCGATTGACAGCCCTAATATATATATATATTCAATTATTTATATGTATAAGCCCTGACACTAGACCAAAATAGTTTTCATCCCAGGACCTGCTCCTTTAATGTCAAATGTGAGCGCATGTGTTTGCACACGTGTGTATGGGTATGAATGTGTGTGCGCGTGCAGGAATGTTGGCATGCGAGTGTGCTGTTACATTTGCGTATTACATTCCCGCAACATGTCATGTTCCCTCCCTCTCTATCTTGCCATCAGAGTGTGTACGTGCAGTTTTTCAATCTTTGTATATGACTTGTGTGAGCGTGGGTGTGTGTGTGGTCCATCCAGGTGTTTTAAGAGTCCACGTGTGAACCAGTCTTGCTTCAGGCTGCTGAGAGCCCTCACCTTTACTCCTGATTAATAACACGGTTCCCACGCTGGGGGGGACACTTTATGAACTTTGAAGCCTTCTGTCCACATCAGTAGGATCTTGTTGATAACTGTCATTACGCTGCCGTCTTATCTGATGTCGTTTTGACTTGGCTGGAATGTGACTTTGCGGCACATCCGTGGCATGACTTGTGTCGTAACGCACTGTATTTTACCCGTCAAATCGCTTCATGGGGTCAGATCATACACCGTGTGGTTTGACTGACGCAGTGATTATGGATGTGAAACTGCTTTTTCAATGTTCAATGTTTTGTTTTCATTCAAGTGAGTGCGTCGTAAATTGGGGTTCTGGGAAGTTCATTCTGAGCTGGTGGTCTCTGTAATCTGTTACTATCTTAAAATTAGAAATATATAAAATTAAATATTAAAATGGGAGTTTTCATTGAGATGCAATGATTTCTCATATTACAATTTTCTGATTGGATTTAATTCTAATGTTACCACCTTTCACATTCAACCAGCTAACAAACTAACTGATCCATTACGATTCATTAAACTAACGCTCCCCCTTTACTCCCTCTTCCAGAAGACATGACCCCCTCCATTATGACGGCAAGACCCTCCATGGCGCTGGCCCTGGGCCACCAGCAGGTCGCAGGCTTTGCAAGGGCCGCGACTCTGGAGCAGCTCAGAGAAAAGCTGGAGACCGGCGGAGAGGGGCCGGAGAGGAAGATGGCCCGCCTGGCGGAGGAGCAGCAGCGCCTGATGCAGCAGGCTTTCCAACACAACCTGCTGGCCATGGCTTCCCAAATGCCCATGAACATGCGCCTGGCAGCCCCCACCATCACCACCCGAGGTTTGTGCTTTTCAAAATACTAGAAAAAGAACCGGAAATGATGTAAGTTTGCCGGTGCATATTTATTGAGTCAAAAGAGAAACCTATTATTCACATTGTGAGGTCCTGGGACAGGGATGTCATATGTGTACAGATTGTAAAGCCCTCTGAGGCACATTTTTAATTTGTGAGAATGGGCTATACAAATTAAAGTGAATTGAATTGAATTATTTGGCAAGTAGCACCCCTAATGATTTTGTTCTAAGAATGTCAAAGTATCTCAATTTTATACAGATATGAAATTCTTCATATATATAATTGATTGCATCAGTATTCGGCCTTTTGAAATCAGCATTTAGTTAAAAAAATATTTCTGTCTCTTCAGATGAGAAGCAGCAGGACATGTCTCTCAGCATCTCAACCAATGGAAATGCCAGCATCACTGTCTCAGTGGAAGTCAATGGCACCATCTACTCAGGTTTGTTTAGGATGTATTCATTACTACATATCCGTCATCAAAAGTAATGATGTGGTACGTCCCCTGTCGTGATCAAGGCACCATTTTTATGTTGTGATGTCTCACGTTTTCCGACAGGAACCCTGTTTGCCCAGAAGTCTGGTGGGGCCCCGGGGCCTGCTGTGTCGGCGGGTGCTGCTGCTGCTGCTGCCGCCTCCCCAGCTGGAGCCAGCACTAGCTACGGCTTCTCTGCACACCTGGCTCAGACCCTCAGCCCCACGTCCTCCTCCTCTTCCAAGGGCTCTGCTGAGCCGGCCCCCAGCGGGTCACCCTAACTTGGGGGGCCCACCCTTTGCACCTGCTCCCACAGGCCTCCCCAGCAATAAATATACAGTACAATGAGAAACGGATAAGAATAACAAACTGTTGCACAACAAATACCTCATCAACCCTGTCGACCTCTTGGCTGTCCAATCACGAACACAGAGCCCAAGAATATTGTGACAGCACGTGCCCAAATGCACAGCTATGCATTTTACTCGATACACAATCACATACATGCACTACACTACAAACACACACAATTATACATGCATGCACGCACACACACACACACAATCAATCTACACACACATACAAATGTACATGCTAAACACAATCAGCTCAGCCAAAACCCACTGACAGGTGAAGTCACAACTGAACTTGAAAAGTTTTATCTTAGAACATTTTGTTTGTTGCCATTTTGTCTTCTTTTTTCTTTCGTGTGTTTTTAGGATGATTTTTTTTTTTTTTTTTTCTCTCTTTACATACCTCAAATCAAGTAACCTGCAGTGGTGTCTTTACCTCAGGAGCTGTAGTATATTTAACCTGAATCAACTTTATTTTTATATTCTTTTATTTTGTTTGTTTTTTGAACTAGTTGCAATCAGGGGAAGTCAGGTAACTCTCTTACCGGTGGAACCTCGCAAACAGAGCCCCCACCTCACAGCGGCAGGCCTCCCAACCCGGGCCGCTCGGGTTGCTGCAGCACACCGTAGACTCGACTCAAACTGGTGAACGATCGGATGCTGTGGATCAGCACGTAACGTACCTAATCCCAGAACGCCGCCCTCAGGTCAGATCGTGTCAGGTCCATCGTATTGGCTGGAAGGTTCATTATGTACACGCCTCCCACCGTGGCAATGCCCAGGGATTTTGTGTCCCATCGAAAAGGAAAATTCCACTCATTGCAGAACCGCTCAAACAGTCTTTGACAAACACGTGGAGCACAAAGCCGGGGGAACGGCAACTCTAATCCAGGCCGAGCAGACCCTGAGCTCGGCTCCTGTCTGATGTCACTGAGCGGTAGTTCAGAACAATCGGTGTGAGTTTGTTTCCCACCATCTTGTTTGTGCACCCTTCCTCCGGCCACAGAGCTGAATGTCAATCCGACACGGGTGGCGTCAGTGCATCGTTTCTCAGGTGTCTCATACCGGCCTCTCTGCTCTTTTGGGGGGAGGGCAGGGGCGTCTCTCAGGAAGCAACGTGACAACTGCAAGGAATCGCTGTTGATTATAAAGAAAAAGAAGGGATTCGAAACCTGAAGAATGCACAAGTCTACACGACTGTTCGAGAATACCTCATCAGACTCTCCCAAAGGAGAGCTACACTACATACCTCATGCGGCTGCAAAGCCACCAAGACTTGATACCACAACCCCCCCTCACCCACGTGATGGATGTCTTACCTGACCTGAAACTGACGTGAGCGTACTGACGCACTGCTGGTGTTTTTTGGGGCCTAACGGAATTGGGATGGTGCTCGCTATCGCTCTCTCCGCTCCTGTGTTCACTTGTGTAACTTGTTTTATGCTTGCTTGCTTTCTTCTTCTCTTTTTTTCTTTTCTTTGTTCCTCAGGTTGTCTGAGAAGACAGGGGAAGAGAATAGTTCTTCACGGACACGTGTAGATCTGTCGGATTGTCAACGGGTTTCGAGGTGGCGGTGGGTCAAAACGGAGAGAAAAGAAAAACAACAACAATCGACCATGTTAACCTTAAACTCCAAAATCGCAGTCTGCGTGTCTTTTTTTTCCCCCACGACAGCAGCGAAATGATAATGCATGTCTACAATCATGTCACCAGCGTTAAAAACACCTTGATCTTCTGGTTCACGTTAGCCTCTGGTTATTGCACAGCTAGACACCAAAGACTCGCTCCTCGTGATTGATCCCTGGTATGATCCGGCCTGCTGCGGTGCACAGCGAGGCAGCGTACGGTCTGTTCTGCAAAGAAAAGAATCATTTATTCTGATTTAGATTTGTTTTTCTGAAAGCAAATGAAAACGTCTTTAGGTGAGGTGAAACCCCATGTTTTGCGTTTTACGGCATGACTCGACAGTGGCAATACGTACATTTCTATCTGGATTCAAAGACTCAAAATCTGATTACATGACATGTACAGATATTTTTTGTTGGCGGATATTAAAGTGTTGAACAGAACAGTAGCCCAGATGCTGTGGCATCCTCCGATCTCCCCCTAATTGAATCCTTAAAATAATAATTCAGACACAACACCTGGAGTTGGCTCATGCCCTCTCAGCCAGTGTGCATAGAGGCCCACGAGTCTGGCCCCTTCAATTAAAGAAACCACTTTCTGATAATCCAGTAACTGTTGAATTATCCCTCAAATTGAACGGCATTTTTCTCCCTTTTTAAAGTAAATTTTTACGTATTTTGAGATGCCACAAAGGATGAAAATGAATTTTTCTAGCTTTATCTGTGTTGAATGTGAGGCATTGTATCCGTTTAGAAACCTCTTTAATTAAGCCCAGTGGATCCGAGGTGGGCAGCCTTGTTGCTTTTACTAGACTGTATTTGAGCTATTACGTGTCAGGTTTTTGCAAATGTTTTGCAGTGCAGATCTCAGTTTGAGGACCGGACGTCCTCTTTGGTGATCCCTTCAGAACCCTGCATGACACATAACTGTATTTTATAAAAAAACTAAAAGAAAAAAGGTGAGATCTGTAGACGCTGCCTTAAAATCGTTGCTGGTGAGATCCCTCCGGTGCAGTTTTCTCTACTACTGGTCGGGGAAAAAGTCTTTCTCTCCGAGCTTAATCCATCGGAGAGTAATCACTTCTTGATTTGATTTTGGCGAAAACTTCAATCAGACGTTAGGACAACACTTGTCATTCACGCTGTTGGTAACAACTGAGTTTGGCTATTTATTTGTGTGTGTGTTTTTAGTTTTTGCGTCCTGGTGGACCTCGTTTTCAGTCACGGTTCAGCGTAATCCTTTAGGCGCCGTGTGTGTGTGTGTGTGTGTGTGTGTGTGTGTGTGTGTGTGTGTGTGTGTGTGTGTGTGTGTGTGTGTGTGTGTGTGTGTGTGTGTGTGTGTGTGTGTGTGTGTGTGTGTGTGTGTGTGTGTGTGTGTGTGTGTGTGTGTGTGTGTGTGTGTGTGTGTGTGTGTGTGACCCCTACCTCGTCATACCACAGTACCTCAGGTTCAGTGGGCTGCAGTCACTGTTGCGTTCGATATTGAAGCTGCGTTGGGGGACGAGTGCTGCCGGACGCTGCGGTCACTTCGCTGAATGCAACGTTGTTTTGTGTCGTCAGTAACTGTAGGCGAGGTCTCGTCACTCAGGAAGCTGTGAAGTTGGAAGTCTGCAGAACCTTTTGTCTCTCAGATGATTTTGGCGTTAATTCAGTTTTAAAATTGTTTTAAAACTAACCTGATCTGTGTAAAAACAGGCGCATATGCAAGTGGTTATCGAATACCTCATTTATCAATTTTATGTTTTTTGGCTTGTACAATGCTCCGTATATTAATTCAACTGTGGGGTTTGTGCATATTTTTGTACTGTTATTATTATTATGGACATGGTTAATAATGATATTATAGTTTTCTCTTTGATTAAAGCAAACAAAAAAAAACTAGGACAAAACACATGAATGCTTGTAAAAACTGGTTTGTGCTGATTGTATTTAAGAGGAGCACTTTTCCAAAGTGGTTTTCACACATTCAGTTTTGTTCATATTAGTAATATAAAGATATGGTTCTCAGGGCTTTAAACTTGTATGTCATGATAAAGTTTTACTTTATATCTTACTTCCATGTGTGTTTGTTTTATTTCTTCTTTTTTAAAGTGTCGTTGGGCCTCTGAAATCACCAGGTGCGCTTCTTTCCAAGGTGTGATTTACACCTTCTACCCCTTTTCAGAAGCTGGGTTAACATTTAGAAACGGTTTCACATCCTCAAACGTTCACTTCCGGGAGGACAAAAATAATTCACTTCCTTTTTCAAACTAACTGTAGGTTTCTGTGTCCCAGGTTCCGTCGGTTCCCTCAGCAAACAAACAACCCAGAGCCTCGACCACTGAAATGTGGGCGACTATGGGTCAGTGGTTAGCAGGTCCGTCTTTCAATCAGGGGGTTTGAGGTTCTGTCCCCGCCCTAGTCAATGTGTCCTTGAGCAAGACACTTAACCCTGAATTGCTCCCTGTAGCTGCGTCTACAGTGTATGAATGTAACAGGATTGTAAGTCGCTTTGGATAAAAGCGTCAGCTAAATGACATGTAATGTAAAAATGTCCCATTGGTTCTCCCACCAGTACATCAGCCCCAGATTTCCATTGAGTCATTCTGTCCCCCTCTAGAACCACTGGGGTGGGGAGCCTTTTGTTTAATCAAAAAAGAAAAAAACCATATAAAAATAACCCTTTTTTATTTTTAAGGTGTAAATGTGTGAGGGAGCCAAGAAGTGCAGCCTTTGTGTCACCGCCGCTTCCCTTCATGATGACGTTGGAGAACTAAACGGGTCAAATGTCACAAGCAATGACAGGAAAATACTGAACAAAAAAAGATTGTCATTCATATTGGATGTTTTGAAAAATAAATCCATTGTAACGCTCAAGTAAGGGCAACTCACAACAAGACATCGCAGATGGTGCAACAAACAAGTCCAACACGAGTATTAAATACATATGTTTATTACAGTAAATAAAGTTCTAAGAGTATCAAGCAGAGACGTCTTGACATACAGTGCGTTGCTCAAAGCGTGTTGGCCAAGTCTGAGGTAGGAAATTACAGCAAGGACAGAATGTCCTCTCATCCGGGCACAATTTCTCAGTAAAGCAAAGTGTGAGTATTTCAAAATAACTTAAACACAATTCATAATAGTCCCAGTAACCCCAGTTGCAGCTCTGCATGTATTTCTTACCCCAAAGATGGTAGCGGGAGGGAGAGACTAAGTCCAAGCACAAAGCAAGAGGAACCTCTTGCTGACTTTTGTTCGACACGGTGCTGAAATTTGAAAGTCCCATTAACGGAGACATTTGTCAATATTATTTTTTATTATGCTGGTCTTAACTAATATACAGATTAAATATTTCTGGTGTGGAAACCTTGCGAGGAGGTTATCTTTTACCCGTTACAATACCACTTCCACCCATACGTGTGGGTTTGCTTTGAGATTACACTTTTAATGCAATCAAAACATTAAGATTTAACTGGGCTGATAAAATGTGAATTCACATCAGTCTTAACGGTACACCGGCTGTTTGTGTGCAGCGGACATGTCAACGGATTCAGAGATGCTAGATGAGGAACATTTGAACTTTTATGTCTTTTCGACTTAACATTATTCAGAAAGTGCATTTGAGGGCGAGGACTTATGTCCAAAGCTAGATTGGGACATCCGTTTTCTTTATCGATGTCTTCTCGGTTGAAAGCAACGCTGATTCACGAATGCACAAGTGGAGCACATTTTGTGAGTTAAATCAAAGGAAACTATCAGGACCTGTGGTAACAAAATAAAGGTTTTTAATGTTAGCTCGCGGCCCTAGCTGTCTTACGATGACAGACAGTTTATTGCCGTGGTTTTCCTTCCATCTTCTCTACTCAGGACAAACTCTTGACCAGAACAGCCAAGAGACAAAGCCAGATCAGTCGGCTCGATGAAGGGCCCGCCGCCCGGCCCTCCAGCTGTAGTCGGTACTGCGCCAGCACTCTCCTGTGGCCCATCTCCTCCGACTCACATGTGTACGCTCCCGCCTGCTCGGGCCCCATGCTGTCGATGAGGAGGAGGCACTGCTGCTCCCTCCAGCTGCACCGCGTGCTGCTTCCAAGGTGACGCCAGCTATATTGGGCGTGATGGGACGACAACGGGCACCGGAGGAAATACTTGGACTCGGGGGAAAGAGTGACGCTGACCGGGGCCTCGTCTGCATGTGTTGCAGTGGAACCTCGAAACACTGAGGAAAGAAACAGGTTTGTTAAACTGTTAGACGGCTGTTTGCTTAACCGGTTAACTATTTTTTGGAGCATGGCAAGCCTCTTGGAATTGTGCCTGGATACCCACAGGCGGAACAAGCCAAGGCAAATTTAAATGTTTAATATGTTTAATGAAGAAGATGCTTAAGGAAAAGATAGAATGACTGAGTAGAAGAGCAAGGGTCATTTGTACTGTAGTCGGGCTTGGAGTATTGAATAAGTGTAATATAAATAGTAAAACTACTCCAACAACATGTTTGTACTCTGCAACAACTTGAAGATGTATTTGATAAAGGGTTTTTCAATAACGCAAAGGTGGCGTTCTTCACGTTGTTTGCAAATGACCTGAAATGTGTACATTTTAGTTTCCATGTTGGGCATTGAGGAAGCAGGTCTGGCGTGGGGGTGACGCACTCTAAAACGGCTCGAGGACAATAGAGAACTGTATCGTCAGCGGACCGCATTGTGCTCTCTGATGTTGTACTGATGTCGATGAAAGTTTTTAACCTGAGTTTCAATGAGTGTTTTCCAATTTGTAGTTCCTCCAAGAAAAGCTGTCAAGCTATTGAAGAAAAAATTAACTGCAGAAAATATCATTCAACATCTACTCCTCTGACTCACGGTGCACAGAAATCCTGAAGAAATAATTATACCCCTATCATTAGATCTGCAAAAAATAAATATTCCAGTGAAACATTTTTGAAGTGTTTGAATGTTAAAAGAAAAGTTGCTGCAAAGAGAAGAGACGACCAACGATGGATGGACAAAATTCTCTTGAGAAACTCTTTGATATCGCTCAATAATTTAATGAACTCTTTGTAAACATTGGTCAGGATTTAGCTAACAATATTCCGGCTTGTCATGGGAATCCACTGGATTTTATTCCAACAAATGTCCCTATTATCTCTGCCCCCAGATATTTAAGAAGTGATATAATTGATGATCTCAAAACATCTTCGGCTGCCGATGACAACATTTCCACATTTCTTGTCAAACAGGTGAAACAGTCAATACTGCAGCCATTTGTTCGTCTTCACATTGTCTTTGTTTAAAGCAGAAAACCCATGTTTTAACAACTATAGATATCTGTATTGCCTAAAAAAATATAATTGTACAAAAAAGGATCATGTTTCATATAGAGTTCAATTCTTTAAAAACACTAGCATGGTTTCCGTACAAATTCATTCAACGTATATGGCTTTACTTTACCTAGTTGATAAAGTTATCTCTCCACTTGACTAAAGCTTTCGACACGGTAAACCACAATATTCTTTTGAAAAAGCTGCATAAATATGGATTCCAAGACATTGAATAAAAATGGTGAAAAAGTTATGTCGCCAAAAGAAAACCGTTTGTTTTTGTTAAAGGGTGTTATTCAAACAATAGCTAGACTAATATGTGGGGTTCCACAGGGGCCCATTCTTGGACCATTATTATTCCTAATTTATATTCATAAACCTGCCTTTGGACCCACTGGGCTGTTCAGGCAGTAAACGTTGTGAAGCCCTGTCTACTTTGAGTTGTTTGTGAATATGTTTTGCATGTGTTTGCCTACTTATTCATGCCACAGGCATATCCTGATGTTTTTGGATCAATGTTATCTCACAGGGCAGAACCTGTGATGAGTGTTTTTGTATTGTAGTGCCTTGCTCAAAGGGCTTGTTTTGTTACCAGAATCTGAATCCTTTATTGGCATTAATGTTTACACATAAAATGAATGTGTCATGGCGGGTGGTGCGACGGTAGACGACATTAACGACGATGACTCTTCCTTCAATTCTACAAATCAAGCTTTTCGCTTCTGTTGTATGCAATTTAAAAAATGTCGGGTTTTGTACGTTGTATGCATACAAAATGATTTCATTTATAAACACGGGTGGCGGAGGGAGGCTGTTCAGTATAAGCCAGTCGCCGGTGAGCCTAGCTTAGCCAGACCTGGATGCAGTAACCTCATGAACATCGACATACCTTTTTCAGGGAGCTGAACCTTCGACACGAGCAAGCAGACGGCATGGTTCCCATGGGTCAGATCCTGCAGCGTGCCACTGTCACGGAAAGGATATTTTTAGTGAGACAAATATGGCAGTTGGGTTACAAACAGAAGCTGTGCATGTTTCCATTCAATTATCAAGCTAATAGGTCAAATGTTGTCATGCCGCAGAAAGAGAAATGTAAAATATGTGCCTTTGCATCAACTTGTTTGGAGCAAATAAACTGGGCTACAGCATAGTTTGGATAGGAGTTGTTGCCTAAAGCTACGCATGGCTGTCTTAGAGGTTTAGAACCGTAAACAACACAAGTTGGCCTTCTAACCAATGGAAAGAGGTCTTCAATCATTAGTTCCAGTGAGGCCAGTTCTAATTGTTTAATAGTCTGTCATGTCAGTGACTGTTGGCCATTTGTCATGCTGTCCGGAGACAAAGACGAGTCTTCATATATTAAAGAGATATGCAGCGGGAACAGCTGATCAGTCATGTGAGTGAAATGTTCGCTGCGACAGAATTTATCTGACGACGACGTCGCTATAACACATTTGTGTGCATCAACACTTTTGCGTCAAAGGCAAAAAAATACCAAAAGCAAACATTTTCTTTGTGTGCAATTGAGCAGTTTCTTTACAGCTCGCCTATTGCGATACTTCAAAATGTGCATCAAAATATGCGAGTCGAAAGCAAAAGCTACTATGAGTACATAAAACTCACCAGCAATATGTGCAGACACACCGGAAACAAGAAAACCATCTGTCAGCGTGTCTAAGTCCATCAAACATTTAAATGTGTTGAATGTGTGAGTCTTCTTGTTGCATGTCTTGTTGGTACTTTACAACGTCTAAGAGGATACTCACTATTAATTAGTTGTGCACCCACTGTAAAGCATAAATATTGTACAAACATTGTATGTGTAATCTTATGTTTTTAGGTTTGTTTTATGACATCTGCCTCTCGGGACAATACGGATGAAAAATAGCCTCTTAGCTAACTGGCACATTTACAGAAATGTTTTTATAAATGTGGACGGTCCCTTATCAAATAAACCAAAGAAAATGTCTTAATGGAGACACACAAAGTACACAACTGTCACAACACAGTGTGAGAACAGATCCAGGCTCCTGTTCACTGGATCCCACAGAACCCCATGAAGACTTCACTGGCAACGCCATATAAAAATAAGTTATTTATGACTAAATATATCTTAGGTTCGCTTTCAAGCTCCTCAGTTTAACTTTAAAATAATTTAAAAAATAACATGCAATTAGAAAATATATTATTTTATATATATGAAACCCACATTACTCCATAATCCCACTACTTTGTGACCGTATCTTATTATTTTATAAAACAAAAGTCAATTCAAACAATACAAATGAAAGGGAAATAATTCAGTGTTGCTCAAAGTAATATACTGGAGGAAGGTAGATGATCATATCGAGTTTAGAGGGGATGTAACGAGAGGAGTTTATTAGATTCTACATGAATCCACATCAGCATTAAAAAAACTAGGTTACATTAACCATTAGTCACTTCCATTACCTCCTGGTAAGGGGGGCTCACGGGGGATTTTGCAGTCATTGCATTTCACCACATTAGATGTGCTGCCAGACAGACTCTTACTCAGAGACTCCTTTTCTCCTGTTCCCATCGTCACACAGCCTTTCCCCATGAGGGGAAACTCATCACTAGAAGTTCATCCTCGAGCAAATTAGTGTCAGTTTTACGATGCGTCGTATGAGTGATCAAAGTCATCAAGCACATTACAGGAAGTGTGTATGCAGATGTGGAGGTGGTGTCTGTGTTTCTGTATGTAGGTGGTGTAGAGACCAGTAGTACCAAGTACCACACACATGTGAGGAATCTAAAGATGTTCATTTCATGACAAACTATCTTCTTGACAGAAAGCATTGCAAGTTAACTTGTCTCTGTAAGGTGAGAATGTAATTATGATAGCAGGTGTGTTCAGACAATAGAAGTCAATGCACATTTGTGCTGAGTCATAGGACTACATGGTCAGTTCTAGACGTATGTGTTGCTTGTTTCTAGCTCGCGGTTGTACTTTACAACAAATCAATTTAGCAGTAAGTGGTATCCATGGAGGCGAGGCCCTTACGACATGTACGCTCTGTTTATGAAATGAAAGCTTATGTTTGAATATTTAGACCATGAAATGTGTCCTGATCCATCTTACTCTGTCTCGGGGGTGCAGTGGGTGCCGTTCCAGCCACAGTAGGGGTCTCTGGCCAAGACGCAGAGCTCACAGCTGTCCCCGTACTGGGCACAGTTTGCCACATTCAGTTGGACCAGTTCATTTCTGGAGCCCACATACAGCTTCCCCTGCAATTACAGGACATATTTTGTTTTTAAAAATTAAATGGGACCACTTTTCTTTTTTATTATTATTTAAAAAAACAATATCCTCTGAGAAGTTTAGACTGCTTCCAAAATCATCCAAGTTGCACGCCCTTCTTTCATAATTGCTACTATTTTGCTTTTACTCACTCTCACCATTATTGGTCTATATGAGTAAGAATCCCCCCTTGTGTCTTGGTTTTTGGTGGAACAGTTATGTTGGCTGTGTTACTCACAGAGGAGGGGTGGAGGCTGATGCTGATGACGTGGGTCCTGTGGTTGAAAGGTTGATACTCAGCGATGATAAATGTCTGACTTTTATTCTGCATCACCTTATGAATCGCTCCATTATCTAGATCAGGAAGACCGGAAGAAGATAACTAAATACTCAAACCTGTACAAACCAACCCACTCATATCACATTTTTCATCACCTCGTTATGACTCGTCAAGCAAAGGATTTGAGCAAAAAATGAAAGCCCTGTTGAGCCTGGCACTACATTGGGATTGTAACCTACGGATACTTTTACAATGTTGTAATTTGAATATTGAATATAATTCATTTCCAACGAGCCAACAGAGACGTTATCAGTTCTCTGTATTGCAGTGCTGACGTAATCGAGGCTGATAAGCAAAGTTGCTTCCATGTCAGTCAAATAGGAGGCTTGAGGCTTGGATGCCAGTTGTTAGAATAAGTCCAAACATGTTTAATATCCTCATTTGTAACTCTTTAAAGATATGCTCAAAGGCTGAAGTTCATATTTCCTTCCACAAAAAAAAGGGTTTAATTTTTAAGACTTACATCTCTTCATGTTATTTTTAATAGGCACATGGGCCAAAGTGCAAAAGGGCACATTATATGTCTTAAAATGGTTCAATTTTAACATTAGCCTATTTCATATGATGCATCATGGGAAATTACACACAAAACCCCAAAAATGTAAACAACAACCAAAGGTGCGATTTCTGGACTATCTGGAGATCAGTCAGTGTTTAACAGAAAACCCACTTCCCTTTATTGCCCTGCCCAGTCCGGTCCGACTCAAAGCTGACCTGTCCAGTCTTAGCCATGTAGGACTCTGTTCAGTCAGGCTGTGAGTCCTTTCTCCAATACTTCACACTCGTGTTTAGAGCTGCAACACCTCAGCTACTATGTTAAACTGAACATATCTTGTTCATTTAAAATGTCAAACAGTAGATTGTTCAAATAGTAACGATTATTTAGAGGAACCTGTGTATGTAATGACTCTCAAGCGTACATTCATGACCAGGAAACACAATTCTTAATTTCAACTTCTCTTATTAATATCACTCACTTAGAGACAGGAACAGGACGTTGTGGTGACTGACTCTGTTGTTCCGGAAACCGTGGATGTGGGTGTAGCTGTGGTGATTAGAGAGGAGCGGGCCGGAGTTGTTCTCCGGCCGGACCCATCGCGCCATCTCCGAATGGGTCTCGATCATCCTCAGGACGCTGTGTTGAATCTTTGTGCTGTCTTCAACACACTGGTGTAAAAAAGAAAAAGACATGTGGGTTTGAGTTTGTTTTGTGGTGGTTCAGTGAACGCCTGTCCTGCTTGTCCAGCTTTCCAATTCTTGTTTGGCACACTTGTTGCCATGTGTGCATGTGTGCGTGTGTGTGTGTGTGTGCGTGTGTGTGCGCGCGTGTGTGCACGCAGAGAAGCGACTCAAGCTATCGTTGGCACCACGAGTTGACGGAAAAACCTGTCCGGCTCACTTTTGAATGACTTGTATCATATGTACATGGCGCTGTGGGTGTAATTGTTAAAGCCTTTTGAAAATAGAAATTGAAGGCGAACAACAATATTGAGCTAAAACCAAACAATTATAATGCAGTGTTGGGTATTCTAGTAGCACCGGTGATGACTTCAAAGATACTATAATATACACAAAAGGTCATTTGAAAATACTTGTCAAATTTAAGAGAATTTCAAGATGTGCTGACATGATGATTTATAAAAAAGTCATATATGTTACTCGGAATTGATAACATCTTCTTCTTCGTAACTGTGTTGACACATACTGTACCTCTCTAGGTCGGTTGCTTTGCCCGTCCTCGCCTTTGAATGGAGAGGTTGTGAAGATGTGATCAATGTCTTGGATGGTGTAGACACACACAGCACTCATGCCCCTGCGGAGAGACACAGAGGTCAGCGGGTAAACTTTAGTCATGCTGGTCAGGAAAATATAGCTGACAGGTCTAAGTTTAGAAAGAAGGAACTCAACTCTCCCGAAAGGGGAAGCTTTCTCTGCTCGAACAAACCACATAACGCCGAGCAGTTCTGTGTGATCATCCTCTTCAAAGCACGGGGGAAATGTTCGACGCTTTGCCCGTTTTGTCAACTGAAGACTTTCCTCTTGTTTTACTTCTGAGTAAACAACTACTTTTAGAGTCGTTACTCCCATCTCATGATGGTTTGTGGTTATGGTTTGGTTCAATTGCCTGACATGGCATGTGACTGCTGTTTTATGGACAGACACAACATTGCCAAAAAGTCATCCTTGTTTTCATATCGGGTTGGTTTTAATCTTATGATGCTGGAAAGAGTTTTTTGGGGGGATTGCAGACTCAAGTCATGGCTATACTTGAGTTCTACTCTAATGTATCTTCCTACAACATAATTCAAACTTGGAGGGAGGCAGTGTTTGAAACTCTCCACCCTTTCTTGAATGCATGAATGATAATGCACGTGTCTGTACCATTCATTTCTGAAGAGTGCGTAAACCCTGGTGTCCTGCCACTGGTCTGCGTGCACAGTGGCCACTTCCACCAGCTCAGAGAAATGCTGTCGGCTGTCGCCGTCTCCACAGAAGAGCCTGGCATTCATCTGGGACGTCCAGCTGTACTGCAGGATGTTCTTGGGACCGCCGCGATCCCCCTAGCAACAATAGCGCAGCCAACGGATCAATCACTCTTTCATAAGGCGTATGCAATCAGTAGTATAGTGATGTGTTACACATATGTGCACACATCTGATGTAAAAAAAAATATATATATATATAAAATGTTGCTGAACAAACTTATTCCTTGATTGCGCAGGTCTTACCGTGCAAACCCGGGCCACAAAAGGGATCCACATGTCACTGTTCAAGTCTGTGTCTCTGTTTTTCTCCCTGTAGAAGGCATATACTCGACCCTTCAGGGGTTCGTTCTGTCTGCTGAGCACCAAACCCACATAGTGCTGCTCTATAGAGAGAAAGACAAAGTCATTGTTTCTCTCTATCGCTGTAGAACATTTTAAAGTGATGATCCTTTAACTGATGAGACTAAGTTCTTACAACAACAACAAAATCTATCGCCATTCAAATACCTTTATTGTGTCTTGCCGGTGCAACTCGGTTTTTCCCAAACTTATGGATGCCAACATACTCTTGAGATCCAGAGTATGTAATATAGAGATCACTTTCAGGAGAATCTGCAAAAGACAGAGCAAACTGTTCCAAAGGTCTCAGGAATCAAAGCGGCATCGCTGTGCTTTTGGTTTGCAGAAAGTCAGTTCACCGGTTCAAACTCCAGACGGCAGTTTACCGACATGCAAAACCTCTGGAAGAGACTGAATGTATCTGTGCTGGCTGTGAGGCCGGTGGGAGAGTCTGGAGTGAACAGTAGGCACAAGCAGAAAACACCAGCGCAATCTCCCTCCGAGCATGGGGAGCAAAGAAGGAGGCAACATCATGAGAAAGGGCTCAGCTGATGAAAGCAAGTTAGTTGTGCTGAAAAGCAGAGATTAAGGGCAGTTTAATAAAAACCCTGCATGTTCAGAAACTCACCCAGTAGGGCAAACGGTTCACCTTCCTTTATCACAAACTCCCTGATGCTGCCTTTTATTTTCTCCATTTTTTTCGAGGGAAGGCACCCGGGTGACTGCTCTGATAAATTCTACAAGAAAACACAAGAGATCTCAAACTACCCCAGCTGTTGCACAATTGGATTGTTTCAAATACACGAGAGTGGCTCAGCGACCGGACAGAAAGGAGCACCAGCGCTGATTATCCCCAAGATGTTGTGACGGTGAGACAGACATGTTCCTGTTCCTCTCCGTGGGGGCGTCCTACCAGGTCGCAGCACAGGGTCTCCTTGCCGTTGGTCCCGCACAGAAACAGCTGGTCGGCCTCCTCCCTCTTGTGGACCAATGTGATGTTATAGTTGCAATCCTAAGTGACCAGAGACAGATTGGTTGCGATGTTACAATTCGATGTGACCAACATGTCCACATGTTCTGCTGCATGCTGTGAAGGGATGTTCTTTTACTGCTCTCAGTCTGGGTGGAGGCCCGTGGTCGATGCACTCCGTCCACCACACGTGTATTTCCACAGGCGGCTGTGAGGAGAAAGAGCGCCTTGTTATCATGTCCACGTCGCTGGGAATGAATGCCATATGTGGATTACATGCAAAGCCGCTGATGATTACTTGTGAACGCAAACACTGTCGGAGGTGTTCACTGTACCTTCTGAGGATTTTGGAAGTTGAGTGAGTTGAGGTGTTTTGGTCCAGCGGTTATCACGGTGTCCGGCTCTCCTTCCACGACAACCACTACGGATGCGTGGTGTCCGGGTAACGGTAACCTTTTCATTGCTGTCTCTACAGGGAAGAAAAATAAATATTGAATCAACACTGTGTGCAACGGATAAGGTAAAGTGTACACAGCGAGAGCTTAACTGGTTATTAGCCGAGCCAGCGGCGCGGCGCTATCCAGATGTAATCACCCAATCAGCTATTCCCTGGATTGCCACTAAGCCGTTAAGAATCCTGCGGTGCTACCATGGGGTTGACGTTTAGACAGAAAGCTTACATGGATTTCCATGATGTCTGGTACGAATATTGATGTTCCTTAAATAACAAGTCTTAATGACTTTTCCTCGAGTGACAGCAGCTGGCCAATGTGTTCTCTCATCCAGTGAAATATCTCAACATCAAGTTGATGAATTGGCTCAACATTATTTTTTCCCCGCGTGAATTCAAGATGAGAAACTTCATTTGTCCCCTGACTTTTCCAGGAGCGCCGCCATGAGGTTGACGGTGTGGTGTTGGGGGCAAATGTCTCAACCAACTAGGCTACTGGATGGACGGTCATGAAATTTGGTGTAGGTAATCAAGTTCAAGGATGACTC
Organism: Pseudoliparis swirei; assembly: GCF_029220125.1. Taxonomy (NCBI): domain Eukaryota; kingdom Metazoa; phylum Chordata; class Actinopteri; order Perciformes; family Liparidae; genus Pseudoliparis; species Pseudoliparis swirei. The sequence continues at coordinate 20,196,347 of NC_079391.1, read as the reverse complement.
TGTTTAATAATTTCAATTACAACCAAATGATTGTGAAACCGATGAGTCTCCCATCAGCCTCACGTGTACTTTGTGCTTGATTAGCACGCTGACACACTGAACTGAGATGGAGAGCGTGGGAAACACAGCTGCTTAGCACCTGGTTGTTAGCATTGCCTTTGTGATCATGTTGGCGTGCTGATGTTAGTCGCGGTACGGCCTTGCATCGTGCCGTACCTCGTTCATTAAGATATTAACATAACACATAAATACCACTGAAAATGTAGCAAATGATGGGAGTAGTTTCCCCAAACACAACACTGTTTAAAAGACAGCAGTAGACAAATTAAAATGTCCATATCCACTGATTCCAACATGAAATGGAACTTGGAAATGTCTTTGAAAAATGCCAACAGCCAAAATATACCTGTGGCAGCGGGGTGTGTTTAGGCTTGGCTGCAGAGTGGGTGGAGTGGGGGTGTGGTTCAGGGAACGGTGTCTGATTGTCATCAGCTGGTCTGATGGGTAATCAGTCCAGCTGATGACAATCTGTGTTTTGTGTATCTGCGAGGCTTTGTCTTTAAAGGAGCTGGATGGACTGAAGACGGGAGTGGAGTGCCGAGCAGAGACACTGTCTGATGTCGGGAATAATAAAATATATTACCAAATATCACTCCGACTGCTCATTCCGTGGTGCTTAAAGGGGAACCTACTAGTGACGGCTAGAAACGTGTCACAATACCCAATTTACATTTATGCTAAACGGGAAAGAGAAACAGAAGTAAAGGACCGTACTTGTTCGTTAAGTCCCTGTGAGACTTTCTACGTTCATACACTAGTATGGTCTCCATTCCAAGTGTGTGTTGAACCTCACAATTAGCTGTCCTATTCCTAGCCAAAGAGGCTTTGAGTGTTTAGGTGAGACTCTCCTGGTGAGACTTTGAAGCTGGTGTAATTCTTAGGTGGAAAAACATTTGTCCTTATTGGTCTCGAGTCGAGTTTTAAAGAATCTACCTCAGTTTGGGCTGAAAGTTTTTTTTATTTTATATATCTCATGAATTCTTCATTGTCTTTCTTACTGGTGCTCAAAGGCTCCCACAACTGCCCTCACGTCCCCATCAACAGACGAGGTCTACATGGAACGCTGCCGGATTGTGAGAATGAAAGCATTTTAAAAGCACACAGGCGTGACAGTTTACGGTGACTTGTAAAAGGGCTTTCAGATTGAGGTTTATTAATCAGCAAGATCTGCAGTCAGCGTTTACACATGAGAGAATGTCGAGAAGGAGCGTTTTGTCCTTCCTCAGTGTCAACGTGAAATTTGACAGGTCTTTTTCAGACCCCTTAACGAGAGGTGCTATGAAGGTCATTACCGATGCTTCTGTTCTATCCAAGTAATGTAACACAAACTGAAGCAGCTCAATGGAATTCAGACATCGTTTTATCATTTGTGTTAAATGTTCCTCTTCCTATTGTTAATGATGAAGTTGCATCTTTATAAACACTAAAACTTTCCAAAAGTGTATTCACCGATTATTCTTTAAACACTTTTTTAAACAATATATATTCGATATCAACATAATATTGGCGCAATTAAAAATTATATACAAGGACATTTTTAGCTTTTTGTATTGTTTCATAATATGATCATACATCGTATACTATTAATGACTTTGGTGTGTGTGACCGTGTAGTCAGTCAATATTTTAATGTGGTTCTATCAACATGTCCGACAGTTTACCATCACAATAAACACAATTCTTCGAGAAGGATGGTCTCCATCCTAACTCCCGGAGAGTGAACGTGCCAAATCGTCGCTGCTTGAGCCAAAGAAAAGCACTTTATTAATCACTTCTAGCGCAATGCAGCAGCTGTGTTCGGCTTCTGTGTGTCTCAGACAACGATAACACATGTTCTAAAACGTTTTCCTTGTCCTTGTCTTCTTCAATATGCGTCCGGGCATGCACCTGGCGCCGTCGTCAGAAATATCTAATTTTAAAGTCTTAGAAAGAAGAAGAAAAGAGGCTCAATATTTCATACCTTTTTCTGTGAACGTCATCCTCGGTAAAAGCGTTGTTGTCGCTGTAAAACTCCAGAGACATAAAACATATGTCGTGAGAATTAGGGGCATCATCCTGCTCCTGGGGTCTCAGCCGACTGCGCGTCTCTGATCGGAGCAGAGGAAGCCCTACCTCTACTCTTGGTGCCTCTCCACCAATTAAACAGGACAAACCGGAAGGTAATGCCGATTTATCAGCAGCATTAAACCATTACACAGTGTTTTAATGTCAAATCACAAGGGACAGCATTTCTTTCATTTTGTCAGATTACAACTTTCAAAGTGCATCCTTTACTAATTTCAGGTGAATGTTTGGGTATTTCACTGCGGTCACGTAGGCCGGCATCCGCGGATACTCGGTCATGTGAGCCGCCGCTTGAAATGTAATGCACCTCTATTCTTAGTGTTACGGTACAGAGGCGTGTACGGCCCAAAAGCATGGAGATAGACCCATATTTAAGCAATGATTTGTCCAATTGTATATAACAAGTCAAACACAACATTCATTTGGACCTGTGAAATAATATTATAATAACATATGAATTTGTATGTTTTGAATTGAAAGTCAGCTAAAATTCAATTATTATATTCATCATTTCAATATCATAATGTTATTGAGGCAGATCCTTAAAGTTTATATTATATTGCCACTGGATTGTTGTTCATGAGGTCCCCTGCACAGTAGTCTAACTTCGTATGTTATTATAATATTTCATATAATGTCAAAAATAATGTTTGTTTTTTCACTTGAAATTATTGCTGGGAAATGGGTCTATTTCTATACTTTTGGGCCGCACAAGCCCTCGTACCGTAACACCATGAATAGAGGTGCACTACATTTCAAGCGGCGGCTTGAAATGTAGTGTTAGATCCTTTTAATAGTTGTAAATAAGCCAATGTGTGAAGGGTTAATTATATTTGTAGCAGTGATACACACATTCAATGTCATGTCGATTGGTCGGATATCCATTACAATGTTATATGAAAATGATTATAGGACTGAGTAATATCTGATTTGTCAGTTTTCTATATGACATTAAGAAGCTGAACTTTTCACCCTCTCCTTCCTTTGAGCAGGACTTGACCTGCTTTATATTAAACCTCTAGGTGGCACTGTGGTGTCATTGTTGACTGGAATCAATCATACTTTAAAAAAAGATGAGAATAAACACTTACCTCACCAGAAACGGCTGACTACGTATTATTGTGACTTCCTGACATCCAAACCTTTTATTTATGTATTAACATTTTTGCATGAATAAATTGTAAGTCGGGATGAAGAATCATGTGACTATCTGTAACTAAGCTAGTGAAGTGGATGTACTGGTCGTTTCTTCATTTTTATCACGGAAAACAAGCAAAGGCACTGAACCAATCACACAATCAGCCAACTAAATAAGTTACTCCTCACGAGGATGTCGTTGAGGGCTGAAAGACTCCTCTTGATTTTAATTTTAAATTCAGTTTATTTGGATAGCCCATTTCCACAAATTATAAATTTGTCTCCGAGTGCTTTACAATCTGTACACATAGACATCCCTGTCCCAAAACCTCACATCGGATCAGGAAAAACTCCCAAACAACCCTTCACAGGGAAAAAAGGGAAGAAACCTTCAGGAGAGCAACAGAGGAGGATCCCTCTCCAGGATGGACAGGTGCAATAGATGTCATGAGTACAGAAAGAATCATAACACACAAATTAAAACACAGTAACAACACAATCAATGAATATGACAGTGTATGAATAGTTGGTAGGAGTCATATTCCACGATCCAGACCTCGTTTTATGTAAAGCACTTTGAATTGCCTTTATGCTGACATTTTCTATACAAATAAACTTGCCTTCTCTCTTAAATTTAAACCATTACTTTGGATCTTTTGAAATCCCCTGTCGAAAAGGTAAAGCTTCCCACCTCCCCCGGGGGCTGATCGGCGTGTGGAGTGAAGATGCACAACACACCTGAGTCAAATGTTTCATCAGCCAATGTTAAGTTGTCACCTTACTGCAGATCAGCTGCTCTGAATTTGAGCTTTTCTTTTCAAAGGCCTAGTCCTTTTTGTGTGCAAGTAGAAATATTGAGACTGTGAGATGTGTTTTGGATCGTAAGGAAGAATGTGGGGAGAGAAAGGCCAGCAGTAGGTGCTAGTCCCATCTTTTTAAAGTCCAAAAGGCCTCCAAAATGTGAGACTCAAGGCCAAACGTTACCTCCAGTGATATCTTTGGCCATAAAAAAGGGATCCAGAGAGTTTCCTCGTACACAATGTCTGTGTCTCACTAATATTCATGCATTCAATGCATCTTTGTTTATACATATGAGTGAGGAAGATGATAATCAAAGATCGCCACCGACTTTCCACAAATATGTACCCGCACTCGATGAGGCCTTGTCCACTTGTCGTCTCTTTCTGCTGCAAGGGGAATAGGGGATGATTGAAGGCGTTGTGCTGCTGCTCCTGACTCCTGATTCAGGTTCTCCTTATTCAAGATTTGGAAGGCACTGAAATGTCAATCAATTGGTGTGTGTCTGCATGTAGGGAAGGGGGTGTACGCGATACCCAAGGTTAAAAAGGGGGAGCTATAAATGTATAATAATAAATGTGTTCAGTTTTTTGTTTCTTGGAGTTAAGATGCTAACATTGACTAATTGTCTTAACACTGTTTATATTATTCAGAACTACTAAGAGTGTTACTACCTGTAGCCTACTGTACATACGCTGTACATCAGAGGGGGAGACTTTCCCTGTCGCTCTACGAAATAACATTTTAATGAATTCAGAAACACATTGGCCCTAAATCTCAAAACATTTTTGAAGTAGCTTCTGAAATGTTTTCTTAGGGACTTCGGAAAACCAAGAGCCGTTTCTCAATATGCGTTCTTGTCCGTACTTTTCTGTACTCGTGGACTCGTGAAACGTCATCAGTCGCAGCCCGAGTACATGTTCCAATTCAAAGTCAGCTTCTCGCAAAGCACGGTCAAAATGCCCGGATGTGACTTGATCCGCCCACTTTCCGGAGGATGCATCAGCGGAGACTTGTGCGTACTCTAGCAAGCAGATATCCCAGAATGCATTTCCCACCAGCAACCGTCAACAATAGCGGAGGAAAAAATAAACTACTGACAGTTGACTTTTTCTAAATACTACTGTTGTTGAGACAGGAACGTAATGTTAGGATGTTTTCAGGCGAGAAGTTAGTTTTAAAATAAAATCTGTGGAGGTTTGTTATGATTCAGCCTAATAAAGATCTGCGCCGTAGATTTGAGGTCCTGCTCGCTCAGTGAGCCCCGCAGCGCCGGGCGGTCAGCGTGCTGTATGGCCGCAGACAGCAGCCTGATTTCAGCAGGACCTTTTGAAATGCTCCGCTGGCACTGATGTCTCCGTAGCGGTAAAACAGAAGGATCTAACGAGCACAAAGAGTTTATTATTTATTCACAGATAACGTTAAATTAGTTTGACTGAAGATTAAGATTCATAACTTAATATTTTAATTCAACTTTAACGTTGAACTATAGTGCTGTATTTTTGCCGAATTGTTTGCAATTACATGTGTAATATAACTATATATACATACAAATATATATATATACACACACATATATATGTATGTATATTACATATTTATATATATGCATATTTATATCTAATCTAAATATTTATAAACAATATATATATATGTTTTTTTTACAATATATATACAATTATATGCATATTATTATTTTATTTTGAATTGTGTGAATATAAATATATATATATATATATTTATATACACACAAGCCCTGAAAAAAGCAGGGTTGTCATATTTTGTTTGACTGTAAAAAATAATTTACAGTGAATAATTGGAGTAAACTCATGAGCACGAACATTTGATGTGGTGACGTCATCAAGTTAGCTGCTGTTCCAATCACAGAAAGGCCGTCCTCCCGTCCTTCGGAGTCTGGACTCCCAAGACCAGACTCCGAAGACCAGACTCCAAAAGAACACAAGTCTGTACTCAGTGTACTTTGAATTGAGAAACGGCTAAAGATCTCCGCCTGATTCATGAACGCCTGCAAATGGGTTCCGACTCATATCAGCCCAAGTGTTGACCGGGGTCCGTACACGGACCTCTCAGATGTGCTCGCCGAATGAGGTTCTCGTGCGCCTGGATTTGCATGCAGAAACGCCCCGCCAGTTCCTTTATAAGGGCATGCAGGTCCGTGTACGTAATTTGGAATGAACGAAAAAACAAACTAACAAAACGTACACGGACCCATGCAACTGAAGGGACGTGTGCACAATCGACAGACTCCACAGGCAAGGCGAGCAACTTCAGACTAAAATCTTTTCGGAGGGGAAAGCCTACGAGCACCAGTCGAGTAAACTGACTGACTCCTAACTTCATTGGTGCAGCTACTGTTGCAGAATGTAGATGTTGTAGGTGCGTGGAAAATAACGAAGAGTCGAGTGATTTCTGCTTGCTCGTGGTTGTTTATTTTCCTTTCCAACACCTGTCTCATTCGCTACTTCCTGGTGCCCTTTAACCCCCTTCGTCACCAGGGCTACGCCCCTTTCCTTAAAGGGCCCTCGTGAATTTGTATACCCCTACATGCCTCCCCCCAGAATTCACCTAGCCCCCACCAACAGCTCAATGTCTCGGGGCCCGGATCAATCGACCCGCACAACTCCGTGTCTCTGGGGCCGGGGGCAGGACCTCCGTTGAGGCTTCCCCTTGGGTCTTGCTGTGGGCAGGTACAAGGGCACGAGGTCGCCCCCGTTGTGGGGTAAAGCCACCCTACCGCTGCTCCAGGTCCAAATGTGCCGGTTTCAGGCGGTCTACCGACACGTATTCCAGGCGGCCGCCCATGTCGATCTTGCAGGCTTTGTCCCCGGTCTCCAGAACGCGAAACGGCCCGATATAGGGGGGTTGAAAGGTTCCCCAGTGGCAGTCCTGGCGAACAAACACATACTCCGCTGACTTGAGGCTGGATGGGACGTGTGACTGCGGCAGGCCGTGCTGCGATGTGGGCACCGGTTTGAACAGCCTGGCCTTTTCCCACAATGTTTCTCTCTCCTGGGTCGCAGACCAAGGGTCTGTGACTTTGGGGATAAACTCCCCCGGGACCCGCAGTGGCTGTCCATAAACCAGCTCGGCAGATGAGGCCTGTAGATCCTCTTTGGGGGCCGACCTAAGCCCCAACATGACCCACGGAAGCCTGTCCACCCAACCACTGTCTTTGAGGCTGGCCCGGAGAGCAGCTTTCAAAGAGCGATGGAAGCGCTCGCACAACCCATTAGCCTGTGGGTGGTAGGCCGTTGTCCGATGGAGTTTTACGCCGAGGCTTCCTGCCACCGCATTCCACAGCTCCGATGTGAACTGCGGGCCTCGGTCTGAGGATACATCAACTGGGGCGCCGAACCTGGAAACCCAGGTCGAAATGAAAGCCCGAGCCACTTCCTCCGTTGTTGTCGATGCCAACGGCACCGCTTCTGGCCAGCGAGTGGTTCGGTCCACCATTGTGAGGAGGTACGTGAAACCCCGGGATGGGGGCAAAGGCCCACCAAGTCCACATTCACGTGGTCAAACCTCCTTTCCGCACCGAAAACTGTGCTAAAGGGGCCTTTATGTGACGGTGGACCTTGGCGCTGGCACACCACACAGGTCCTGGCCCACTCGTACATCCTTCTTCAGCCCGTGCCAGACGAACTTTGCTGCCACCAACTTCTGTGACGCCTTCGTGCCAGGGTGTGACAGCCCATGCACCGTCTGGAAAACTTGTCGCCTCCAGCCGTCGGGAACCACCGGCCGTGGCTGGCCTGTGGAGACGTCGCACAGAAGCGTTGTGCCGGTCTCGCCAAACGGAACGTCCTCCAGCCGCAACCCCGTCTCTGCCGTCCTCAATCCGAGAACGCCTGGGTCTGTAATCTGCTCCTCGGCCATCTTTCTGTAGTCCAATCCCATCTGGACAGTCCCGGTGACGGCCCTGGAGAGGCAGTCTGCGACCAGGTTCTCCTTGCCTGCGACATGCTGCAGATCAGTGGTGAACTCTGATATGTAGGCAAGCTGGCGCTGCTGCCGCGCAGACCACGGTTCGGCGCTCTTCCTCATGGCAAACGTCAGCGGCTTGTGGTCCACATACGCGGTGAACTGCCGAGCCTCCAGCAAGAACCGGAAATGCCGAATGGCCAGAAACAGGCCGAGGAGTTCTCGGTCGAACGTACTATACTTCCGCTCATTTGGGCGCAACTGCCGGCTGAAGAAAGCGAGCGGTTGCCACGCCCCCTTCACCCACTGCTCGTGCACGGCACCCACCGCGTAGTCCGAAGCGTCCGTGGTGATGGCAATCGGAGCTTCAGGGGACGGGTGTGCCAACATTGTTGCCTCCGCCAGAGCCATTTTAGCGTCCACGAACGCCCGTTCCCGTTCTTCGGTCCAGTCCACCATCTTTTTGCTGGCCTTGTCCTTCAGGGCCTCGTACAGGGGCCGCATCAACTGGGCTGCTCGGGGAATAAAGCGGTGGTAAAAATTGACCATGCCTAAAAACTCCTGCAGGGCCCTCACTGTGAGTGGACGCGCAAAATTACTGACTGCCTCCACCTTTGATGGGAGGGGAATCGCCCCGTCCTTTGTGATGCGATGCCCCAGAAAGTCAATGGTGGATAATCCAAACTGGCATTTAGCCGGGTTGATGATCAACCCATGCTGGCTGAGGCGATCGAACAATATCCGAAGGTGAGACATGTGCTCGGCCCTTGATGTACTGGCAACCAGTATGTCGTCCAAGTAGACAAACAGAAAAGGCAGGTCCCTCAGCACCGTGTCCATCAGGCGCTGGAATGTCTGCGCTGCATTCTTGAGTCCGAAAGGCATCCTCAGGAACTCGAACAGGCCGAACGGAGTGATCACCGCCGTCTTGGGGACGTCCGCTGGCTGAACAGGCACCTGGTGGTAACCTCGCACAAGGTCTACTGAAAACACCACTTGATCCGACAAGTGGGCAGAAAAGTCTTGAATATGTGGAACCGGATACCGATCCGGAACCGTTGCGTCATTGAGCCGGCGGTAATCTCCACACGGGCGCCACCCGCCCCCAGGTTTTGGTGCGATATGCAGGGGTGAAGCCCACGGACTGTTGAAGCGGCGAATAATGCCCAGGCGCTCCATGTTCTTGAACTCGGCCTTGGCGATGGTGAGCTTCGCCGGGTCCAGGCGCCGGGCCCGGGCATGTACCGGCGGGCCAGTGGTAGAGAGGTGATGCTCCACCCCGTGTCTGACCGTGGAGGACGAGAAGGTGGGCTGCGTGAGGTCCGGGAATTTGGCCAGCAGCTGCAGAAACTCCTCATCCACCGTTAGCATGCTAGCTAATCCGGTAGAGCCAGCTCCACTTAATGTACATGGGTACGAGCTAAATGTTACCGCATTTATCAGGCGGCGGCCCCTTACGTCCACCAATAATCCATTGGCGCAGTGGTAATCCGCGCCCAGCAGGAGAACGGCGATCTTGGCAGTGACGAAGTCCCAGCTGAAACGCTGCCCCGTAAAGGACAGCTCCAGGCACCGCGTCCCAAACGTGCGTATGGGGGTACCGTTAGCTGCTTCCAGGGGGGGGCCCTGCCCGCCGGTCAGCATGTCCACCCGCGATGCAGGCACCACGCTCCTCTGCGCACCCGTGTCGCAGAGAAAGCGCCGCCCGGAAACGTCGTCCTTGATGAACAGCAGCCTGCCTTCCCGCCCGACGCTCATGGCTGCGCCGGCTCTGGCATTTCTCGTCCTGCTGAAGCTGCACGGAGATCTGCAGCGTGTAGCCTTCGGCCCAAACCTAGCATGGTAATAGCACATGCCGGTAGCTCTCTGCCGTTGGCTCGCTGCTGCCGCTGTTGTAACGACATCCGTCTCTCTCGGCAGCCCTGCCGTGGGTTGAGTCGGCCTCAGCGCCGCCGTGTAGCTCTGTTGGCCAGCCAAAAAAAACTTATCGGCCTCCTCGGCTAACTCCTGACAGTCGGTGATCGCGGTGTTGGCCAACGCGGCTCGCACCGGCAGGGGTAGCTGCTGCAGAAAGAGTTCTTGAAACAGAAAGTCCGGTCTGTGCCGTCCCAGCAGAGCTAACATTGTGTCCATGAGCTCTGACGGCTTGCTGTCGCCGAGGCCGTTCAGCGAGAGCAAGCGGCGAGCCCGCTCAGTCAGACAGCCCGAAGATCTTCAGCAGCCGGTCTTTCAACCGGGCGTACTTGCCCCTCTCCGGTGGATCTTCCAGGATGCTCGCCACTCGGCCCGCTGTAGAACTGCCGAGGGCCGCCACGACATAGTAGTATTTGGTGGCGTCCGCTGTAATGTCTTTTAAGGCAAACTGAGCTTCAGTTTGCGCAAACCACACCGATGCTTGCGTCTCCCAAAACTCCGGTAGTTTCAGCGAAACTGCATGTGTCGTCATCTTCTCTCCGGAAACGTCCATGAGAAATCAGGGTCACCAATGTAGGTGCGTGGAAAATAACGAAGAGTCGAGTGATTTCTGCTTGCTCGTGGTTGTTTATTTTCCTTTCCAACACCTGTCTCATTCGCTACTTCCTGGTGCCCTTTAACCCCCTTCGTCACCAGGGCTACGCCCCTTTCCTTAAAGGGCCCTCGTGAATTTGTATACCCCTACAATGTGTCCATTCTATTCCACTCTGGCTATATAGTGCTTATTTATTTAATCACTTACATCTGCAGTGTTCGTGTCGTGCTTTTGTTTATTTTATGATATCACGATACCTCGTAGAATCATGATAAAAATGTAAAAAACGTAATTGTTAATGATATAAATATTCTCGTATTTATAATTAGGCCTATAATTATTTAAATCTGAGGATGTCTGTAGAGTTGATGTGAACGTAATCGTCCACGGTCTAAGCTCAGAACGAAAAAAAAAAACTTTCATGAATGCCAAATGTTTCCCGAAAACCAACCGCGTAAATGGAGTTCAGAAAATCACCAAATCAAAGTCCAGAAGCCGGATTACTGACAGACAGCTCACAGACTGCCGCCGACTGATGAGCCGAACTACAAAGCACTCACAGACAGTGTTCAGTCACAGACTTGAGTCACATGACTTCTGATGGCATGTGATGGGACACAGCTGAAATGCACTCAGCTCTGCATGTTGTCAGTGTTGTAACTTAAGTTGATAAACACAACAGTTAATATTGTAGTTCATCCAGCTGCTCATTGCAAATGTGTTTTTCTTGTTCATATTGTGTGCAGTTAACAAATAATTTCCTTTTGATGTTTTCTGAAATTAAGTAATTTAGTGTGTTCTTGGTCACATCAATTTGAAAGCTGGACGGAAGTGTTTGGTTTCATTCAATTACAATAAGGCCAATTAATAAGCCTTAAGATGTAAGTCCAGTCTGGACAGTCTTTTTCTCTCAATAGGTATTTGCCTTTCACCAAGGCAGAGGTCAGGGGTCAGGTTGGTGACTACTGCTGTACCAAAGACAGTGTTCTAGATCCAAATCTAAAGAAAATTTGAAAAATTAGAACAATATAGTTTCCCAGACCCCTTTTCCACATCGGTCAGATAAACTATAAATGCTTGTTTAGGTTATGCTTTACTGTAATAATCAGCAGGTTGGAGCTCGAGTGCCAGCTGCAGCGAGCCATTGTATTTTCCATGAAATAATTTCCCCAAGTAATACTCACTTTGTCGTGTATATTCATATTTTCTGAGAAACATTATTCACAACTACATTTAGTTGTAACTCATTTGTAATGTATCATCCCTCTCAAACTGGTCCATTGAAATAATTGTTGAGCTCACTGGAAAGCAGCTCCTGCTTTGCATCATAGTGATATGAGTTTTTGGCAAAGAGTCCAAAAATATTAAGGAAATGCCAAAAATAAAACAAATCTATTTCACCCAAAAAAGACATTCACTGATGGTGTCATCTAAATGTTTACACATACACACAACCCCACATACATGATGACCATGTGTAGCCTGTTAGTATGTCAACACCATTATTCTGAGACATTCAACACTGAGAAGTCCAGTGTTAAACCTCCAGGAGTGTCCTGGTATGAAATACATCTTAAACAATTTAACATAAGGCCATAATGCTAATTTGGCATTGTAAATGGTAGCTCATTGATCTGTGTGCACATGAAAGGATATCGGACCACCCACACAAAGGCAGAAAAATGTAACCGACCCCCCCCCCCCCCCCCCCGGTGCTTTAATGCTTTAATCGGGAGCGACATAAGACTTCCGTTAAGAGCCCCTTTGGCCCTGAGGGCAGCCGTATTTATAGCATAACAAAGCCCATGAACCATGGTTCATGAACAGGCACTCTGTTGGCCAAAAGGCATGTTATGTCATCTCCCAATATATTGTATTTAGCTTTGTAGAAGGTTAAAGAGCGTGACACAGTGTTAAAATGGGTGGCTGAGTCATCCCCTTTAAACTAAAATATTTTGTATTAAAAGCTGTATTATATGACCTCACTTGGGCTGAAAAAGCCTTGGCATGGGAAACACGTTACCAAGCAGTTGCTTTATCATTCATTTTGAGTCACCTGATGAACATAAATCCAATATTCACTCCCCGTTTAGCTCTGTGTTTGGTCTCAACCAACTCCTGAGACAAATAGGAGTCTTGAGACGCTAAATGCTCCACGAAGTTCACCAGCCAGTTGCTTTTAAGGTTTCAATTCATAAATTGACAAGTTGTTGATAAAATGTTTGTGTTGGTGTCGTTTTAAGTGTCATTCTCTCCATTCTTTTTTCATAAGTCAGGATGAAAGTCTCCATTCTGATGTAACTGTACATCTTAATTGGTGTTACATTAACGTGTATGTATGGATACATTTCAGGTATCTCTGGCATCATTGGAGACTATGAACCAAGTTGTGTAAACCAGTGACAATCTGCAAGTCATCGTTCTTAATTACAGGGTTACAGGTTTCAGGAACAACTGTTGAGAAAAATGTATATATTATTGACAAAAACACAACATATAAAGTACAGTGAGTTATACATTTAATGAATAAGGTGCTTAAATAGGCCACTGGGTTCCTGTGTGAGGAACAAATGAATAAGTCCTTCTTTCTGAGAACAATGTAACTCTTTTAACGAGGAGCTTTTCTTTTCTATCAAATCTCTGAATAACCATTGAGGTCTATCAAAAACATTCAATCTATTCCTGCTGTTTTCCCTGGTTTAAAAGAAAGGAGAATACAATAGTCCCTGCTCTTGTTAGTAGTTAACTTTCTTTGATATATTTGTAGTAAAAGAAAGTTAATTTAGTTATGTGGGCTGAGCAGAGTCGGTGGGGGTTGAACAACCTCACTCCGCTCAACACCTCCATAACCACATCAGTCTGGGACTCGCTGACTCAGTTCCAGTGAGTCATGGAGCTTTTGAAGATGTGAAGCTGATGCAGGGAGAACTGACATGGAGGTAGAGCCTTGTGTGGTAGCTTTGACAAAGCTAAGAGGGTGGGGGATTTAGATTAGCTTCAACTAAAGAAAATCATAAAGATGAAAAGAGTCATCTTTCCTGTAAAAATCTGACTAACATGAGAAGAAATGTCCACACATGGAGATATAGATGTAGACGGAGGTCTTCCTGGCCGTTATGTGACTTCAAATTCCTTCCCCTGAACTGTATGAAACATCTAAAAGGTCGACACATACTCTACATTACAATAATGGTTCCTGGTTATAATTGTTTTTGATTCATTGGTAGTTTCCTGTCAAAATTGGTAGTGCAACCCTGACTTGAACTGAATCAACAGATTTATAATGAATCCTGTGGTATATACAAGTCAATAAACTGAGTGATATTCCAATATAAGAATATAATTAACTCTGAGCGTGGCACCTCGACATGACTTCACTGAGAAGGACGCTTCAACAAACCGGCAAATCCAAAATGTCTGGCAGCACTAAAGCGGAGACCAATGCCAGACTAACACGTCATAACTTACTATATACTTTCAGAGAAAATGTGATCTTCTTCTTGACAGTTTAAAGAAGTGTTTCAAATACATCAGGCTTCAAGGGTTTCTGAGTTTTTTTTCATCTTATGATGATCATGAAATACACAATTTCCCACTGAAACCTGGTTGTTTGTGGATGCACCAGTGACATTTGCAGGAAACCTGTCCTGCAAAAGATTCTTGGAACAGCTGAAATGGAGTAGCCTGAAACTCTGAGGGTAGAGATGTTGACTGTTGTGTTCAGTGTTGCTGGTTGACATGTAAACCAGCATGACGCGGGAGGAGTTCACTGACCGTCTCATTGCACCATACTCTTCTGACATGCTTCGTCTCTATGAAACAGGACGTCCCCTCAGGCTCTCTGTGGCAATAATGCTTTAATTGTTCCAAAATGCAGAACAAAAACTTCTCAGACGTTGTAACAGTCTGCCAGAGGATCTGAGAGCAGCTGAGTGTTTTATTTAAATTGTTCCCCCTTTGTATATGTTATTTTGCATAATTGTAATCTATTTCATAGAGTTGTTTTCAGCAGTTTTTTATTTATTTTTCTCGTTGTTTCTATTCTATATATACTGTCTTATTATCAAACAGTCCTCTGTAAAACATTTAGAATTGCACTAACCTGTATGAAAGGTGCTATACAAATAAAGGTTACTTGTTTCTGCCCCCTAGTGGTCATACATTGCTTGAGTAACCGGTCCCTCTATTTCAAATCAAACTAGAAGAGAGCCAATAGCCTTGAGTGGTCAGCAGTCGTCGAAACTGTTTGATAGATTTTTATTGGATCAAACGTTATTTAAAGTTCATTCTTAAACAATCAGTTGATTCATCCATTAGAAAATGAAACGTCAGCATCTTTAATGTTGATGCCGCTGATGAAGAAGAGAATCTGAACACTAATCACATCGCAGCCTGATGAATGTGGACTTGCTGCTTTTCTCTATTTCAATATTATTCAATGTCGTTATGAGTTTAATATCTGTTGTTAAGACAAAACCAGCGATTTGAAGTCAACCTGCTCTGAAAACTTGTAACATTTGATAGACTACAATTGATCCATTAATTGAAAAGGGAATAGATGAAATCCATTTTTTTTTTTAATTGTATAATAAAATGAGGAACCACTGTTCTGTGAAATTAACATTTACAGGACACAGGTGGCAGCGGTGGCTACTGAGGATTATCAGTGCTATAATCTTTGCTTCACCAATTAATATGTAAACAGGTTTGGTATAAGTACACATGCATCTTTGAATCGAGCCTATTAATTAATCCTCAACCAAAATTACACTACACCTCATTTGAAAGCCTTGTTCTTAGTCTTTCACATCCAACCTGGAAAACACTACAGCCAATTCGATTTGTGATTCTGTACCGGCCACCAGGTCCATATTCAGAGTTTATATCTGAATTCTCAGAATTTATATCAAGTTTGGTTCTTAAAACCGATAAAGTTATTATTGTTGGAGATTTTAATATCCATGTGGATGTTGATAATGATTGCCTTAGTGCTGCATTCATCTCCTTGTTGGACTCGATTGGCTTCTGTCAGAGAGTACAGAAACCCACTCACAGCTTTGGCCACACGCTTGATCTTGTTCTTACTTATGGCGTTGACATTGAGCATTTGAACGTCTTCCCACAGAATCCTCTTCTGTCAGACCACAACCTCATAACTTTTGAATTTATACTACCGGAGTGTACTCCGTTAGTCAAAAGTTTCTACACTAGATGTCTAACTGATAGTGCTGTAGCTAAATTTAAAGAAGCGATTCCTTCTGTATTTGATTCGATACCACGCCTCAATATAACAGAGGACTCCTGGTCTAACTTTAGTCCGTCCCAGATTGATCATCTTGTTGACAGTGCCATAGGCTCTCTGAGAATGACACTGGACTCGATAGCCCTCTGAAGAAGAAGACAGTGAGGAAGAGGAGGTTTGCTCCTGGTATAACCCTCAGACCCGCAAACTGAAGCAAGCGTCACGAAGCTTGAACGCATATGGCGTTCAACTAATCTCAAGAATCCCGCTTAGTTTGGCGAGATAGTCTTAAAACATATAAGAAGGCCCTCCGTAATGCCAGAGCAGCCTATTACTCATCAATAATAGAAAAATAAAACAACCCCAGGTTTCTCTTCAGTACTGTAGCCAGGTTGACAGAGAGTCACAGCTCTGTGGAGCCGAGCATTCCTATGAACCTCAGTGGTAATGACTTTATGAACTTCTTTAATGAAAAGATTTTAACTATTAGGACAAGATTAAGAATCTCTTGCCCATAACCAGTGCCAATCTGTTCTCAAGTGGTATGGCCTGGGAGACCGCTGTATGCCCTGGTGTATATTTGAGGATTTTCTCCTATCAACCGTGACCAATTATTTTCAACGGTTTCTACTTCGAACACGTCTACCTGTCTCTTGGACCCCATCCCGACGAGGCTGCTTAAAGACGTTTTGCCTTTAATTGGCGGCTCTCTATTAGATATTATCAATGTGTCTCTGCTAACAGGCCACGTACCACACTCCTTCAAGGTGGCTGTTATTAAACCTCTCCTGAAGAAGCCCACTCTGGATCCAGAGGTATTGGCTAACTACAGACCGATCTCTAACCTCCCTTCCTCTCCAAGATCCTTGAGAAAGTGGTCGCAAATCAGTTGTGCGACTTTCTACATCATAATAGTTTATTTGAGAAATTTCAATCAGGATTTAGAAAACACCACAGCACCGAGACGGCACTGGTGAAAATTACAAATGACCTCTTAATGGCAGCAGATAAAGGACTCCTCTCTGTCCTGGTCTTGTTAGACCTTAGTGCTGCATTCGACACCATTGACCATGACATCCTGTTACAGAGACTGGAGCAGTCGATTGGCATTTCAGGCACGGCACTAATTTGGTTTAAATCCTATTTATCAGATCGATCTCAGTTTGTATTTGTAAACGATGACGCCGATAACCACCAACGTTAATCACGGAGTTCCACAAGGTTCTGTGCTTGGACCAATTTTATTTACCTTATACATGCTTCCTTTGGGCAATATTATCAGGAAACACTCCATAAACTTTCATTGTTATGCATATGACACTCAACTATATTTATCGATAAGACCAGAGGAGAGCACCCAACTCTGTAAAATTCAAGCATGTCTTAAAGACATAAAACATGGATGACCTGCAGCTTCTTGATGTTAAACTCAGACAAAACCAAGTAATTTTAATCGGCCCTGAGCACCTCAGAGATCAATTATCTGGTGATGTGGATTCTGTAGACGGCATTGCCCTGGCATCCAACACCACTGTAAAGAATCTTGGCGTTATCTTTGATCGGGACTTGTCCTTTAACTCCCACGTAAAGCAAATCTCAAGGACTGCATTCTTTCATCTACGTAATATTTCAAAAATCAGGCACATCTTGTCTCAAAAGATGCAGAAAATTGGTTCACGCTTCGTTACTTGAGACTGGATTACTGCAACTCCTTATTAGCAGGCTGCTCTAATAAATCTCTTAGGTCCCTCCAGTTGATCCAGAATGCTGCAGCTCGTGTTCTCACTAAAACTAAGAAAAGAGATCACATCACTCCTGCACTAGCTGCTCTGCACTGGCTCCCAGTAAAATCAAGAATCACTTTTAAAATTCTTCTCTTAACCTACAAAGCCTTGATTGGTGATGCTCCATCATATCTTAAGGAGCTTGTCGCACCATATTGCCCCACTAGAGAGCTGCGCTCACTAAATGCGGGACTACTTGTAGTTCCTAGAGTCTTAAAAAGTAGAATGGGAGCCAGAGCCTTTAGTTATCAAGCTCCTCTTTATGGAACCAGCTTCCAATTTCAGTCCGGGAGGCAGACACAGTCACCTCGTTTAAGAGTAGACTTAAGACCTTCCTCTTGACAGAGCTTATAGTTAGGGCTGAATCAGGTTTGCCCTGGTCCAGCCCCTTGATATGCTGCTATAGGCTTATAGCTGCCGGGGACGTTTTAGGATGCACTGAGTACCTATCTCCTCTTTTTCTCTCCTTAAGGATGAATTTTCATCTCTCAATCACACGTTACTAACTCTGCTTTCTCCCGGAAGTCCTTTTGACTTTACGTCTCATGGGGTCATCGGACCCTATGAGACGGCATAGATCCCATCTGCCTGATGGATCGTCTGGGTCGTGGAATTCCTGCTCATGACTACGCCACTGTCCTGTTGAGACTCCGCCCACTCCTCCTCCCCACCGCCATCTGCCTGATGGATCGTGGAGGTCTCCATCGTGGAATATGCCTACTATGAACTATTCATACACTCTGTCATATTCATTGAATGTATTTTAACTCTAAATCTGTCCTTCTGTACACATTACATCTATTGCATCTGTCCATCCTAGGAGAGGGATCCTCCTCTGTTGCTCTCCTCCAGGTTTCTTCCCTTTTTTTCCCCCTGAAGGGTTATTTGGGAGTTTTTCCTGGTCCGATGTGAGGTTTTGGGGCAGGGATGTCTATGTGTACAGATTGTAAAGCACTCCGAGACAAATTTGTAATTTGTGAAATTGGGCTATACAAATAAACTGAATTGAATTGAATTATATTAGAAGCTAATTATAATCTACCAAATGATGAACAGTAAAAAGAAGAAGTGATAGTTTCTATTATCCACCCACTTCTCTGACCCCATCTCCTTGACTTATAATTATCATGCAGTTCCTGGTTGCATACATTATATTTACATGTATGTTATATATATATATTTTATATATAAATATGAATAAATATATATTTATGGATTCCACTAGTTTCGGTGCCATTTCAGGAGCTTTGCGCACATTTTGATGATTCTCGGGATAATATCGTGAATCCCAACTATTGTCCTATTTATAGATAACATAAACATGTTTACGTCGTCACAGAGAGTCACGAGTGTGCTTTAGAAATAATACTGTATGGCGGGAGATTGCAAAAACATACACATTTGTTCCTGGCACGAGTCCCCTGCATGGCTGCTGTGATGACGCGCCGCACGAACAGTATAGGGCGTATTCACGTGACGTCAGAATCTCAATCGCGCCATCTTGGGGTCCCACATATTAAATGTCAGAAGAAGAAGACCTGGCTATCGTGTCCGCTGTTTGATTATGCGAGAGCCCAGCAACCTCATGTCCTTCTGCATTACCAAAGAAAGATTTCAGCGGTTGGAATTGAATATTTGCAACGCTTTTTTACCTGATTTTACTCGCTCAACACTGTGGTTAATTCGCTAGTTACCCCTAGTTACCAGCACATAGCCCGGTCACATTCCTGTAAAACAGTTTTCATTTCCGCGATCGACCATGGGACATTAACAACTATTTCTGCGTTATACTTGTTGTAGAAATACCACATCAAGCGCCCCGTGTCTGGGTTCATATATGATCCGTAGTCGCACAGCTCCGCCTCAAGGACGAGTGTCTGATGAAGCCGCTTCCAGCTCCTTCAGGACCAGCAGTGACTGTTTGGCTGGCCGTGCTGAGTGCTGTTCCCATGGAGCCAGTGTTTTATTTTACCTTGAAATGAATCACAGAGTAAAGGCAGACATCGCCCGACGGAGTTGCCATGTTCATGGCTTCCTCCCAAGTTTCCATCCACAGTTCCTTTTGCGCAAGTGAAACATTGATTTTCGCTCAGCGAAAAAGCAAAAAGAGATTATTGACGAGTGTGTGAATGGAAACGTGCCCACAACCCGATGCATCAACAGAAACACATGAGAACAGTCCTAACGCTCAGACGCCGAGTGAAGCCGAAGTAGATGCATGACAAGTTGAAGTAATAGCCTCTTGTTGAGCTGATAAACCCATTTTCTGAATCATTAGTCCCACATCCAACAATGAGGCACAGTGCCATAATCGCAAGGCACACCGCTTTGAACTGAAATCGTGTCTCTTTCAGGATATAATAGTCATCTCAGCGAAGAGCGGCATACAAACAAGCACAACAATGCAGTGGTGGGACCCCAAGATGGCCGCCAGAGTTTGTTGTGGTCACGTGAGTGAATACGCTCTATAGTTGTGTCTCAATTGGCCAATGGCGGCTGTTTCATCCATCGTGGGGCATTTCTGTTTTCTATAACGTGTCCTGTTTAATGCATCGCGTCTCAGACCTGTAGGCCGAATCCGAGCGGTCCGAGCGGTCCGATGCCGGCGGCGCGGTTCTCCAGCTGCAGTGTGCAGGAGGCGGTGACGCGTCCTGCCTCCTGCACACAATCAGTGCGATTGAAGAAAAAAGCTCGTTGGTCCGATGCAGCCATTGGCTGGAGGACTCCGGGTCTCTGCGCACTGGCGATGGACTGCTCTCATTACCAGGGCTCGCGCTGACTCAACACGAACACGCGCGCGCGCACGCGCGCGCGCACGCACGCACACACACACACACACACACACACACACAACTGTATGGAAACATGTCACAGTACACTCTGGGAGGTAGGAAACAAGTTATTCTTTCTCACTTTAAATGCTTTTGTTTTTTTAAAATATCTGCATGGCGAGTTTGTTTTAAAGTGTTGCTTCCTTGTATCTATTATTTTCCCGACGGAGAGACAAACAACGAGCAACTATCAGGACATAGCACAACAATATTGTAAATGTTTCCTGTTAAACTGAGCTCAAACATTATTAAGAAGAGCTGGAGTCGAAGGGGAGGAGGCAGCCAAAGGAGAGGGTTTCTCCTTGAACTGCAACTCATTTGGGAGGTGTTCCTTGTTCTGCTTGTTCGAGATAACGTTGTATGAATAGGCACCAAGAGCTTGTGGGCAAATACAATAGATTATGTTAGCCAAGCAACTGCTTTCTCTTTGTAAAGTACATGTGAGTGAAGTCTACCAGGATACCACAATAACAACACATGCTGAATAGGCACTGCTCAGGTTTTGGCTGGCCAGTCTGACTCATATTTTTAGAGTGATCCTATTTTATTTTCCAACATCACCGCTGCATTCACGACTACATTCACGCTGCTTGTCATAATGGCTGTCTGAGGAGCTGCCTGCTCCTGCAGGGCTGGCATGGATATGCACTGACAGGTCGCACCTGCTTTGATAGTGATCATGTTTTTATATGTGCAAGTATGCACCTCATCAGTGTGTGCTTTTAGTCTCTGGAGAGTCTCTTGTGATGAGATGTCTGCTAATTATTGGGACACACCCCTCAGATAATCGGATGAGATTTCGGTTTTCAAATCTGTTCCAATCATGCTGTGCACATCCTCTTTTATTTTTGAGGGAAATCATCATAGCAGTCCTCCATAATAAGTGATGGGTTGTGTCTTTTATAAGTATTGTCTTTTTAAAATATCAAAAACATGCATCTTTTCATTCTCAGTGCTGGATGTTTACCTTGTGATGGTCACCGGCTGAAGCTCCCAGCTCTCCAGCTTTATTTGAACCACCACCCCCGTGTGTGCGTATGTGTGTGCGTGTGTGTGTGCGTGCGTGTGTGTTGCAATGCGATGCATGAGTCATCCAAAACCTCACACCCTCATTTTATGATGCTAAATGGACATCGGCGTTTAACGGCTTCTTATTTTAAAATGTGATTAAACCACACATTTTATTCCTTTTGGGAAAAAAAGAGATGCCTTTCAGGAAATGACAAATCAAGTAAAACACTGCATTTGGTGTAATGGTACAGCCACAATGTAATGAGGAATGTTAACGTTATGACACGTATACAGAATATATCCAGTAAGGTTGGCTATGTGGGGGAAATGTTTAATTAAACTTATGCTGGACTAGTTTTACTGGCTAACATCACAATTGACCATGAATGTGTAAGATGCTCCAATGATAAACAAACACACACACACACAATTTGATGCAGGGAAACTGCCACCAACGCATTGCATGTGCTCTGCTCCGCTTTGGATCAAGCAGCATCTGTGTCAATGCCATTCATACAATTATGATTACAACCCTGAGACGTTTCCTCTTTTATCTCATCAAGGTTGCAGAGTGCAGACACAACATGATACATACGCAATGTTTAAAGTCAGATGTCCGAAGATCTTTTTGCATCTTTTGACTGCGTTGAAAGTTTTTCAGTTTTCCATCTATTTCCTTTTTCAACTGCTCACTCTTCCCTTCACACCTCTCATACACAGCATTCCACAACCAGCAACCCACTCCAACACCTCACAGCAACCCACCCCCCAGAGTGTCCCTTACCCAGGTGAGAAGGGAACTGAGGAGGATCAAAGTGAGGAAGGCCACGGGTCCAGACGGCATCAACTCAAGGCTTCTCAAATCCTGCGCAGACCAGCTGTGCGGGATAGCGGAGCACATCTTCAACTTGAGCTTGAGGCTGGGGAAAGTACCACAGCTATGGAAGACGTCCTGCGTGGTACCGGTACCAAAGACCCGCGCCCAAGGACCTCAATAGCTACCGGCCGGTGGCATTGACAGCCCACCTCATGAAGACCCTGGAGAGGCTGGTCCTTGCCCATCTCCGCCCTCTGGTGAGTTCATCCCTGGACCCACTCCAGTTCGCCTACCAATCTGGCATCGGGTGGATGACGCGTCATCTTCCTGCTACAAAGATGCCTCTCTCACCTGGAAAAGGCTGGAAGCACTGTGAGAGTCATGTTCTACGACTTCTCCAGTGCCTTCAACACCATACAGCCTTTGCTTCTGAGGGACAAGCTGGAGCAGAGCGGAGTGGACCACCACCTGACCGCATGGATCCTGGACTACCTCACCAACCGTCCTCAGTATGTGCGGATACGGGTGCGAGTCAGATCGGGTGTCCTGCAGCACAGGAGCCCCACAAGGAACCGTTCTGGCTCCATTCCTCTTCTCCATCTACACATCGGACTTCAACCACAACTCTGCTAACTGCCACCTGCAAAAGTTCTCCGATGACTGCAATCGTCGGCCTCATTTCCGCCGATGATGACAGGGAATACAGAGAGCTAAACCAGGACTTTTTAGGATGGTGCCAGCGGAACCGCCTCCAGATTAACTCCAGTAAAACCAAGGAGCTGGTGGTGGACTTCCGCTGGTAAACGCCTCCTCCGGTACCGGTGAGCATCCAGGGACTAGACATTGAGATCGTCAAATCTTATAAGTACCTGGGTGTTCACTTGAACAACAAACTGGACTGGTCCGACCACATACATGCACTTTATAAAAAGGGACAGAGCAGACTCTTTCTGCTGAGGAGACAGGTCTTTCGGGGTGCAGGGTGCACTCCTGAAGACCTTCTTCGACTCTGTGGTGGCATCAGCCATCTTCTACGGAGTGGTCTTCTGGTGCAGCAGCATCACTGCAGCTGACAGGAGGAGAATGGACAAGCTGATAAAGAAGGCCAGCAGCGTGCTGGGGCGTCCTCTGGATACCGTGGAAGTGGTGGGGGACAGGAGGATGATGACGAAGCTGTCGTCCATGATGAGCCACGCCTCCCACCCCATGCAGGACACTCTGGTAGCGCTGCACAGCTCCTTCGGTCACCGGCTGATTCATCCCCGGTGTCTGAGGGAGAGGTACCGCAAGTCCTTTCTTCCCGCTGCGGTTAGGCTACACAACCGGCTGAGCTCCCGGTAGGCCACTTCACAACCAAACTGAACTTGGTCACTCAGCAGTTTATCACTTTATCACTCTACCACTACCTGGTGCAACAACATGTGCAATATGCTGAAGTACTTTTTGTTTATATACTTTGTTTATATATATATATATACTTTTTATTCAGTCTGTACATATATTCTACTGTTTTTAATGCTTATTATATTCTACTGATGTTTTCTTTTTAATGCTTATTATATTACTTGTTTCTATTTTATTATTCGTTTTATCAGTGAGCTATACTACTGTGATCCTGTAATTTCCCCACTGAGGGACTAATAAAGGAATATCTTATCTTATCTTATCTTATCTTATCTTATCTTAACCCCTCAAACACAATATTAATCTGCGACTGTCTTCCTAGTTCACCTGCAGATCCTGCTGGCTGTGGGTCTGGCTGTGTTCTGCTCCTGCCTGGTTCTCGGCTGCGTCTTTTGCTATCGCAGAAGGAAGAGTTTTTCATCGGCGGACAAGGAGGCCATCTTCCTGTCTCCTCATCCCGCCGAGAGGGTGACTGTGACCTTAACTCCGTCGCCGTGCACCCAGCCTGTCAAGCAGCAGTACGAGGAGCTGGATGGCAACGTGTTGGAGTTGCCTTCCTTTAAAAGCACCTCTTCTCCCTCCGAGGATGACCTCACCGCCCTGCCCTTTGACCACAGCCCGACCAGACTGGTGCAATCTCCTGGGTCTTCTTTCCCGATGCGTCGCCTCAGCACCCCGGCGATTCCCTGCTCATCCAATAAGCCTCGGCGTCGCGGCAGAGCCTCCCTGCCCTCCCTCACTAAGCTGGGCCTGGTGTCCAGGTCCCGTCGGGCGATGGGTCGCCGCAGCACCGTGGGCGGCGAAAGTTTTCTTTACGCCGAAAGCAGCCAACTAACTGCTGGTGCTGCCAGCGCTCCTGCCCAGCAGAGGGGGCTATGTATCTCTCAGTATGGCTCTAACTCTCTCTCCAACGCCTCCAAGCCGGCTCCTCTCCTTCACTTCTCCCTGCTCTTCTCCTCGGCATGTGGCACCCTGATGGTCAACATCCTGGGGCTCTCGGGGGCCAGTCGAAGGCGCGCCGGGTTGTTTGTCCGGGCCAGCCTTCCTCCCCTCTGCCCCACCCCTCAGCAGATAGCCTCTCGGCGCCGCAGCCTCAGCCCGGACCTCCACGGCGAAACTTTCGTGCTGCAAGTGGGCTCCGTGGAAGAGCTGCGCGGCTGCACCTTGAGACTTGCTGTCTACAGCAGGGACTTCTCAGGCCTGAGGGAGGCCGCGCTGGGGCTGCTGGAGCTGCCCTGTGAGCAGATGGATTTGTTGCCTGACACCACCAGCACCTACACAAGGCAGCTCAGCTCGTCCAAAAGCAAGTTGAAAAAGGTATACGGCAAATGTGTGGTTTCATTTATTTTATGTTATTTGAGTTTCAAAAGCGAAGAATGCAGTGGAAAAAACATTATTAAAAACACTGAAGATTGCAGATTGGCGATCTTCTGACCTGGCAGTCAGCAACTGGACCGGAGCCCAAACAGGCCGAACCAATGTAGTCAATGCAAGGATGCGCATTTGTCTATGAGCTGCTCACAATTTGCATCAAGGCCTCACAAATTACTCGGTGCCTTGTTCTATTTTACAAGCTCATGATCAGCAGTCCTATCTTGTTGGTTTGATCTATCTACAGGAGATGCACGCTAGAGCGTTCCCATCTTTATGCTAAGCTAAGCTACCTGGCTAGTAGCTGTCGCTTCATATTGAACAGATAGACATGTGAGTGGCATCATGCATCATCTGTTCTATCCAGATTCTAATGCAGAAGTGCCTTAAACTTGTATTATTTCTCGTGGCCATCATGGGACAACTTTGAAGTCTTTGAGAAAATGACCCTGCTTTAAATAGACCATAAAGCAAGGTGTGGTTTCAGTTGTGCGTGCGTGTAGATTGTAACTACCATTCGGGCAATGAGTGCATGTGCAGCTCTATGGGCTAAGATCTGTCTAAATAATTTCAAATGCACACAGAGAGACTCACAAACGCAAACACAGATTCACAAATGCGCACAGAACAATTCCCAAATATATTCGATTTACAAATGCACACAGAAGAAATTACGAATAAATTAGACTCACAAATTCACGCAGAACAATTCACAAATACATTCCAATGCACACATAAATAAATTAAGATTTGTTTGTTTTTTCGATCGCACCGCATTTGTTTGTGGATCGCAACACATTTGTTGTGGGTTTTTGAGATTCCTCTGCTGTGGCTCGCGTAAATGCGTTTTTTTCAACATAGACCTATCTGTAGCCAATCAGATGTCGCTCTCATTGTCAACCATGAGCGCATCCCCTCCCCTCTCCACGAGTCTCCCAGCATTACAGTTGCGCAATTTGCAGAGGGATACACAATGTATGTAGGAAGTTGTTGTAAGCAGTGGTGTATAGTAACGAAGTAGAAGTACTTCGTTACTTTACTTAAGTAGTTTTTTTGGGTATCTGTACTTTATTTTACTACTTATATTTCTGTTTACTTTTACTTTTACTTCACTACATTTTGCAATGAAAACTTGTACTTTTACTCCGATACATTTCCCCTGAAACAGTATCGTTACTCGTTACTACGGGAAAAAAATATCATTAGACAAACATCGGGGACTGTTGTGGAACACACCGCAGCGCACCTGAACGCAGCACATCGGGGACTGTTGTGGAACACACCGCAGCGCACCTGAACGCAGCACATAGGGGACTGTTGTGGAACACAGCGCAGCGTACCTGAACGCAGCACGAGCACCAGGTTGGGGATCAGTGGTCCTTGCCGCGTGTTTTCTCTTCCCAGTGATGCCCAGGATGCTAGCGAGCGAGCGGCTACAGATACGACTCATTTCATGTGGAGCAGCAATGGAAGCTACTCGAACAACCACGGGGACCAAGATCAACGTCCGAGGCCATATTTGGGCGAACTTTTTTCTTTTGTCGGAGTGAAAGTTCCTTCCTCCCGGATGAAGTGCCTCTTATGCCGACCGAAAGCTACGGAGATATGGCCTTCAACAACTCACCAACCTCAGGAAACACATTGAGGTAAATTAAGATTAATCCCATGAGCCGCAACGTTAATGTTTAGTCATCATAAACCTGTTAAGATATCTAGCAGTGTTGCCCTCAGGATTGTAGTAAGTTATATCTTTGGCAGGAGAGGGGAAGACAGGTGTCTGATTGTCCTACGTATGTTGTATGTTAGGCTAAGGTTCGCTAGCTATCGTCAATTAAATGAGACAATTAGCGTGAGTGGAGCAGACGGATCTCTAGCGAGATAATGAGCTGAAGAAGTGTTGACAGTTGTGAGAATTTGTTGATTTGAGTCGTCTTAGCTATAATATAATGCTAATCATTACAGCATTATTATAATTATTTGTATTAATATTATAAGAGTGACGGTCCAGTAATGCCGACGATATTGATTTGGGACTGTTGTTGTGTTTAACTCCAGAGATACAAGTACATATTCACAAATCAACTCTGGATGCACGGACAGTGCATGAAACTAAATGTATAAACTTCAAATTTAAAAAACTATTTTGTACAAAACTGTTTGTTAGGGTCATGACATGTTAGGAAGTGTTATTAATTCTATCATGTCTGTAATACTCTCACTTTATTTCAGGAATGGACTACATCAAGCAGCACATGGAAAAACCCTCCCTGCAGCTAGGGGATGCCACCAGGTCCAGTTCATCTGATGAAGAGGACTTCTTCTTCGTCATCTCAAGCCCGTGACAGCAGCAAACAGCTGGATGGAGACGTGGATCACGTTGACTTGCTGAAATGCTTCCCAACTGTGTGCTGCTGTCTGTCACTCTACCTGCATCAGGGCCTGTGAAGCTAGACACACTCTACCTGCACCATGTGAACGGCTCTTCAGCATCGCAGGACTCGTCTTCAGCCCCAGAAGAGCGACACTGAAATCTGTCCATTTTGAAAATCAACTTCTTTTGAAGATGAACAAGACATTTTTCACTTTAAAGTGATGATTTTGGTTGTTACTATTGGTTCTGCTTTTTTCTGTGTTAATCGTGTTTTTATATTTTAGTAATTTCATAGTATTCATATATTGCTAAGTTCATCCTAGCTCATACTCCTTGTTCATGGCGGCCACAGCACCCAAACAAATAAACTTCATAATTCTCAAAATTCTGACCCTTTGTTGTTTTTTTATTACCAGCATTTACTTTTACTTTTACTTTCAATACTTAAGTACATTTAATATCAGAAAATTACTTTTGATACTTAAGTACAACAAAAATCGGATACTTTAATACTTTTACTCAAGTAGTATTCTCATTCTCAGGGGCGGCTTTAGCTCAGTGGGGTAAGAGGGCCGTCCTGCAACCGCAGGGTTGTGGGTTCGATCCCCGCTCTCCCCATTAGTTGCAAGTCGAAGTGTCCTTGAGCAAGGCACTGAACCCCCAGTTGCTTCCCGGGCGCTTCACCGCAGCCCACTGCTCCTTAATAACTAAGGATGGGTTAAATGCAGAGAACTAATTTCCCCTTGGGGATTAATAAAAGTGTATATTCTATTCTAGGTGACTTTTACTTTTACTTGAGTAATTTTCCAGTCAAGTATCTTTACTTTTACTCAAGTATGACTTTTGGGTACTTTATACACCACTGGTTGTAAGTCATTGAAACTTTGGTTTAATCTTATAAATCTTGTTAAATTCAAAACATTTGCCTCATTGAGAAATAGAAATAATATTTCAACTTTGGCGAATGAGAGACACACAAGATTAAATATTTCTACTTTGACGAAAATTTCGCCTGACTGAGTTGCAAAAGCCAATCAGTGTTGAGACACTACACCCGTCATCACTGACGTCTTGCTGTTGGTGAATCTAACTTGCTGCTACTCTAGCAGCGCTGGAAGCGGCAGTTATTCAGACGTAGTCGGTGAAAGTCACCGAGCTGTGTGAGCCTACGGGTGATGTTATGAACTCAGACACGAGGGCGTTAGATGTTCCGACGTTTGTGGGATGTCCTCAACAAGTATAAAGCAGGACTAGTGGTTAGTTCTTCGTGGTGGATGAAGGAAACGATAACCGTTTCCACGGAGTAAAGCCACGGAGATAAGCCACGCCCCTCTAAGGCCGGAATGAAGCAAATGACGCTCATGTGATTGGTTGAAAATGAGGGCGACATCTGATTGGCTACAGATAGGTCTATGTTGAAAAAAACGCATTTGCGAATCGAGACACAGCAGGGGGGTCTCAAAAACCCGTACACAAATGTGGAGCGATTCACAAACAAATAAATCGTAATTTAATGATGTGTGCATTGGAATGTATTTGTGAATCGTTCTGCGTGTATTTGTGAGTCTCTCTGTGTGCATTTGCCATTATTGAGACTGATCTGACCCCATACAGCTCTCCCTGGATGTAATACGACGTGTTTTCTTTCTAAAATCTCTTAACCAATTCAGCTTTGTTGTTGTTGTTGATTTAACAATAGGAAACTACGCATGCATTCCAATAAATGGCGCCTATCATGTTTTATCCATGATGGAATGTAGCGTCTAATCAGCTCCCCCATTAGCGTTTCTTCCACTGTTGTTATTCATGGTGACGTTGTTGTTCGCGACTGTAGAGCAAACAAGCAGAGTGCAGCTAATTGGCAGCACACCCATGCCCTGCCCTCTGGAGTTCTGTTGAAATGCTGCCAGAGGGCATTAATATCTGAAGTTTGAAGGGAGGAGGGTCCTGTTGTTTCAGTGGACTTTACTCAGGCAGTCAGAATTTGTCAGACAATTTTTACTGTGCGCTTGGCACATTTATGTTGTACAAATGTGAAAATTAGAGCCCGATGTGCTTATCTAGGTCTCCTCTAATGTCCAGGTATGGTTCATCCTCCCCCATAAACACACACACATCCACCATACCCTTCCTCTTTCTCATTGGAAGCAGCTGCCAGGTGTGTGTCTCTGCGTGGGTGTGGAGCAGGAAGCTGCTGTGAAAGAGCTTTCGGGCTGCAAGGCCCAATCCGGATGACGAGGCGCGTTCTGGACTTACTGTGAAGCACCGGGTCGCCGTAATGGGACCAGTTCAGAGTATTGGTGATTATCCGTCGACATTATATCCCCCCTTCAACATGTCTTGGGGGTAAGGGCAATAAAGTGGCAGCAATTTAATGTCTGTTCATTTCAACCCAAAAGGAGCCCGTTCACGACAGGGCGACGATTGATTGTCAGGATAATCTGCGTTACATTCCTGCATGCAGGCTCTTTGTTCATCATATATCATTCTCTGCAAACCTCAGCTTTCTATTGTCAGTCATGAATAAAAATGCACAGAACTAAGAACAACTGATCAACATATTCAGTAAATACTATGTATCATCACCGGATTTTGTCCAAAACAACCTTTAAAAAAATGAAAAATAGATGTTTAAAGATCTGTTGCTGCCTTCAGCTTTAAGAACAAAGCATGGGAAACCCAAAAGAATCTTCCTGCCAAATGCTGCAAGCGATAATTGAGGTAATCATGCAGATTTCTTTGCCCTGCTTTTATCCTCGGCCACCTATTTAGTCTGGCGCAACACAATTTCGAGCTGTGCTTTAAATTTGTAAAATTGGCTTATTTCAGATGGTGGATTTGCACAAAAGGACAGCACTGCTTTGGCTCGGTCGACTGGCACGGGGGGAAGCTGAAGGTCACACAAGGCTGCCGAGTTGGAGTTTGATACTTAACATTACAGCAAGTCCCCAAACTCAAGCCGTATATACCTCTAGACTATCACACTTTTATGGCTAATCTGTTCGCATAAAGTTGTCTACTAACATCCCATTCATTCCTATTTTTGGCTCTGGTTTGGTCTCCAGCACATCATGAGAAACATTTCTGGCTCTTTAACTTGCTGGGTGTTTATTTCTTCACCAGCTCTAGTGAGCCAACACTATCATATTAACATACTGGCGAGCGGATTGTGTTTTCTTTAACATAATGAGAAAATGTTATTAGCTTCTATATCTGGAAAGTTGCAAAGAATGTGAATATATGTTCACTGTCAATGTATTTCAGTGGTTTTCTGCCAAATTATTTAATCTTGCAGTACAATACATTTACTTTTAGTGACAAAGGAATACTTATTCAACGAGTGTTATGTTAAGGCACTGGCAGCACTTAGTGATCATGGTCTGGTTTAATACAAAAACAGTGTTTGTTAACATTTCACCTAAAGCCGTTAGAGAAAAGGGAGTCACGGGAGAACCAGAACCAGGACTGTGCGGGGTCAGAACCTGCTGCAGGAAAAAAGGGTTTTCTAAAGAGATTCGAGTGCTCTGAACCTCAACAATCATCCTCATGGTCGCTTAAATGAAGGGCAGAGTTGGAGTTGGAATTTCTGATTGGTGAATCAAAAATCCACATCTGTTGTAGCTCCATAGACTTTTTCAAATATGTGGCTGAAGAAATGCAATCATGTTCATGCAATCATGCCCATCAAATTCTGGCTCGATGGTGTTTTGAGCCCTCACCGGCGCCTTCCAGGCAGCGGCTGCCTGGAAGGCGCCGGAAGGTGGTCCCGCCCCCCAAAACTCTGATCCAATCAATGCGCTACCCCCACTTGGAGCGGAGCGCATATTCAAATCCACTTTTTGGAGCGCATTGCATATTCAAACCCGCGCATTTGGAGCCAAACCCACTTGGAGCGCATTTGGAGCGCATTTAACCCACTTGGTTCAACAATTTCAAAGGTACGTAGCTATTTTTGGGCCGGCTAATGTTGTGGTAATGTTATTTCAACCTGCTAGCTAGCAGATAGATTATGCTAATCTTAGCTGTGGTAATGTCATTTCTACCTGCTAGCGAGCTAAATCTGGTTAAAACATTAGGTAACAAAGTAAGATTAATTACTGCAGATTAATCACTGTATTTGAGTGATTGTTAATGGTTAGTGGTTATCTTTCAAATGATGCCTGTGAGGCACTTGACGTTGAGACTGGTTGACTTCCAGGCTGCTTTGGAATAAGGATACCTCTGAGGCAGCCACCAGTTTTTGGATAACTCTGAGGCATCATAGGTAGTGTTGACTGCCAGGCTGCCTAGTCGTTGGTATACAGGTTAACTCACAGGCATCCAGTTGGTTTTAGATACCTGTAAGGCATCTAGACGGACATTAAGAGTGGCTGACTCCCAGGCTGCTTCCTAACACTGGTTAGCTCTCAGGCAGCCAATTAGCTTTGGATGCCTGTGAGGCACTTGATGTTGAGACTGGTTGACTGTAGACTGATATCCCTTAGTTAAATTGTCCTCATGCCTCCTCATACAGATAGGCCTATTGAATAAATCTGCCAGATTATTTTTAACATTGCATATGCCTAACATTATGTGATAATACTAATCACACTCATATTGCCTTTCTCTTTCAGTTCATGAAGAAATGGCGCCCAGGAAGCGTAAGGTTCAACCTAGACCTACTTTAATGACGAAAGAAAGTCTCTTTGACACACTGACATTTAACAATGACTTCAATAATTCCCCAAAAATACTTATTAGTTCCTTGCAATGTCTTTATACAGTAGAGGCGGACAAGCGGAAGGCCCTGCAGGTGTCAAAAGGTGGTAAGTTATTCTTTATCTTGCCATCTGGACTCGAGTACTACAACACTAGTTCATCTCCTCATATAGCAAATTTGGTTACTTCTTGTTACTTTATAGGACCATCTGCAAAGATCGCAATTTTCCACCAGTCACCACTGGTTGGTGGAGCCTCCGCCCCAGCCCCAACCCCATCTAGCCCTGCTGCTCCATCCACCCTTCCTGCCCCATCCGGCCCTGCTGCTCCACCAAGCCCTACTGCCCCATCCCAGCCGGCATTTCAGAATGTCCACAGCCTTTTGAGGACATGCTCAGGGCATCGGAGCAAAGGTGAAGTGCACAGCTAGGCATAGGTTTCTTCAAGACAGGTTTATATTTTTAGTGGTAGTGTGGTAGTAACAGTGCTGAGACCATTTGTGATGGGATCTGGGAAAACCAGTCACATGGTGAAATTTGACCTTTTGGAAGCTGACTTCAAGCTTGTTTCAAATATGTTTTCATTATTTGTCTGTTTCAAATGTTATGATTGCCCAAAGTCAGCTGATCAGTTAGATTTCATGGAATAGAATTTTGACAAAAACAACTTTAAAGAGAGGGTTCTAAATAGACTGGCTGGTTGATTAAAGCACATTTTAACACATTCAATTAATGAAAACAAGTAGATATGTTTAGGGATGATAGACATGTTATAGAATAATAATTGAATCAAAACCCAATTTCACCAAAATACTGAGTTTCGACCTACTAGTATTTTCACTCTAATCTCAAATGTCCCTTTTCACCATGTGACTGGTTTCCCAGAGCCCATCACAGTTTTGGGTTATAGGAACATCTGTTGGGATGGCAGTAAAGACAGAAGGGCTATGTACAGACATTACATGTGTACAATACTGTACTGTATGTAAAGAAGATGAAATCCTAATATTGTTACGAATAATATTGTTGAAACATTGAAACCTTCTTTGAGTGTGACTCAGAAATTATTTTTACAAAGATACCAGATAACGGTGGAGGAGATCAGGAGGAGGACTGCTCCACCTGATTGCAAACTATTCAAAGACAGACCACAACAAGCGGCAGATACAAACTGTCCATCACGACGGGCATTTAAGCGCCAGGCGAAGACAGCGAACCCGTAACTAGTCTTTCCCCAGTTTTCCGACCTGTCCCACACTGCCCCAATAAAATATTTAGATAATATTTATAGTGTATTAAATTCTGCCATCCTTAGTGCTTAGTAAACTAAGCTGTTTGCGTGTGAAATTTTGTTTTTACCATTTTACTGTGTGTATGAGGGTTGTATTTGGCCTTTATTTTCAATAAAGAATATGTCACACCCCATCAGTCATGTCTCTCCTCCATCATGTGTGTGTCCTCTGACGATACATTTAAAAAAAATAATTAATGTAAGTTGGGGTTTCATTAACTTGTAACACTCTACTGGAATAAACCCTTATGTGAAGCTGTAGAAATTAGTGTTGACATATTGTGTTACCATGACTATTTGCCTTAATCCACATGCCTAACATGTCGGATCTGTAATTTACACCATGCGATTTCAGGCCCAGCTAGCTAAATTATCAGACTAGTTAAATCAAGATGCCAAGTTCAATACACTTCCAATTCACGACACATACACAGTGATGTAGAACATGAAGATATTTAATTAATGAACACAACAAACAACAAATTGCTAATTGTTAATATTTTCAATGTGTGTGTCAACACTTAACTTTAAAATATCCACCACCACCTCTACCATTCCTGGCCCCAAGGTGTGCGTGAGGAGGTCAAGTGCTCATTTGACCTCACCTGGTTGGCGAGGTGCTGGAGCTGTTGTCTGGAGGAAAAGATAAACATAAATTCAGGATAAATAATGTCTATTAAACCTGTCAGAGCCCAGATATAGGATGTGGAATATTGCAAATTACTTGAACTCCGTGGCTCTCCCTGTGGCCACAGTGGGGTCTGATGCCGGCAGCATGGCCACTTCTTTAAATTCGATGCTCCTGGCAGCCAGAGCACCGACGGAGGAGCACAGGTCCTTGGCTTCGCTTAACAAAAATGGGAAAGACATATCATGACACGAACACAGTATTAAATTCAGATTTGATGCACATACCAATGTGACAATGAAACACTTATTGACACTGGGGTGTAATAGTTTGGAGCTGGCTTTCTGAAGTTCTTTATTGATATAAAGTAGTCTTTAAAGTCTTTAAAGTAGTTATTTATTGATATAAAGTAGTCAACACTACCTATGATGCCTCAGAGTTATCCAAAAACTGGTGGCTGCCTCAGAGGTATCCTTATTCCAAAGCAGCCTGGAAGTCAACCAGTCTCAACATCAAGTGTCTCAACATCAAGTGCCTCACAGGCATCCAAAGCTAATTGGCTGCCTGAGAGCTAACCAGTGTTAGGAAGCAGCCTGGGAGTCAGCCCCTCTTAATGTCCGTCTAGATGCCTTACAGGTATCTAAAACCAACTGGATGCCTGTGAGTTAACCTGTATACCAACGACTAGGCAGCCTGGCAGTCAACACTACCTATGATGCCTCAGAGTTATCCAAAAACTGGTGGCTGCCTCAGAGGTATCCTTATTCCAAAGCAGCCTGGAAGTCAACCAGTCTCAACGTCAAGTGCCTCACAGGCATCATTTGAAAGATAACCACTAACCATTAACAATCACTCAAATACAGTGATTAATCTGCAGTAATTAATCTTACTTTGTTACCTAATGTTTTAACCAGATTTAGCTCGCTAGCAGGTAGAAATGACATTACCACAGCTAAGATTAGCATCATCTATCTGCTAGCTAGCAGGTTGAAATAACATTACCACAACATTAGCCCCAAAAATAGCTACGTACCTTTGAAATTGTTGAACCAAGTGGGTTAAATGCGCTCCAAATGCGCTCCAAGTGGGTTTGGCTCCAAATGCGCGGGTTTGAATATGCAATGCGCTCCAAAAAGTGGATTTGAATATGCGGGGCTCCAAGTGGGGAGTGGCGCATTGATTGGATTTGGGTTGGGGGGGGACCACCGACCGGGCTCAAACTCAAAACACCAAATTCCAAATTCTGGTTGATGGCTTCTCCGATGTTGAGTGTGTGTGATGAAATTCCGTCTCAGAGAGACACAACAACAAAAAAAAAAATGCTTGAGGTTTCATGATGAGAAAGAGGCCTCCAAACAGCGTGCGGTGGGGGGCCGACGATCAGCTGAAACATTTACTGAAAAGGTTGAAAAAGCTTTGGACAACACTAAAAACAAAACAAATCTTTCCATTGCTGGAGGGTTCAATATCCCTTCCTTGTTAAAAGGCGGTGTAAGTGAGAGTGACGGTGTCTGAGGGCAAAGTGCTAGCGACAGACCGAGGCGGTGAACCGGAAACCGCCTTCACACTCTGCTGCCGGCGGCCGGCTCAGCTCACGCTCAATGCTCATGAGATGTGACATGAAACCGGAAGCAAAATATCGTCATATGTACGTACACATTAGCTATTACTTCTATCCTGAGGGCCTTAGTGCAGTGATGTCTGTATTATTATGGGATGGGTGGTGGAATTGGCAACACAATGGAGAGAGGGCGAGTGCAATCACTGGCACCGACAACTCACTGGCACCTCACTGGCACCTCACTGGCACCTCACTGGCACCTCAGTGGCAAGTCTGTGGCAAGTGCCACAGACTTGCATAGATAATGTATTTTTTTAGACTTACTTAAAATATGCAATACGATATTGCTGTACAATACTGCTGTACTATATTGAATATTGTTTTGCTACTACTACGTAATATATAACACTTATATACCATGATATGTATAATGTACCGCCTTTCTTTAATAATAAAAATATATAATTTTTTTTACCATGTCATACTGTTATACCTCCATGAAATTCTCCTTTGAGGAGATGCCACTGTTAGTCTAAAGTTTAAGCACTGGCACTCAGTGACACTTGCGGCACTTGCCATCAGTTGCCAGCAGTTGCCAGCAGTTGCCAGCAGATGCCACTACTAGTCAAAAGTGCCACTACTAGTTAAAAGTGCCACTACTAGTCAAAAAGTGCCAGCAGACGGAGGGTCGGCCGCGGTAGCGAGTCTGCGACGATTTAGTGACAAGCTTCACTGAAGTGCCGGACAGCGGAAGAAATCACTTTCATGATCACAGAATGGAGGAGCTGCGGTTTAGCTAGATAGATAGATAGATAGATAGATAGATAGCTAAAATAGCTAGATACACAGATGGATATATATATATATATAGTGTCTTTTAGTAGACACTTACATACAATATGCGATAGTGCTGTACATTACTGCTGTACTATATTTAATATTGTTTTGCTTCTACCACGTTTCACTTCGTAATATATTGTAGCGACCCTGTGAAGTGGCTGTCAATCAAAGTGTGGCACCGTGCATGCTGGTCGGGCGTGCCTGTGATTGGCGGAGTAGAGGGAGGCGGGTTAACCTGTCGGAAAACGGGAGTTAAGGGTGGTTGACGGGAACCGTTGTTGTTGACTTTCGACCTGCTAAGCTGAGAGGAACACGCTGTCTGTGTTGGTGGATGCCCAATAAAGGGAGGATTAATAACGCCGTCCCGTCTCCGTGTCATCAGTGCCATAACGTCCGAGACGTTACAATATCATGGTATATAAGTGTAATAGATTACGAAGTGAAACGTAGTAGTAGCAAAACAATATTAAATATAGTACAGCAGTAATGTACAGCACTATCTTATTGCATATTGTCAGTACAAAGACACTAATTAATATATATATATATTAATTAGTGTCTTTTTTATATATATATACACACACATCCATCTGTGTATCTAGCTATTTTAGCTATCTATCTATCTATCTATCTAGCTAAACCGCAGCTCCTCCATTCTGTGATCATGAAAGTGATTTCTTCCGCTGTCCGGGCACTTCAGTGAAGCTTGTCACTAAATCGTCGCAGACTGGCACCTGCGGCCGACCCTCCGTCTGCTGGCACTTTTTGACTAGTAGTGGCACTTTTTAACTAGTAGTGGCACTTTTTAACTAGTAGTGGCACTTTTTGACTAGTAGTGGCATCTGCTGGCAACTGCTGGCAACTGCTGGCAACTGATGGCAAGTGCCGGCAAGTGTCACTGAGTGCCAGTGCTTAAACTTTAGACTAACAGTGGCATCTCCTCAAAGGAGAATTTCATGGAGGTATAACAGTATGACATGGTAAAAAAAATAATTATATATTTTTTATTATTAAAGAAAGGCGGGTACATTATACATATCATGGTATATAAGTGTTATATATTACGAAGTGAAACGTAGTAGTAGCAAAACAATATTCAATATAGTACAGCAGTATTGTACAGCAATATCGTATTGCATATTTTAAGTAAGTCTAAAAAAATACATTATCTATGCAAGTCTGTGGCACTTGCCACAGACTTGCCAGTGAGGTGCCAGTGAGGTGCCAGTGAGGTGCCAGTGAGTTGCCAGTGAGGTGCCAGTGAGGTGCCAGTGAGGTGCCAGTGAGTTGTCGCTGAGTACTGGCACCGAGCGGCACTTGCCACAGACTTGCCACTGAGGTGCCACTGAGTGCCAGCGTCGCTAGGGGGATCTCGCCCCTACTGACACAATGCTTGACCCTGACAGCTACATGATACCATATTACATGTATGTGACTTCAGCCCAGCTAAGCTCCTCAGGCAGGTCAATCCAAGATCCCGCAAATAATTTTTTTTAATGATTTGAGTTTTATTCTTCAGGTGAAGAAAAGCTGATTCTAGTTGAATGCCTGACCTGCTCCTTTACTTTGACAGGCAGTGATACCTGACGAATCGCTATGAAGGGGAACTGAAATTCTGACAGTGGTCACTGACAGCACTGTGGAAACATATTCACGAGCGTGGCGTTTGAAGTGCTTTACAGCATTTATCCGCTCCATTCTCTTCGTTTCTTTCCTTGGTTTAGTTTCATTCAGAAAGGACGAAGGACACATCTGCTCCGTGAAAAACATTTTCCCCCCTCTTGCTAAATCTTTCTTCATTTTTATCTATCTCTCCTTCCCAACCTCAGAGTGTGAGTTCCCAGGAAACGTTGGGTGGCAGGAAGAGCTCGGTGTCTGCGCCGCGGGCTTTGGGCCAGCTGTTCATCCTGCTGCAGTACCAGACGCCGGCCCAGCGCATCAAGGTGATGGTCCGAAAAGCTGAGAATCTGGCCAAGCTCACACGGATCCCAGGAGCTCCAGGTAAAAATAGTTTCTTCGTCACTGCCTTATGTAATATGTATGTGATGTGTGTTATGATATGGAACAACAAGCTCTTGTCAACAACTCTTTGGATAGTAATGCTAGTTCTGTTTGTGATTTTTCTTTTTGCACGCTCTTTGCAAACTTGTTGTCATGTATGGCTTTCCTATATATGTATCCTTTACCCTGCATTGTTTAATAGGACAATGCTTATTGTATAAGTCCAAAAAAGTGGTAGAAAATGCATCATCAGCATACACCTCATCCCAGCATTTGTTTTTAAGTTCCATCTTAAAAGCCTCAATTCTCTCAGGAGTTCTTATTCTTACCAATTTGAGGCTCACTTATGCCAACTGAACTGTTAACCATTACATTATTATCATCTCCTTTAAGTCAACAGTAGTCATGTGATCAATATTCTGTATAGGCACTTTAAGAACTGACTTATCTTTTATAGAGGGGGAAATTAATTAATTAATTATTACATTTATTTGAACCCTTTCTTCGTTGACTTTTTAACGTTTGCAAACAGCTTTAAAATCCACAAGTTCCTGGCTGCAGATACTGTCAGTGTACTCTCACTGTAAGCTGCTCATAAGATCCCACATACCTCTGTCTGTTTTGTCCTCTGCGGCCTCAGACCACAGTCAGACAGACCGGATCCCTGATTGGCTTGTAGTATAACCCGATTAGGACCCGATCAGCTCGTTGTCATTTCCCTTCCTGTCTGTATCATGTCTCACTGCATCTGATTTAAAGCTCTGCTTTGATGGTGCTGGTGAGGAGAGGAGGCAGCAGGAGCAATATTTGCAAAACCTTTGTTGAACTATCTAAATATGACATGAAAAGAAATCTGAAATAAATGAAACAAAATCATGACCATGCATGTATATTTTCTTCCCGACAGACCACTACGTTGTCATCAACCTGCGACAGGATGGGAAAGTAATTGGTACCAAGGAGACTAAAGGGGCCGGCGGCCCGAACCCCATCTGGAACGCCCCATTCCTGTTCGACCTGCCCTCTGGTGACATCACTCAGCTGCCATTGGTGCTTGAGTTCATAGTCATGCAGGTAAATAATGCAGTGTCATGTAACGCAGCTTGGTCAGTGGCACTGAGCTTCATACTATGACGCTCTAGGTACCCCTCTCGCCTCCGTCTTTTCAATGACGCCAACGTGTCAATTTACGCTTGTTACATGCATGGTGTCTTATCAAAAAGAACTTCTGTCTTCACAGGAAGTTAGGTTTAGGCATCGAAAATGTGTTACGTTTAGGAAAAGAGCAAGGTTGACGTAAACTTGACAGACTAATTACTCACCTGACTCACTGACGAGCAAGTCACGTGACTAACGACACTAACAACACCTTCAATGGTGTCAGACGCCATGGAGCACAGACTGAGCTGCATTATTAGGCGTGTTGGGAGTGAAAACGGGTTGTATATTCATTACATATCAAACAGCAACATGCAATTGTATAATAAAATGCTGACGTGTCTTTCATAGCTTTTTAATTCAGCTATCTCTTGTTTCCACAGGGCCGTCTCTACACGAAGAGCAGCAGTCTGGGTCGTGTGTCGATTGGCAGCGATACCTCAGAGGCAGGACAGGGACACTGGAAGGAAATGTGCAGTCGTCGGCAAATTGAGATAACTCACTGGCACGCTGTCCAATCAGATGTACTGTAGGTCTTACAGACCGATTGTCCACTCCGCCGCCCAGTGAATCAAAGAGAGGTGGAGTTAAATGGGAATGACATGCGATTGGGGTGCACACGCTTCAAAGTATTTCCTTTTACTCTAAGGGTCTGTTGTTTACTTTATCTGTGGTCGCTTTGGCAACTTTGATAGATCTCCATTCCTTTACTCAACAGATCGAATAGACAACTCATCCAAATGGTCCAGAAGTATCTGCAGAGCTTTCAAGAGAGAAGCCCTGAACACTGTATGGAGCTGGATGTGCAGCAGCTTTCTCCATACCTACAGTACTCTGTAGCCTGCATTGCCTTTGTGATAATTTCCACTGTGACCTATTAAAACTGTCGTCTGTATAACTGTATCATTGTGGTTATGTGAGACTTGCGCTGATGTTGT
Organism: Pseudoliparis swirei; assembly: GCF_029220125.1. Taxonomy (NCBI): domain Eukaryota; kingdom Metazoa; phylum Chordata; class Actinopteri; order Perciformes; family Liparidae; genus Pseudoliparis; species Pseudoliparis swirei. Next base: position 20,155,893 of record NC_079391.1, on the reverse strand, counting down.
CGTACTGTACTTTGCCCAGAGGATGCACAAGTCAATGTTGAATGTTACGGAACATCTGTGTCGCCATGGTTTTGCTGTGGTGTATTACTGTGTCACTATTTGTCTACATTCAGGACCGTAAACACCTCTTGTATGTAACAGGCCATTGCGGTGGCCTGCAGGGTTATTGTTTTCCAATTCCCAAGAGGATTTCCAAGTTTTGTTCTTGAGCTACAATAAACATACACAGAGGCCATAGCTCCGTTGTGAATACTATACATCTGAGGTTTCAAGACTTTAATAATAGTTCCCACTTTATTCAACAATAAGGTAAAACAGATAAATACAAGAGGGAATACCCACTTAGTCACGTGTCTGCCGTGTTGCAGTGCAACGTGAGGCCAAGCAGCAGTATTATTGAGTGTCGTGCACTACTCGTGCACCGTGGCTCTCTTGCTATTGCCGTTCATTATTGAACACAATCTGCTGCAGTGACTCCATTTTTGATTCACGCCGCCTCCCAATACAACGGGAGCCTCAATGGAGAATACAAATTCAATTGATTGCATGATGACTTTTAATTTTTATTCCGCAGTCGATGGAAATCTGTAAAATAACAACTGAAATAGATGCGGCCTAGCTTCGAGAGCCTTGCACGGGTAAATATTAGCTAGTCAAGTGAAATTAATTCAGACTATTAAAACAATTTCAATATTGTTACTCAGTTCGAGTATGAATAATAATATTTTACAAATTATTACAGCATAATTTCTGGGCTCAAGCAGATGCTTGTCTGGCGTTATATTGTCAACGTTAAAAATACTCAGTTTAAATGTAGCCAGGACCAAAAGCTCGTGGCTACATTTAAACCATCCTGTTTGACCATACATTACTAAATGAACGCTACAGAGCCCAGACTAAAGTAATCTTCATAAAACTTTAATTAAAATATTGGAAAAATTTGACTTCTAGACTAACAAACTGAAGTGGGTTTAAAGATAATTTTGATTGAGATAAGATATTCATTCGGCACCCGTCACATATTCGATAATGGCAGGACATTTAATAATAAACTTTGTGGGTGTTTTGAGGGAGGAGTTATTGTGTTTTGTTTGTACTTATAATATATGTACCATGTAGATGCCTGCTGGTGGCATGTATTGTCTTAACTGTATATTTGAAAAGGGAATAGGTTCAAAGAATTTCAAATAAATTGATATATTATATAAAATAATTTTGCCAAAGATGTGGATTTTATTGAGTTTTTCTTGGGCAGACAAACAATGTATTATATGTTGTTGAAAAATAATAGTTAGACTGCCCCGTAACTATGGAACAAAATAAAGAGCAAAGATCACTGATCTAGAGCAACATTAGATCCAATGCACTGTGAGTTTCAGAGTTGTTAAAGTTCTAAAAGAAGAGCCTGGTGTTTGGAGTAAGAAGTCTCGAAGCTAGGAATTTATAATAAACATCATTTATTTTAAGAAATCAAACAGTATCACACTGATAACTACATACCCAACATGTGTAGGTCATAACTGGACGCGCTCAAGTGATTCCAAGGCCACAGCCCATCCGGCTGCTGAACAGACCGATGGTTTCTGTCTTTTGACCATCCGTAAAGAGACTGAATCTCGCGCCTTACACTGTTTTTTATTAAAGCCATCATTTCTCATTCGTTGAGCTTAAGGCCCCATTGATTAGTGGGAATCGTCATGCTCCGATTCTGCTGATACAGCGTGTTAATAGGCTAACTGTTAAACAGGAGACGTGGTCTTCCCCCAAGAGATCACAGCTGCTTCACACTTCCGGCTTTCAGAAGACTCTTCAAAATAAGGTGGCTTCAAAATAAGAGCTTCTCTCGCCTGAAATAGACACTCTACGATCTCTTAGGAGAAACCGACTACGTCCCAGAATCAAAACATGTCATTCATACCCGAGTCATCCTATAGTTATAATAACCACAAAACATCACATAATCAACATTACAGTTAAAAATATAATACAGTGATCTTACTTTTCCATGTTTTACAATACATTCTTCAGAATATTCCTCATAATATCCCCTAATAATTATATTATGTATTATGTATTGTAAAAAAAGAAGAAAGAAATGTCAAAGCAACCCAAATGTTGGTCTTATTAGCTGATCTAATGATAAATCCAGAAATGATTAATGAACTAATAATGAAGCTATAAGTCACAACTTATAAACAGAAAAATGTTGCCTTGTGTAAAAGGACCAACGTTCAATCTTTCATCAAACTGTTCACTATTGTATCACATATTAAACTTAGTTCTACCAAATGAGTTTCAGAGGGAAACAGGTGCTGCTGCGTATTGCTACACAGTGAACCACAAACGAGTTATGTAAAATACACCAGCAGGACACAGAGTGGGACACTCTGTTCTCTACCGTGCAAAGAATGAAAATGAAGCAGGAGCTAACTGTGTCCAGTTCAGTAAGCAGCAGCTTCTGACTCATAGCCCCATTGACTGTGTTGACGCTATTGATCCCACGTCTGTTCACAAACCGGCAGTAACTTCCTCTGAAGCGCTGAACGGATCATACTGACAAAGTTGTCTTCATGTATGTGACGGCTACACTGACGGCTTGTGTGGGAAACTATCTGGTGGTGGAACATTAGCATAGAAACTATCATTGTTAACCATTAAATCTGGCTCATGATTTTGGAGCTAATGATCTCCAGCCTTATGGAGTTTCTATATCCTCCGCACACCAAACTACAGGACGCACCAGTGACTCACTCCTTTAGTCTTGCGCTGCTTCAGTTGCCTTTGCTAGTAGACCCATGGTCTGACATTTACTGCCCGTCACCGTGCACCTGCTTTCACCCGAGGAGACATCGGAGCCTTTCTGATGTGAGTTAGACGGGACATGTCGTCCACTACGTTACTCTGGATGCTGGGACGTGACGCCCAGGCGCTCAAACCAATGTGTAAATACAAATGAAAAGCTATTTGACAGAAAGAAAAGGTGTTAACTTTTATTGATGTCCTTTATCTTGGTCACATGTATTGATGTGTATCAGACAGTTCAATCTGGCTGGATTTTATCTCAGAAACTAAGAGTCCTCCTAAGTGTATTGAAGTTGTGTACTGAAGTTGGTCAAATCTTCTGGGATTCCATCTGCAGGAGCGCCATTATTTGCAAGCTGAGGAACATAGGTGTCACGGGTGTGGTGGGGCAAAAGCTCAGGCTCAGAGGAAACAGGCAGGAGTCCAGGTAAAGGTGAAACAAAAAACTCTTTACTGAGGAAAAAGTCGAACATGGAACTCGGTATAAGAAAAAGTCACACAAGAGACTAACAACAGGAATTAATGGCAAGACTAAAAAAGCATCAATGACAACAATCTGGCAGGGGATAATGGAAAGAATGGGACCATATATAAGGGGGGAAATCACAGGTGTAGGGCATGAACAATCAAGAGACAGGAGTGGCTGATGGCAGATGGAAGGAATGAACATTCAACACTGGTGTAGGGCATGAACAATCAAGAGACAGGAGTGGCTGATGGCAGATGGAAGGAATGAACATTCAAGAGACAGGAGTGGATGAGAGCAGGTGAAGGGCATGAACAATCAAGAGAGCTGAGAGCAGGTGAAGGGCATGAACAATCAAGAGACAGGCGTGGCTGAGGGCAGGTGAAGGGCATGAACAATCAAGAGAGCTGAGAGCAGGTGAAGGGCATGAACAATCAAGAGACAGGAGTGGCTGAGGGCAGGTGAAGGGAATGAAACAATCAGGGAGACACTTGTGAGATATGCAGAAAAGGGTGTTACAAGAGGAGATCAGCTGTCTCTCCATGAGACACAGGTCTCAAAATTGACTGAATTTAAAGGATTTTTCTCATGTGTGTGGGCTTGAAGAGACGTTTTACTGGAGCTGATGGAGGAAGCATGGAGTCCAATCCCTCAGGAGGAGTGGCAGGGATTTGAAATAAGTTTTACTTAGTGGCGAAATGGTAAACTTACAGTTTTTAGATCAGCGATGCAATGCCATCTGGTCCAAAAAGTCTTTCTATAGACTTGAATGGTGCCTTAGGATTGTGTTGGTAGTAAAAACACTTAATTGGGCCTCAATTAAATCATTAGGTCCCAAAAGTTGAAAATACAAAAAGCTGAATTGAGAGAAAAATGCTACTGCACTTCTCCATGGGCTCATGGATGTGAACCTCACGTCAAACTTACAATGTTCTCCTTAATATTTTGATGTTATTCACTATGGAATATTATATATATATTCTTTTTATCAAATTTTCTAGGTATTCTATGCCATGATATTTTTATGGCATACTATACAATTACTATTTTTTACATAATGTAATATGTAAAATATTTTAAGTTGAATTGGACGAACAAATTCTATTCCAAATGTAATCAAATAAAATACAAGCTCGTTACTAGACTATAATGTACTGGTTGGTGTTACTTTCTTGATTCTTGTTGTTCTGAGATAAAAGCGTCAGCTAAAAGATATGTAATGTAATAATGTCAGCATCAGGTCTTCTGAAGTGCTGAACATCAGAGGTATCGGCATTGCCTCCAGTGTAAATCACACTGAATGTCGACATGTCTAGACATGCCCTATAATTAGTTGGAATGCTTCAGCAGTCCAACTATTGTTCTCGTCTTCTTTAATAAACTTATTATTCTATTTATTCCGTACCTTTTTTGTCCCTCTTCTAGTCCTTCATATATTCAGCTATTTGAACCATTCAAATAAAAAAAAATTCAGCTTCTTCAAGAATAGAGGGGAAAGACTTTTCAGGCAGGCTCCGCCCCCGTCACGAAAGACAGGCTCCGCCCCCGTCACAAAAAACCGCTCCGTCCCCGTAACGAAAGACAGGCTCCGCCCCGTCACAAAAAACAGGCTCCGCCCCCGTCACAAAAAACCAGCTCCGCCCCCGTCACAAAAAACCGCTCCGCCCCCGTCACAAAAAACAGGCTCCGCCCCCGTCACAAAAAACCGCTCCGCCCCCGTAACGAAAGACAGGCTCCGCCCCCGTCACAAAAAACCGTCTCCGCCCCCGGAATGAAAGACAGGCTCCGCCCCAGTCACGAAAGACAGGCTCTGCCCCGTAACGAAAAACCGTCTCCGCCCCCGACACGAAAGACAGGCTCCGCCACCGTCACGAAAGACAGGCTCCGCCCCGTCATGAAAAACAGGCTCCGCCCCCGCCACGGAAAACCGGCTCCGCCCCATCACGAAAGACAGGCTCCGCCCCCGTCACGAAAAACCGGCTCCGCCCCCGTAACAAAAAACCGGCTCCGCCCCCGTCACGAAGAACCGGCTCCGCTCCCGTAACGAAAGACAGGCTCCGCCCCGTCACGAAAGACAGGCTCCGCCCCCGTCATGAAAAACAGGCTCCGCCCCCGCCACGGAAAACCGGCTCCGCCCCCGTCACGAAAGACAGGCTCCGCCCCCGTCACGAAAAACCGGCTCCGCCCCCGTAACAAAAAACCGGCTCCGCCCCCGTCACGAAGAACCGGCTCCGCTCCCGTAACGAAAGACAGGCTCTGCCCCCGTCACGAAAAACCGGCTCCGCCCCCGTAACAAAAAACCGGCTCCGTCCCCGTTACGAAGAACCGGCTCCGCTCCCGTAACGAAAGACAGGCTCCGCCCCCGTCACGAAAGACAGGCTCCGCCCCGTCACGAAAAACCGGCTCCGCCCCGTCACGAAAGACAGGCTCCGCCCCGTAACGAAAAACAGGCTCCGCCCACGTCACGAAAAACCAGCTCCGCCCCCGTCACGAAAGACAGGATATTAGATTTTAGAGGACTGTTTTTTGAATAACATTAAATACAACTTGTATTTTTCATCTTTGCAGTAATTAAAGTGCTTTATAGTGTCTTTATTTGTGTGTTTATGACTTCCTGGCCCCACTGTGAAAACAATGAAACTCTGACCATGATGTCTCGTAAAAACTGCTTAAAGGTCGCCCTCTAGTGGATCTCCGAGGTAACGCATCTGCTGGCTGATGAGACGCAGCAGTCAGAATCCAAAGTCAAACACACAAACACGATGTACACAATATACACGATGACTAGACGGCGGTGGAACAAATGGAATCAAAGGCTTGGCTGTTCCCCTGCATCTCCCGGTGAAAGCTGCCGTCTCCACCTCAGTAACACAATAATGCCACGTTCAAGCTGCATTAGGGCAGAAAGAGCACGCCCCGTCACTGCTCCTTGAAGGCAACATCATGCGTGTGATTAAAACATATCCCGTGTGTGTGCGTGTGTGTGCGCGTGCGTGTCGGCCCTCACATCTGGAGCCCACTACGGACCCGGTGGAGGATCAGAGAGCCATAGCGTCGCCTGTATTCAAACTTTTTGTGACCATGATTAATGAACGCTCCGTCACGATTAGAGCAGCTTCATGGCCTCTTGCGCCAGCGCAGAACTTTAACCCCTCCGGCTCAGGTTGCTCCAGGCTACGAAATCACAGCCGGGTCAGAGGTCTCGAGCCGATCGGCACCAGATCAAATGCCTGCTGGATCGAAGAAGAAAGGGACGCCGTTCAGGTTGCTGCGCAGTCAGAGGAAACACGTTGAGTCTTACCCACTATCCATAGCCTACAACCATATGGGGACACAATTAATTTCATGAATCACATTGTGTCCTGTACAAAAACTAGAGCAAAATCCTCCCCAGCATTTGTTTAAAACAATTTTCTAATATTAATATTGGATTATATTGCAGCCTGATATTTTTAACAATAATCCCAATAATTTCAACACAGTCCATTAATGAGTTATTTTCCTCACCAGTTGCATCACTTTATTTTTTATTAATGAGCAGCAATGATTCAGGATATAAAAGTTTAAACAAGCGGGTGGTTTTAATGTAGCTGCCATTATCTGCCAACACCATTAGCTTTAGGCAAAAACTGATGAAACCAAAGAGTCAAATTGTGCAACAGGTGATCCTCTACACACTTTAAACTCAAACACATCTCTCCGCCACAACACACTGCCCCTGCTGTGCGTTCAGCGGGACAGCATGGAGCAAGCCTGCAGCTGCAGCGGAGGGTCGGCGAGCGCTCTCATGAAGATGTGTTAAAGACCGCAAGGCCCAAATATTCCCGAGCAGCTGGACTCAGTGTGCCTCTCTCGTCTCCATGTAAACTATGGGCCCGGCAACGCTAAGCAAAAACACGTGAGACTCCTTTGTATTCAAACTCTTCCCATTGTTGTGTTTGCCGACAGACCCTTCTGCACGAAAACACATGTTTGGACCTTTGATGGGTTTGAGAATGCTCTGAACCGCGGCTGTTACAGTGATGCTTCAGACCATTGAAGGGTCCACACTTCATGGGCTGGGGTCTTAATTTCTGGATGATTATCAGTAAAAAACTATGTAAACAGACAGTTTGAAGGCAAAATCAGCTAAATTCAATTATTTTTTCTGAAAAGAAACACGCTTTTCCAAATGTGTGTGAGCGCTGAGTGAAGAAAAGCATCACAAACTTTCACAATGTTTTCCCGCTTTTTTTTTTTACAACTGTTGGTTCCGCGAGTAAAAAATGTGACGACAGAGTTTATACTATGACATTGAGGTATTCTTTTTTTATGAACATAATGACTTCCTGTACAAGTTCAAATGACCCACATTGGGGTCAAATGCCTTGCTCTGAGGTACCATGGCAGTATTTGCTGACAGGAATGTAAACTTCATCCTGTGGAGGCACGGAAATATTGAAGTTTCTGAATACAATACTTATTTTCTACTAAATGAAATGTTGCTCCTATATGCTACTCTTAGATATATTTTTTCTATTTAAAATGCCAGTTTTTCAGCAATCACAGAATATACAATCTCCAGAGAGCATCAGATCCCAAGATAACGCCAATGGATGGATCAGCTAGTCTTGGAGTGAATACACATTGATGCTTCGCTGCAGTGAGCCAAGCTGCTGTCCTCACTCCCGACAGCTATTGCAGACCCTCCCAGCCAGAAGACTCCGGCCGTGCTGCGTCACCTCGGCTCTGTTCGCCTGCCAAGGGGAAGTAAATAAATAGGAGTAAACCAATAATGGAAGTCAGGTGATTGTGTTACAATGATGTTACGGGATGCGTTTCTGGCTAAACATGTGATGCACAGACGGTCCGCTCTAAGAGCTTCTGACGTCTTATTGCTTTGTACATAAAGAAATAGAAGACAAAGCATTACTAAGTATATTGTATATGTGTAAACATAACGACATCCGGTCTGTAAGGGTGCGATCATGTACTGCCTTCTGTCCCTCGCTGGATTTTGTTTTGAATTCAATGAAACGGCTCTTGTTTACAGACAATATATCATGCTGATCACAATAAGTTCTTCATTTGGAGTCTCAGATCAAAGGCATGGCACATTGTGTTTGACCCACAATAATGTCTGACACAGAGAGGCTTAGAGCCCCAGATAAAAAACTCTGAGTTTAAACTGTTCTGGCTCAATCAGGCACTTAGTGTGACGGACTGTGTGTCTATTGTCATGACTATGTCTCTTTGGCCCTGAAAGAGTTCGTCCCAGATCCTGTTAACCCCTTTGTTCCTTATCAACCCCTTTACTGCCTTCGCTCTGCAGCACGGTGGGAGGTGGACGTCAGGCTTAGGGATGCAGACCACACAGATGTGCCTACTCATTGACACACAATTACACACTCACAAAGTTGTGAAAACACGTGCACGTGCACACACACGCACGCACACACGCACACACAAAGGAAAAAGAGAAGTCCTTAAAATACCAAATTAACTCTATCTATTATGCTCATATATAAGAAAACATAACCAACAGAGGATATCAGAATATTATACCGAACAATTTATAAAAGAAAGAAATCATGTTTTCTTTGCTATGAGAGCACCCTAGAAAACACAATTGGGTTTTCTTCACTGGCAAAATACTGTACTGGGGCACTGTATCATGTTTTATCTAGAGAGGCATCCAAGAGCCACTTCCCTTGCGTTTTGTTGAAGAACATGGGGAAACCAAACGGGGAAGTCGCCAGAATGAAAGTTTTACAAACACCAGACTACTAATTTGCCATTTTCATTGGCCTGAATAGAATAGAATTAATCCCATCTGCACGAATGTTTTGCTTCACTTTTCTTGAATGGATACGCCCATTCACAGACTATTAGCAGCTAGTTTCTTCCTCCCTCAGTTTAACGTTACTTTCAAAATACAAAAGCCATCAAGGAACTTACTGGAGATCATGATTTCTCAATGTTTTAAAAGTATTCAAGGGGTGCTTGTGTTTTTCTTGCCTTCCTCACGATAGAGAAAGACAATTATATTGTGTAACAAGCCTCCACTGTTTCCACTGTGCACTCGGTAACCGAAAGTCACCTCCTTGACACTCTCTGCAGTCGACTGTTGCTCATGATCAGATGGTTCCGATTAATGCAATCAAATGCTTTTAATTCATCCCTGCTGGCTCAAATCATTGTTTGTTAATGACACAACTTCCTTGGTGCTCTCATTCTACCGTGCTGACGACGTTCACAAACGGCACATTTACAGGACACAGTAAAGCCCGTCGAATAATAAAAGCAAACATTTACACAGAGCAATTAGAAGACTTTACCACATAAAGTTTGTCCCCATCTGCTCCTGCTTACTGGAACATTAACTGTGTTGAAAATCACCACTTCCCCGCCATTTCAAAGCGGCCTGTTCCGTAGAATAAAGCCCATCTTGTTAAGGAGTGCAGAATGTATTTGTTGCCTGAAGTCCAATTGGTTCGGCATCTATTTACATTGCATCTCACAAATCTAAGATGGGCCCTCGGTGCCTCTGTCAGGTCTCTGAGGTTTGACCTGTAAGTCTGAATGCAGGGACAAGTGCCGTCTGGTCCTCATAAAGAAAATTACGGAACACGGTTTTTATTAAGGTCAGTGACCATGGGAACACTGCTGCTCTGTCTGTGTTTTCAGCATGTGTATTCTTTCAGCAAGGCGAGGAGAAGGAAATTGTAAAACAACATAGTTTCAAATGAACGCTTTGATTGGCCAAAGACATGTTTGAGTCATACTTATAATTCCTCATAAACAGAGCTAGTGTGGCTTCATAAACAAGGAAGTGGTTATTGTGGTAGCCAGGAAACCTATGTTGATTTTAATGTGGATTGTAAATCCATATTTAGGACATGCACCCTGTTTGTGATTTCATTTACCAACTGTAGTATTGCAATATTGAAGGGTGTGTTACTCTTCTGTTACGCTTCACTGAATAGGTTAAACTAGTAGTTGGACTTCAGGTTTCTGATGATGATCAGTTTGCGTGTCTCGTTTCCTGGTTTGTGTAAAAACTGCAAAAAGACAATACCAGTTCCAATAACAATTTAACCGTGTGCTCAAAAAGTAAACTCTTCGTAACACTTTTGATAATATGTAAAGTAAAAGTATCCCAAAATTGTATTAAGTAGAGATTGTAGTTTGTTCAAATACTTATTCTCATAATAATGATATTCAACATGTGCTTTTAAAATGATTAGAAATATTACAAAAACTATAAAATAATCAATAAGAACAGATGTAAAAAAAACACGGACAAAATGTGAAACACTGGACATGACAATGTGACACCAAGACCAGTTTAAACAAGTGAGTCTACAGACGTTTTTTAAAGGCGGCAACAATGGCCACAGAAGGAGTGTTGATGCTCTGTGTGGGAAACTAAAACCTTGAAGTGAATCCTGAAGTTGATGCGAAGCCAATGTGAAGGAAATTCGACGGGTGTGATGTAAATCGTCCTGCAGGAGACCTTGATAGCTTTGAAGCAGCGCAGACGTTTCAGATGAAATGAAAGCTTGTATGATCCTCTCTCTCTCAGGATGAACCTCCACCTTCTTCTGTTTCTTATTGTTCCAAATGTTCATCTTTTTTACAGACTTTGTGCAGCCGCTCCAAGTCTTCCTGTGTTTTCTTTTTCTTGTTATTTTTCTTGTGTCTGATATACTTCATCTATACCTCAGAAGGTATTCTTTGCTGAGACTGTGTGCACAACAGAGATGCAATACTATATATATATATATATATATATATACACTACCGTTCAAAAGTTTGGGGTCACTTAGAAATGTCTTTATTTTTCAAAGAAAAGCACTGTTTTTTCAATAAAGATAACATTAATCAAAAATACACACTATACATTGTTAATGTGGTAAATGACTATTCTAGGTGGAAACGTCTGGTTTCTAATGAAATATCTCCAGAGGTGTATAGAGGCCCATTTCCATCAACTATCACTCCAGTGTTCTAATGGTACATTGTGTTTGCTAATCGCCTTAGAAGACTAATATCTGATTAGAAAACCCTTGTGCAATTATGTTAGCACAGCTGAAAACAGTTATGCTGGTGATATAAGCTATACAACTGGCCTTCCTTTGAGCTTGAAGTTTGAAGAGCAAAATTAATACTTCAAATATTAATCATTATTTCTAACCTTGTCAATGTCTTGACTATATTTTCTATTCAATTTTCAATTCATTTGATAAATAAAAGTGAGTTTTCATGGAAGACACAAAATTGTCTGGATGACCCCAAACTTTTGAACGGTAGTGTATAGATATATATATATATATATATATATATATATATATATATATATATATATATATTGTGCAGCTGTGTAGAATTCATATTGTGAGTGCCACTTGTTTCTCTGTTTGCAGTTTTAGAGCCCTTGTATTATTTCACCTTGTTTGTCTAACACAGCCACACACACACACACACACACACACACACACACATGCTAATATTGTGTTGTAGAAAGACCTCACACAGAGAATAAGATTTAGTGCACATCACTAATTAGAATTGCATGTCCTCGTTATTCATCCAGTCGACCTGATAAGCTCTGCAGGGTTCCCTCGGTGGCACAGTGTTCATTTAATCAAAGCGTGGCGATTCCTCGGCCGGTCTGGAGCTGGGTGGACAGTGAGCAGGCCCTCCGGCTTAGTGAGTAACGAGAGGGGAGAAGAACTGGCCCGGTTAGTCGCCCTGAGTCCGATTCCCTTTGGGACAACGTCCCCTCCAGATTCGGTTAAGACGTCAACTATTTCTCTGGAGGGTGAACAGAACGATGAATAATCCCGTCCTTTCCTTTGTGTGTGTTCTACCACCACCTCTGTGTGTGACTAACAGCGTGCAGGAATGTTTTTCCCGGGCCGCACAGGTTCGGTGCAGCCTGACTGCGCAGCCTGATTCATAGCACAGGGTTTTCACATTATCTTCTCCGGAGCTGTTTAACTCACAGCTCCGGAAAGGAGATTTGCACATTTTCCACATTCAGCTCCCCGATCCATGCTGGCAGGGTGTACATTCAAAGTGGGCTGGGAGAATAAAGTTCCAACCCTGCACACCCTTCCACTGTCATGTATCTGACTTCTGTCTGCATGTGGTCCCATTTAGCTAAAGTGGGAGGTCACTGCCAGGCGCAGGGTCCTGATTCCTACTGTGACAATGAAACGTGATCACACACTATGTTACATTTGGTTGTGGATTTTCAAAAGTCCTGCAGTGCTGAGGGATCAAGTATTCAACCGTGCCCGTGAAGGAGGTCTACATTATGATCCTGATGTAAAAGCCTTTTCCTCCCTCTTCAATCTACAATATTAGACGTGTAGGTCAGCGGCCCTACACTCAGCCAGGGGGTCTTCGTAAACCTTGCAAGCCTGTATGTGCAAAAAAAAGGGTCACGGGCAGCACTTTAAAGTCATAGAATCTTTTCCTTTGGGGCTCTTATGTTGCTGATCTGCAGGCCTGACCACACGACCGGCCCAGTGTGTGGAGGAAGAAAAAAAAGAAGGCCCGTCCTCTCCCACAGCTTCTAATCCCTCCCGTCCAAGGAGGTCACGGCCGCGTCGGGAGGCATTCCAGACATGGCCCCTGCTTCTACCCCATTAAACCGACCACTGAACACACACAAAGTGTGAGCTCCCGCCGCCTGGCCGGGTCGCGGTGCAACTGCGACGGGATCCCCCTCTGGCCTGACTGATTAGGCTGTAGAAGAGGGTTAACCCACCTGCATCAGTTTACACAGCTTTTCAGTTCTCAAAACACACCCTCCCACTGAGCCAGGACAAACCCGTACACTTACATGAAGTGCCAGTACCATGACTGATAGAGGTCACGCATGGGACAGGAGTAGAATATATAATACCTTATGTAAATCATCAGGGAGTATTTGTAATGTTGAAAGTTGTATCTACAAGTCGAATTTCCTTGGTAACCGTCTTTCGCCTTTCTCTCAGTAGATTCAAGTTGAAATCGTTCTCTTCCCTTGCTGTCTAACGGACTGGTGATGTCTCCCGGCTGTGGTGTTTCTAAGCTGCGCAGCACCTATTGTAGTACATGATTTACCGAAAATGTTGTCTTGCTATGGGTCGGATTTATTTGTGTTATTGTATTCAGGCTAGGTAGATATTGTTATTGCTCATGTGTAAAGGAATAGTTTAACATTTTGAAAAATCGGCCTCTTCACATCCTCTGTGGCAGTCAGCCGTTTGCTCCCTCTCTCATGTTTATCGTATGCTAAATGGGAGGCTCCTCCAGCCAGCAGCCGGTTAGAGGAGCTTTGCATACAGAGTGAATAAACGGGGAAACAGCTAACTTGTCCCTGTCTGAAGGCAACACACTCCACCTTCCAGCATCTCTAAATCTCAATATTAAAATGTATCCTATAGATTAACTGCGACACCCATAGTCCATAGTCCTGCTCGAGAAATAATCTCACACATAATAGCTTGATGCACCCAACTTGTCAATGTTGTAATCAGATGTTTGTACGGATTTAAATAATGGTGATGTATTAATTGGTGAGATTATTGCTAGTAGGCAGACTTTGCTACAAATGGACAGAACCAGATTTAGCTTTCCCCTTTCTTTTATTCAAAATGTCAGGCGTGTCTACTGTACCACAGACATTCCTTTATTTAACTCTATACAGAACTCTACCACACACATTAAGAGCACTAATTGAGTGATTTCCAAGTTTAAACATTGAAAGATTTGTATTCATCATTACATCACAGCCTTTTGTCTCGTTAGTAGAAGCTCACCTGTGATAACACAATGCTCAGGCTCTGAGATTCAGCTCTTTTGTAACTTGTCCCCAGAATCAAACTCTCGGTTGTTGCTCTTTCTCCCTTCTATGTCGACGACTTCATCACGTCATCATCCTCCGAGCAGGGCCAGATCCATCCCAGATGACACATCTTCAGCACATGGCTGCAGGGCTGCTGAGGGCCACATGTACTGCGGTCTGAGTCAAAGACGAACTTGCTGTGTTTTCAGCTGCTTACTTACTGCTGGGCGCACCTGTGAGAGCAAAAGGAACTCTCCCGTTCAAAGCCTCCCGGAGCGTATACATCATAGAAGCTAGTGCAGGTACAGTAGGGTCGACTTGGGAATTCACACGGGAGTAATGGTGTGAGCTGCGAAGAAAATGTAAGTGATTATGGCAATTTATCTCCAGCACTAACTCATAAATGAGCATTTCAGCAATTGTTTTCATTAGGATTGCATTTCACATTGAATATACAAAGAGCTGAGTAAGTGTGCTAATCAGTGTGCTGCAGTATTACTTTTTAAAGGTGAATATGCATGAAGCAGTTGAATGTTGTACTTCCAAATAGTACACCGTGATGCATTTTATATCCAAAGCCAAAGGTCCACCACCTCAGCTGTCACCGACACGCACACAGAAACCGATCACCAAAACGCTGATCATGGAGCCTGACAAACAGTTTGCCCTTTCCATTGAACGGCCGTCAATGTGCAGTACCGACGGGAGCTGTCTTATCCTCATCCTTTATGTGCTAAACTTTCCACTACCTTTTTACAATCCAGGCCGGAGCTAACCGAGAGATTGCCTTCTCTGGCCTTTGAGCATTTCCCACTCATCATTATTCCTTTTCGTGCAGTTTTTAATGCCCACAAATCAAGTTTAATGTCGATGTTCCCATGAACTCTCATTGGGATTTGTTTACTACCCACTGCGTCCTCGGAAAGAAGCCGAGGAGACATAGTTCCATGATTCACAGTGCTCGCTCTGAGCAGACAAATCATGGAGTCGTTTGACAGTTCCAGGAAATATGTGTGAATGATTCACATGTATTTCACCTTTATTCAACATAGCGAACCTGCAGCAAGGAAGAATTACGAATATTATTTTCCAAAAGGGACGTGCTTCTCAAACTGAAAGTCAGATGTTGAACAGCAGTTGGAAGGCGGGAGGATGAATCCCTTGAAAGTAAACCAAAGAAATGGTTTCCATTGGTTGCGCCACATCTCTAGAGCTTTCTAAAAGCAGGGGAGATCTCTTTTTCTTGTTTGAATTTCATGAAACAATAAGAGGTGGTGGAGCTGGGTTTTTAAGTTCAAACCAGGTCCCTGTGGAGCGAAGGCCCCGGGTCCATGTTCCTGTGAGAACTGTGAGTCTGTACTACATGACACTTTGACCTCACCTCCTGCTTAACATGTAAAAATGAGACCCGATGAAGGCATGTACACGTAGCAGTCGGTTGGTTGTTATAGAAAAGGCCGTGCTAAATCCATGGCTGTCTGTTGTCAGAAATGGTGACGAAACGAAACACACGCAAAAACCCAAGCCAAGCATTTGTCGAAAGGTCAGCCAAATGTCAATTTATTAACGTTTGTCTCTGCGAAACATAAACCAACACCAAATCATTCGAGTTGTGCAACGTGCACGTCGTATTACAAAAGAGATTTCCCCCCACATGATCAGTTGTGACACTGATGGATTGCTTCTGTGTCATTTGGCCCGAACAGTCAGGTGTTTACTGTGATAAGAGAGGCATGCGGCGCTCATGTTTCTGAAACTCCCTTAGTTTCTGTGTAACAGAATGACAATAAGAGCAGAAATGCAGCCACAACTACTCGGAAGACAAGAAAACGTTGGCCAAGTTTGCTTCACACATATTTCTCCTATTGACAAGCAGTGCTGGATGACTGTGTTGCTCATGGCAGCGAAAGACTATAAATGAACAAAAAAATCACAGAGATGAAAAATAGGTTAGAGAGATCAGATTTATCCTCTGAGTACACTTGTAAAAATAACTTATCTCTGTGACGTGACTTCATGATACTTGTGTGTATCAGGCAACACCGTTGCCAACAGCTCGAACAGAGACTTGGGAAACGTTGTACTTTGTTTTATGTGCATCAGAAAGCATTGTGAAGAAATAAAATTAGTCACAGTCATTTTCTAACTCTGACCCTTTGGTTTTTCTCAATGTCTAAGATCACAAGTATGTCTTTGATGTGCATGAGTTTCAGTGGACTAAATATCAGGAAATGCCACAAATTAGAAAAGTGCGTGCAGTATCGTATCTCTGAACATTGTGCAACGTCTGCCGTGTATAGGACTGTTTCTTACTCTGTGAAAGGGAACACCAGTTATTAAAATGACTGACGGTGCGCTCCAGAAAGAAAGGATGTAGGTTTAAGAGAGCGTTTGAGAGTCTATTCAAAGTATAAAGAAAAATTTAACCATAGCGATTTTAAAGAAGGAGAAAGACACAATACTTCAAGCTTACCAGAGTCAAAGGTTGAAGACTGCAGTGTGTAAAACAGGACTGCTGGACATGCTGTAAGGGGGGATACTTGCTGAGTTCCGTAGAGTGAAGGTCATGCAGTGGGTGAGATGGATTCATCACATCCTCGAGCTGAGGGATTGCAGCTCCGTTTCTGTTGGGGCAGCGCCTTGTTTGATGATCTACACTTGCACCAAAACCAGCATGAGGTCATCCGCTAGCATGGGTTGGTACTTCTAACTGATAAGCGAGCTTTGATGCCTCTCCACCATGTGTCTTGTTTCCAATGAAAAAGAGTGGAGCCTCTCCACCCAAATACAACATCAACAACAACAACAACAACAACGTGTTGTACATACAAAGTAAGTCCTGTACGTCCTCCTGCCGTCCAGGGTCATGCCATTTCCGGATTGTGTGTGATGACATCAGCGGACCACGGACCAAGCTGCTGCCTCGTAACTCACACCGTTAGAACGTGCTGCACCTGAGCATTCAGACAGGGGATGACTACAGGACATCTGTAAGAATAAACACATGTAAAGATGTTCTGGTGCAAACCCAAAATACAAGCGTGAGCCTGAAAATTAACATATTACGTGGTCTTTAAAGTATTGAGAAATTAAATAGTTTTTGCTGATTAGTAGTAATTAGCATGAACACCTAATCATTCAATCGTGTATATATATATATTTCAAGCAGTACTAAGTAGTAAAAGCAGTATATTCACGTGGTTAAAAGGGATGAGCAGCAAAGCGGTGCCCACTTCATGCCAACAGTTTAAAATCCCCTATTCATTGGGAAGTCAAGGATAAATATCTTGGCTTTTATGTGTTCCACAATTTCGCAGTTTTATCCACAAATGACATGAAGTTGGTTGCGATGCAGAATGTGGCCCCGGCCTTGAATGAGAAACACATTTCTTCCAGCCTGCTCATAAGCAGATAGACAAACACCAAATATAAGCCACCACCAAAGTAAACCAAGACAGAAGACTCCCCTTCATGGGACCAAGAGAAACCTGTGGCCTGTGTGGTCGTAATAATGAAGCAGACACGGCCTTTCAACAGCTGCCTTTTGCTGCGGTTCTTTTATAACGTTGCTATATATGTTTTATGAATTCATTTGATTTCTGGAGGGAGCGGAGCCAAAGGAGACGGTGCAGTTTAATTTGATGTGCTAGACCGAGTTACCGTGAGCATGCATGTACAACAGTGTGTGTGTGTAAGTGAGTGCAT
The DNA here is from genome assembly GCF_029220125.1 of Pseudoliparis swirei. Taxonomy (NCBI): domain Eukaryota; kingdom Metazoa; phylum Chordata; class Actinopteri; order Perciformes; family Liparidae; genus Pseudoliparis; species Pseudoliparis swirei. The sequence continues at coordinate 20,138,101 of NC_079391.1, read as the reverse complement.
GTGTATTCCTAACATGATTCATTTGTGGTGAATAAAACCAGCTGTTTCTATTGAACGGTGGCCAAGAACCCCATGCACCGGGGGAATAGACGGCGAGTACAGAGTTACCTAACATCGTCTGACCATCCGCTGACCAGCGCGCTGTGCTTTCCCCCAGAGGTGACTATTGGTCAGATCTGATCTTGCAACACTAGAAGAGACGTTTATTACTGCTGAGAAATTGTCCGAAAAGTCCGCCTGAAACAAATATCATATTCAGGGACAATGAATGTTTTCATTCAGATAGGGACTTGTTTTATGTGTGATACTCACAACTTGTTCCTATACTTTATGCCATCAAAAACTCATTATTAACACAATTACTACATTACCGATTCACTTTATGTGTAATATGGCACTAAAGTTTATTACAGGATTACTATAGTTCTTTTTTCACAAGAGGTTCTCCAGGCAAAAGGTTGACTCCATTTGGCTCGTGTTTCATTCAATCACTCATGCTCTAATTTGTATAAGTATTCTGTATTAACCATATGTCAAGCCGAGGATTAATAAATAATAATAAAGCATCTTAACTGGCAAGTACAGACCGTTTCACTCACCAAGTCATTTGAAAGACTTGTGAAAGAAATGACAAATGCTCTTTTCAGCGTAAATAAAGATAAACTAACACTCGACAGGGCTCGCATGAGTTCATTAATGTCCATAACGGCGAGATGTAAATGTGCATATTGAAATTCATCATAATGTGGAAATACACATGCTGTACATAGTGTGCTGGGTTAATCAGATATGTGGGGTTCAACTTTGAAAGACACACTTAGAGCTCAAGTGATCAGGCTGTGGTTGCAAATGGGATTAGAAAAACACAACTATTGAGCGGATGATTGTTATGCATAGAGAACTGGCCTCTTAATGGAGGTTCAAATCACTTTTTTTCTATTTTGTAATCTTCTCCCTTCCCCTTTCGCCTATTTTCAAAACTTGAAATATATGTGTTTTAGGAGAACGTTTTTGAAAGTTTTGTGAAAGCAAACATAAAATACAATCACCCTCAACAGACTGATCAGCAGTAACTACAGTGCAGTCCAATCACAGAGCCGAGGGCTAATTGTTTCTATGAAAGTTTATTTTTCATTATTATCTAAAAGTGCATGAAACAGAGCAGAACATTATCAAAACACGTGCACTAAGCTCTGGGTGCGCCTGATGACCACACTGTTCACTTCTTCCTGAGGCTGCAGCTCCCGTGGTTCCAAAAGCCTTCTGCGTGTGGACCCTCCTCCAAATGCTGTCTCATCTCACGGCATGTATTTGTTATTGCTATGACGACAACCCGTTGTTTCCTACATTTTGCAAAGATCTGGCCCCAAAATATGGGAAGTTGCACTATGAGTCTGTGGCTGCTTGGAACAAGTCATTTTCATGTAATTATTTTGTTAATCACACTCACATTTACATATCTGTATCATAAAATGAGGATTGCCTCAGCATTGACCGGAGGAAGGGGGGACCAGGGCCTAAAATAAAAATTAATAAAATGAAATGTTTGTATTGAAGAGGAAAGAAAGAAGCTGCTCATCCTGTCTGTCATGGAGTCATAGTGGATTCTGATCTTTTAGATGTCCGTCAGACTTTATTTCTTGAATAATTAATAAAGAGTTTTCCTTTGGTCTTTCTAGAAAGGCGGTCAGACAGGAGTCCTTACAAGACCTCATCACATTATCAAAAATATGCATTGAATGCCTGTCTGTCTCAGAGCTACAGTGGGGGAAAAAGTATTTAGTCAGCCACCAATTGTGCAAGTTCTCCCACTTAAAAAGATGAGAGTGTAAGGGTTATAGGTACTGGAACCCAAAAGCACGACAAACACCAGGAGGAGGCAGTTTACTGTGTGTTTCAGGCAGGGTCAAAACCAGGTAGTCAGTCCAACAGGGCAACAAATCCAAAAAGGGGGCAGGCAAAATCTTGAGTCGGGTAAACAGGCAAACAGGGTCGTAACAGGCAGGTCAGAAAGAAACTCTAATAACGCTGGAAGGTTTGGCGGTGACACACAAGACAATCTGGCAGAGGACCAGCGGAAGGGAGGGAGCTAAATAGTGAGGGACTAATGAGGTGATGGGCTGCAGGTGAGAAGGGCGTGAGGACCAGGTGCAGGGAATGAGGGACAATCAGGTGAGGATGACAGGAACTGGAATGACAGGAGAGTTAATGAAACATGTACGCAGGATGAATTTAACTAGGAAGGTGGGGAATTCGTGACAGAGAGAGGCCTGTAATGTTCATCATAGGTATACCTCAACAATGAGAGACAAAATGAGAAAAAAAATACAGAAAATCACATTGTAGGATTTTAAAGAATTTATTTGCAAATTATGGTGGAAAATAAGTATTTAGTCAATAACAAAAGTTCATCTCAATACTTTGTTATATACCCTTTGTTGGCAATGACAGAGGTCAAACGTTTTCTGTAAGTCTTCACAAGCTTTCCACACACTGTTGCAGGTATTTTGACCCATTCCTCCATGCAGATCTCCTCTAGAGCTGTGATGTGTTGGGGCTGTCGCTGGGCAACACAGACTTTCAACTCCCTCCACAGATTGTCTATGGGGTTGAGATCTGGAGACTGGCTAGGCCACTCCAGGACCTTGAAATGCTTCTTACGAAGCCACTCCTTCGTTGCCCGGGCGGTGTGTTTGGGATCATTGTCCTGCTGAAAGACCCAGCCACGTGTCATCTTCAAGGCCCTTGCTGATGGAAGGAGGTTTTCACTCAAAATCTCACGATACATGGCCCCATTAATTCTTTCCTTTACATGGATCAGTCGTCCTGGTCCCCTTGCAGAAAAACAGCCCCAAAGCATGATGTTTCCACCCACATGCTTCACTGTAGGTATGGCGTTCTTTGGATGCAACTCAGCATTCTTTCTCCTCCAAACACGACGAGTTGAGTTTTTACCAAAAAGTTATATTTTGGTTTCATCTGACCATATGACATTCTCCCAATCCTCTTCTGGATCTTCCAAATGCTCTCTAGCAAACTTCAGACGGGCCTGGACACGTACTGGCTCAAGCAGGGGGACACGTCTGGCACTGCAGGATTTGAGTCCCTGGCAGCGTAGTGTGTTACTGATGGCAGCCTTGGTTACGTTGGTCCCAGCTCTCGGCAGATCATTCACTAGGTCCCCCTGTGTGGTCCTGGGATTTGTGTTCACCGTTCTTGTGATCATTTTGACCCCACAGGGTGAGATCTTGCGTGGAGCACCAGATCGAGGGAGACTATCAGTGGTCTTGTATGTCTTCCATTTTCTAATAATTGCTCCCACAGTTGATTTCTTCACACCAAGCTGCTTACCTATTACAGATTCAGTCTTCCCAGCCTGGTGCAGGTCTACAATTTTGTTTCTGGAGTCCTTTGACAGCTCTTTGGTCTTGGCCATCGTGGAGTTTGGAGTGTGACTGTTTGAGGTTGTGGACAGGCATCTTTTATACTGATAACAAGTTCAAACAGGTGCCATTAATACAGGTAACGAGTGGAGGACAGAGGAGCCTCTTAAAGTAGAAGTTACAGGTCTTTGAGAGCCATACATCTTGCTTGTTTGTAGGTGACCAAATACTTATTTTACCGAGGAATTTACCAATTAATACCTGGAAAATCATATATGTTGTTATTTTATTTGTGTTGTATTTAATTGATATTGTGTTTGTTTACCATTTCTTTTTGCAATTGGATTCTCCTTTTGTCGTGTAGAAAAGCCCTTTGTATCACATGTGGTGTGTGCTTTGATTTTTAGGTCAAATGATATTGATATCTTTTTGACATCCTATGCATTTGTCATTAGTTAGTCTAGCCTATTTCTTGAACTATTTATTAGTAGTAGACATATTCATGCCAATCACCTTTTTTCTATAATAAAAAAAAGACACAGCATCCAATTGCGCCCCCTAATGCCCGCTCTCCCCAGCTCACTGTGGTGCTGTGAAACTCAATTATGAAACTTGTTTCTTTCATGAAATGTTTAAAATGTCAGCATTGTATATTTGCAGGTAACTTTGTGATAAGGGAGCTTTAATTAACTGATTTAGTTATTATCATTATTATTAGTAGTAGTAATAGTATCATAACTATTGCTATTGTTATAATCATTATTATGATGCGTCATCACCACCAATGGACTGTGCGGGAATCTACTCAGTCTCTTCTTTAAAGGCAGGAATGTAGACCCAGGGGGATGAGTGCGAACACGCTGGGCTGTAAACCCTTCATTTGCTCTCCAAGGGGTCTCTGCCTCAGTGCGTAAAGTTGGGACGGGGCTCCGGACGCACTGCGCAGCACTTATTATCCCACTGGCTCCATGTGCGTCACCTATGCGGGATACTCGACGAGGAGTTCTGAAATTTTAATACCACCACCCGCGCGCGTCACTGACAGATGAACACGTTGGGCGTGTTGCTGATGTGAAGGCGCGTTTTCCCTGGAACAGAGCATCTGTCCCGGAGCGCAGAGGGGACATGGGTCAACTTTATGGTGCGACTCTTTTACCATTTGGCGCTATCTGTGTTGTTTTCCTGTGGGAATCTGGTGCCAGCTCTATCAGGGAGACGCTTGCAGTCGACACCTCGAGGTAAGCCTCATGGACCTGATTAATATTCTGTGAATGAAAGACAAAGTGCTGATGAAGACTTGTCCACCTCGCCTGTAATAACGTTAATCCATGTAATGGTTTACAAATGTCGGGTTTCAGACGCAAAATAAATCGACAAATTTAAGAAATAGCATTCATATGTAGCCTAAATTGTTTTTCTCCAGTATAAACCATATCATCTAAATAACAGCGTATGATGTGGTTTTAGAGGTTAGATTACAGCTCCACATGTCTTGGGAACAGCGACTCTCCTCACGTTACTTGTTTGTTTCGACTTTTAATTTAAACTCCCCGGTATACAAGTGGCTCCCTTGTCAGGTTAGCGCACAGTGCCAACAGCCATAATAGAGTTTAGTCTGTCTTTTATTGGTGTGTGCACTTTACGACATAATGTGAGAGCAGGCTGTCAAAGAAGAGACCCCTGGATGAACCGCTGCAGCGCGTCTAATCTAATGTGATGTTCAGGGAAATGCACAACAACAACAAAGGGCAAAGGGAAACTCCAAAGGGGTGGAATCGGTCGCGGTGCACGAAGCCAAATGTTACTTGTACTAAGACAAAACATGACAGATGCTATTAAGGTGTCTGCATGGACAGGAGGAGAGGAAATGATGTGAGTGCAACACACGCTCTCGATATTCTGAGGAGAGGAAACGGCTCAGAAGAAAACTGCTGATAGTGTCCCCAGACAAGACAACAGCTATATTTTAATTTAATTTAGACCTGTGCACATTCTGTCTACTTTAAAGGTAAAACGTAAAAGAAAAGGTATAGTGTCAACTGACACTTTAATACTGATTGATGGGCCTCCAACATCAGTAAATTGCTGCAAAGCCTTTAAGACTTGACATTATGTAGCTGAGACTAAGAGTGAGCATGACGACACTGTTATATTCACATTGCATGTATCCAATCAGACAAGTAGCTTCTTCCTTTTTTGTTCCTGAAATTTCAGTGTGTGTTTAATGTCACTTTCTTTAACTGTTTATAATTATAAATATGGGGGAACCTGGGTTGTCATGGGGCCGAACATGGATCAAAATATGAAGGACAAAAATGTGGCTGAAGTATTAATGAATAATTGCTGAAATGAATGCATATATAAAAACAATAAATACATAACTGCGGAAATAAATACATAAATAAATAAATGTGTTGTTATCGGCTATTATCAGATGGGATGAGTGGTGTGTTCATTCGTGCTGTAACAGCAGATGCACATTCCTGTAAAGAGGTTTATGCGAACTGCAACATATTTCCCATCCAACTTGCGTTGTTTTCCAATCTGCTAATTTCTTTATAATTTTATTTCCATTTATTTCAGCATTTGTCCATTTATAAATTTTATTATGCATAGAGCTGCAGAGAAAACCATGTGGACGGTGCCAGTCGATCACATTCGTTTCCAACGTGTCTTTCTTTTCTCAGAACGGAGTGTCCAGATGATAAGATCGTGACCGTGGAGTATCCCTGTGTCAGAGCTGGGGGGAAGAACAGCACTTGTTTCAGGTAAGACTCCCAGCTGATGTTTCTACTGGGTCCAACAGGCCTGGGCCATGACGCGTAGGGAGTTACAAAGATACATTTATATGTTGGTATTCCGCCTTATCCAGAACAGATTTTTACCCCAGGACCCTTTGACAGGACACGTGGCTGATGCCTGTAGGGAGGGTTGAACCTGAAACCTTTCGAGGCTCGGAAACGATTTCTGAAACCACTAAACCGCCTGCTGTGTCATTTCCAGAACCCCACTCAGTGGATCCTTCTTTTGGAAACGTTATCACTTGGGAGACAAATAAAATCATTTCCTGAAGGTCACCTCTCAGAGACTGAATGATGATTTTAATTCAACAGCAGCCATCGACACTTTAAGACAGCGGTCCCCAACCTTTTGAGTAATGGACCGGTTTCGTGTCAACAATATGTTCACGGACCGGCCTCCATAGTGGGAGCGATAAACATGACGTAATAAACATGACGTAATAAACATGACGTAATATATATATTACGTAATGAAATGATACAACCGGCATAAAGTGCATACAAATACAACATCCCATTAAGCCGAATAAGTGGGAGCCATGAGCTTGTTTATCTGCAATGAGCCTGATGGGAGACACCGACACCCGAAGTGTGTTTGTTATGTCTGTTCTGTTCCCTAACTTAGTTCTTGTCGTTGTCATTGCGGAAAACCCGCTTTACAAAGCTTGTTTTTGCGATCTTGTGTTATTCTGCCTTGATTTTGATCTAAAACATCGGCAGAGTTGTTCGCGTGAAATGTACTTTTAAGGCCACCGTAATTTTTTATCTCAAGCAGTTGATATTCTTCTGGCACAGACAGGCTCGATTCACAGGGTTTGTTTACAAATGGGTCGCGGGTCCATTCCTTCGCTGACCACGGGTCTTTTGTGGTTGGGAAGTACCGCTCAAACTCTTTTAACAGCAAAGACAAGTGATGGAGCACCAGTTGGAGAACGATGGCTCAGCCTCAGCCTCTTCCAAAATCCCGCTCAATGTTTCAAACATGTCAAATATTCCCCTGTTCACTCGCCGTCCCCACAATTGCAGCGACTTTTTCGGCCAACTTAAAAACAGTTGTCATTTTCTCCTGAAGTGACAGATTGAGTTCATTGAGCAGGTTGAATATGTTTTAAGACCAAGTCGTTGTCACTGAAATGTGCCGCCAGTGGTACGCAGAGCGGGTTCGGCACGTGAGACTCGTAAAGCGTGACCTTTTGAGATGTGTCACGTATTTCGTGACCTCGTGAGAGGCTCAAACGAGTGTATCCGCTCCTTTTTCAAAATAAAATATATAAATTTATTCACTTTTTCTGACCAGGCCCGGGGGTTGGAAACCGCTGCATTGAGAAGTCAAGATATTGGAAAAATAGAAGTAAATCATTTGATAACATTTGTTACTTTTACTTTACGCTTCCTGCAGTTGTGGTCTGCTCCCCACTGAACTCCACCAGCCTGGCTTAGTGATAGTAAAGGAGAATTTGAACTTCCTTAGCTAAGGTCCAGAGCTAAAACATTTCGGGAAGGCTCCCTTAGGAAGTTAGGCCTGTTTTATAACCTACAAGGTAGAAGTTGTGTGGCAGAAGAGGATGTGATAAGTTATTTGTATAGCACTGTATCCATTGTGTCAGGATGGCTGTTGTAGTCAGAGAGAGATAGGACCCAAATGCCAACAACGTTCCACAGAAAATGTAATCGTTTTGCTCAAAACAGGTCAAACACACACAAACTAAACAGTACGAACCCACACTGGGGAATGAGACAAAGAGGGTTTAAATACACAGGGAAGGTGCAGGTGAATGAAAAGGGGAACGAGACACAGGTGGACACAATGAGGGCGGAGCTTGCAATCACACAGGAAGGCGGCACACGAGAAGGGAGGAGTCTGAAACGAGAGACAAGGTGAGTGACACACAACACAACAGAAACAGACCGTGAACACAGAACTACCCAGAAGGTCTGGGTGTAACACATTCAGAGGAAGACAGAGACGAGACACGCATTTCAGTGATCACCAAACACCAAATGTGGTTCAGCAATCTTCAGTGTTTTTGTCATTTAAATGAGGGCAAAAAACAACAACCATATAAGAGGAGACTGCGGGTCAGTTTTTTAAAGGGGCTCCAGGGCTCCAATTTGTGAAAATATTCTTTGATAACATATCGTATGAGCGTGTTGAAACATAGGCTCAAGGAACTATATCAATTCAATGCAGGCGCTGTGGCAGGTTGTGAGACCTTTAACTTGAGATACATCATCACAACAGGAGAAAGTCAATTGCTCATTCTGACGTGAACATAACTTTCCTCTGAAGCCAAACATTGGCTGTATGGCTGTAGGCGTAAGAAGATCCTTTAATAAATGAGGCACCTAGTGTGAGGCCCGACCACCGGATCTGTTTATTGTCCAGGCTAGACTGCAACAGCCTCTGCGTCTTCTTTTATTTCTGGCTCTGACATGTGACAGTGTGGTGCTGGAGGAGGTGGATTAGATGAGGTTGTGTTTTCCTTGTCATGTTTCTCGAGGCGGTCAGAATTATTTAGCAAATAAATTTGGGGGCGATCAGATTGATCCTTTGTGTCTGGACACAAATATCCCTTCCAAGAGTGCTAAGTTGCCAAGACAGGGCAGATGAAGCAGCCGTTATTCATCTCCATCTTTTTTAGACAGACTGAAAGTTGAAGTTTTAGTTTATCTGGATGGATGTCTTCTTTCTTATTGTTGGGGAGAACCGTTACGAAAGTAACACCCAGCGATTTCCTCAGATCCCATGCAAGTCTGAAATGATCTTGTCCTACTTCAGGACATGTTTTACTTAGAACGCTGTTTTGGATCCTGGAAAGTAAATTCAATCAAACAATCTTTTTGGGGGGAGGAATGACAGGCTGTGTATTTGTTGCTTCGTGAATCATACTCATGATCATTTGACGGATTATTCAGGACTTGAACACATCCAGGAAGTTTGCCATGTCTGAGTTCTTCAGTATTTCAGCAAGTCAGGTGTAACTGTCAGGACTCATGTGGTCGCACTGCATACATTAATTCATGTGTACGTCAATTCTAACCAACAGAATGGGCCCATTTTGTCTGCACTGGTCCAAAGAAAGGAATTCATGAGGGTTCTCACTTGTTATTTTTAACTCGTAAAACTTTATAAACTGGAGTTGTTGGTCTTAATCTCTAGTTTTAGGTCTTCTTCAATACAGCATGATGTTTGTTTAGTAAATTATGCTCCATTTAGAGTAAATCTGAAAATAAAGCTGGGTATGCTTTCGAGCGTGGCTACCTTAGGATGGCGACAAGTTGCTACCACGGCAACCTGTCAGTCAGGATAGAGGTGTAGCGATGCGTATGCCTCCTTAGCTCCACCCACTCGTCCAAATATGGTCACTTCTGGCTACACAAATCTAAGTTGGTGACGGACAAAAGGCCAAAGCAAAGGATTCAAAATGGTCGTCGACGAATCAAAGGGCGACGTCACGGTGCACGGTCCACTCCTTACAGGCTATGCTCACAGAGGATATGCTATCCTATGCTATGCTAAGATTAACACACCGTTCAATCAAGTCCTTACACTTTCGCAATACAACCGCCCCACGAACACTAAAGAAGAAATCCCAAACTTGACAGCTTTGCCCGACCTAGTTATGGTTACTATTCTCTGAATAAACAATTTAGGTTTTTAAACTGTATTTGACCCAGACCTGGTCAGTCGAACAGTATAACCTGCTCTCTCAGCTCTGCCGTGTGCAGACAGGGTCGACACTTTCCATCATTTCTGTCTTTCTTCTCTTATTTCTTCACCTGGCACCACTCTCTCATATTCAAACAATCTGGGAAAGGGAGATATGCCTGCACTTTTAAATTGAAGATGGCGTGTTAACCATTTGAAAAAAGTCGCACCTTCCCGAAGAAAGCGGACTGAGTTGCTATCAAAACAGTGAAGCAAATTATGGTACTTAATGGTACTTATATTATGGCACCACTTAACATGAGGCCATGCCATTTAACGAGAAGTGAAATTTAAGAAGCATTCTAAACTATTTCTTGTGGTGATTCATTTGTCCCAAAAGAAACTTTTTTGAAACCTGTATCAGTGGGATTGTCTCTTGTGTGCAATGTTGTGCAGAAGTAAATCGGCATGCTCTCACCACCTAAACAAAGTCCATGCCGGCCGCACGTCTCCTTTTCCTCCACTGCGTTTTTTTATTTATTTTACAGCAAACCAGCTCGATTTCTACATTTCTATTGTTCTGGCCGTTTGGTGTTCTGACTCTGTCTTCCCCGGAGGTCGGATTTCAGCCGTGCCAATCCAAACATGCGTGGTCCGAGTGATGCAAGCCTGTGTGAGCTTGTGTGTTTATGAGTCTGTGTGAATTGCGTCTGTGTTGTCTGTGCTGGCAGCTACAGCCGGTCTATGATGATGAGAGTTGATTTGATGCTGCTTTCTGAGCCCTCTCTCTCTAAACACTCTCAGCTGCGGAGTCCAATCTGACAGCGCCGATGGGCTCCACTAAACTGTGAACCGTTCTTTCAGTTGATTGGCATGTTGTTCTGGTTTACATACCCTGCATGGCTCATTACTGCAGAAGATAACACTCATGGTATCATGCTACTTGCTCAGGGACGATAGTAAAAGTCACGGTGACATAATAGATTTTTATTGGTTCCATACTTTAAGCTTCTTTTGTTGTTAGGATGATCTATCTCTCCCACTGGGGTCATCATAGTTTTTTTATTCCATAATAATTTAAGTATTTTTATAAGCAGGAGTAATGGCTGGAGCTGAAAGGTATTTTTTTACATCAGAACAAACGCGCTGGTTTCCAGCACCTGAACGAATCCCCAAACAGCAGTGCTCACTGGGATTAGCAGCATTTAAGTAATCATGGCTGCACCACTGCCAAGTTGGAAGCGTAGTGCCTCACATGAGAGTTGCAAGTGGACGTTTTATGTTGAAGAATCCTTTAAATGTGCATGTTTCACCTGATGTAACCCTGTCACTGACAGTTGAGAGGATTTACTGCTTCTCTTTGTCTTACATGATAGTAAACTGAACATCTTGGGTTTCTAGATGTTAAGCTGTGTTAAAAAGCTTCAGAAAATGTTGTCAGGCTCTTCTCACTAATCCTATAGACCAGAGATAAATCGATTAAGGTAATCAATTCTAAATAAATCACTCGAGGATGAAAAGTTAGCAGCCCTAAAATGATGGAGCAAACGGTTTGGGCTCTACGGTATCTGCTCTACAATCTGTGCAAATACAAAAAGAAAAGGTGCTGATCCAGAACCTGTCATCACTTCGGATGACGCTTGAGAGAGAAATTGGTCTCCTAACACATATAGTAACACTGAATGCAATTACTTGATTCCTGTTTCCTGTTTGAGAGAGAAAAGGAATGCTTACAATCTGTGTTTTTTACTTTGCTTACAGAAATATCTCAAGGCTGAGTCACACGGACTTTGGTCATTTTGGCAGAATTTTCGCCTCTGAAGCTTCTCTGTGGGGGTCTCTGGTATCATTACACTGTTGGCCCCTTACACATATTTTTACTTTCAAATCCCCAACTCATCTGTTGTCGATGAGGTGCTCACTCACTTTCAACGCACACAGATGACCTGACTATATCTTCATGTGCATCACTATACACTCACACTCTTCATTGCCGACTGCTTCTGATCTTTCGACCCTGTTTGTGCTCGGTAGAGCTCCACTGGTCCACTGCATTATGCCAGCTTTAATACCATTTTAACCACAACCACTTCCTGTCTTGACTCATTATCCCATCCATGCAGGGTTTGCCTCTGGAACATGTGATTGTGGGCTGAAGAAGGCCTCTTTACAACTGGCATTCACATGCATCTCATACTTGGATTGTGTCCACATTAGATACCCTAGCTGCATTCCCTCTCTCTGCTGTTGCCAAAAATCCAGTTTGGGCGAGTCTATCTATGTCTTTTTCACCCTATAAAATGATACGTGTGCATCTTGAACTCCTGTGTTGTCTGGTTAAATGTGAATTAAAGTTGGTGTCTGGCCATGTCGCTGTATGGTGACAAATCTCTTTAAACTTTACCAGGAATTCAACAAAAATTGACAAAATGCTGCTTTTATTTATAAAAAATTGTACCCAACCCATGTGTTATGCAATGATTGATTAAATTGAAATCATGTGTGTAATTCTTTCCACATAAAGCAATCCATTTCAGAACCCTTGTTACTAGCCGAGGTAGAGCTGCAAGTGAAGGGGTCTTCTCAGCTCGTGTTTCACCTTGAACCACCTTTGGTGTCGGCATTGCAAATTTCAAGTTGCAGACGGCACCTCTGGTTCAGAAAAGTGAAGCCAATGTGGAAGTGCCTCAAACTCACATTTCTTATAATGGCCAGCAGAGGGTGACTCCTCTGGTTGCAAACATGTGTTTGATTGCATAGAAGTCTTAGAGAAAATGACTTAAGAATGAGACGCCCGAAGTTTTTGGAGCCAAGCCTTCCGTTGCCTTTTGCCGACTGCCTGACCCAGTGCATGATGGGAAACGCTTGAAGAGCGGATTGGCTTTTAGATTTGACACTATTGCCTGTGGAATTGTAATACTTAACTCTAGATTGTTGGCGATTAGCCACATGTTAAGCAATGAAGGTTTAATCTAAAAAATAGGTTGTGTGATTGATAATAAGAAGAAGAAGAAGAAGAAGAATAAAGCTTAAAAATATAACACAAAAGTGAGCAACTAAGTGTGCTGCAGGCAGGCAAAAAGAACAAAAGATAGCATTTAATGCAGATCCACGCATCATTTCCACATACATACAGTCTATATTTAAAAAAATATCAATAAAGTTTTAGTCTATTAGGATGTAAATGTTTCTGTGACTTGCTGTTTATTCTTTGAAGATGGCTGAAATGCTAACAGGCTAAATCAAGATGGTATACATTAAACATGGCACTTGCTAAAAAACAGTAGGTTAGTATGCTCATATTATCATTGAGCTGCAATTGCTGCTGAGCCGACGAACAGCCTCACAGAACAGCTATAGCTTTGTTCTGGACGTTTAGCCTCTAAGGCACCTGTAATTCACAGTTATATGATTTCTGGGTTTGTTGACACGTTATTAACAGTCTAATGACCCACCTATAAGACAATATTAACATCTGGAGAATGTAAAGTCTTACCAATGCAAACACAGAAATATGCTGCCATGACTTTGTAAAGACCACATCAGCTCCACACTTGCACCTTTTAGTCAGTGAACATTGTTGTTGGTGTGACCAGTGAGTTCAGATCTTTGCTGGTTTTAGTTGTTGAACTGCACGGTTGGGGTTTGCTTGTTTCGCTAAGTGAGCCACAGGGATTGTCTTAGTGTTGGCTGGAGATTGTGGGCCGCAGATCTAGACTTTGCTTTGCGTTTTATGCAATCCATAGAACTTCCTAAAAGGGGTTACTGAAGGTTAGTTATTTTGCTGATCGTTACACATCAGCTATTCCCTCTCTGTTCTTGGGAACTAAATGTCTCATGATACAGGCCACGCCGGCTCGTTTTGTTTTCGGAGATGCCCGGAGAGTGGATACCAGTGGTTTTAAAGGTCATGCCACAGTCTATGTTTATAGCACAGTTTGAACATCCTGTCAAACAAAAATTCTAGCATGGTACTTTTGTTGCCTTTGTTCAGAAAGAACAAGGCGAAAATGTAAAAAAAAGGTGTACATTCCCGACCGAAGACCAAGCCTGAAACCCCTACCCCCCCACAGTTGCTGTGGCCGTGTCATACCAAAAACGTTAAAAGTGCCCACTAATGAGACCCGACTGAGACCGACTCCATTCCAGGCCTGGACTCCATCTCCACTCTTCTCTACAGCTCTTCTCTTTCTCGTTGGACTCAAATTCGTAGTTTTGCTCTGAAGAGACAGAAGCCAGGCCTCTGTCTAGTAGCCTGAGTATTAACGCCAGGGTTGAGGTCAGGTCAAATTAAATAAACAACAAGTTTCGTACATGCTAAGTGTTTTTGGGGAGTGCTCATAATCAAAGAGCTTTGATGGTTGTTTGAGCTTTATGTTAACCAGAGAAGGTCAGCAAGGTTAGCGTTGAGAAATCGACCGTAGCCTTGTCCTTGTCAAAAATGATCACGTCTGGTACATGATGGGACACACTTCAATCTGTTTTGAGAGGCTCTTAACAACAGCATCCTCTACTTGTGTCCTGCTAAGTCCCATCCTCCTCTTCGGACAGTAGTATCTAGTTGGGGGGGGGGGGGGGGGGGTAGGATAGGGTAGGATGAGGCCACATGGGAGCATCTCCGGAGTCATGGTCCCTCTGCGAGTTTCAGCAGTTGAAATAACACGGACGGGAGAAACAGAGTCTGCTTGCAGGGTGAATGATATCCTGACTTGATCTCGATTGAACGTTTAACTGGCCGATTAGCTAGCTGTCTGACTGATTGACTCGCTGGTACGATTGCTCCACATATTGACAGCTGTTAGCTTAGAGATCCAAGCTTGAATCATGTGTATTTTGTATGTGATGCATCTCCAAGACTGTGTTTGTATGAACTTTGCTCTTTGACACCTTCGTTGCAGGGCTTAAGATAAAGTAGCGTTATCGCATGAGTCTTAAGCTCCCTCTCGTCTCCTTTGTTTCCCGTCTGGATTTATGGCAGTAGACTTGGCTCTCACCTCATCTCTGGAGCCCACGTGGTCTCTACACATACTTGCAAAGCCAAACAAACAGACGTACTCGTGAAACAGTGTTAGCAGTAGTGATGCATTGCTAAGTTGTAATAAAGGCCAACTGAAAGCAGGGCTCATTCAGAATGAAGTGCAGAAACGAAAGAGCCATCAGCAATTCATAAAAAATAGAGCTCCAGCACAGCAGATCTGATATAAAATAAAAGGAGCTAAGCAGCTAACCAGACACTGACATGACATCAGTGAGACTCACATAACACAGAGTAAACTGGGCCGATGAAGACGAGGTTAATGAGGGAGAACATAATGTAGTATGTTGCTGTGACGGCTTTCTTCACTCCCTTACATCATGGAGACTTTCATGCCATCAGCTTACTAAATAACTCAGCAATGAAAATGTATTCAAGCTATTAGAAACCATGATATGATTAATTTCTGTCACATATAAATGAAAATGCTGATGCATTTCTTTTTGGTAGTAATCTGACTCTGGAACACAGAAAACTCCAAAGGAACAGTTGGAACAGGAGGAGAGATGGATAAAAGAATGACTGTTAACACAGTCCAGATCCCCAAGATAAAATCCAGCTACTCTAGTTTCTCAACCTCAGCATTTTTACTGTTTGTTCCACTGTTGAGCAGTTTGTAGCTCTGCGTAAGATATAAATGTGTATCATTATTTTGAGAACAAAGCATACTTAAAGTCTCTTTAATTAATATGAGAAACATTTTAGCGGCCTTGTATTATGCAAACGTCCCACGACAAGTCTTTGAGATTTTATCAGCTTGAAAGCACGAAAAGGAAATGCAGAATTAAGGAGACTAGTTTCTTTAAAGTGTGTTGCTATGGAGAAGCTAATATCTCTCCATCTGATGTATTTTTGTGCACAATTTAATATTTTTTCAAATTGGGCGGATTAGTGCGAACAATGATCATAGGGCATGTACCAAATTACCAAAAAAAAGGTTTGTTGAGAGCTCCTGGGCCATTCACAAACAGCGTAGGGAAGATAGTAGGCCAATACAAAAACAACAGGAAAACTACAGGAAGGTGGCACATTTGGAAAAGGAAAAAAAAAAAAGTAAAGCAGGAGGGGGGTTTGGGGGCTTTTGAAGCGGAGGTATTTGTTTGATCCAAACAAAATAAAGTTGCACACTGGCAAGCCGAGTGCACTGCTCTGTGGGAGATTTGCATGGAAAACCACATACATTTATTTATTTTTTTTCTGTTTTTTTAAAAGAGCAAGATGGGGAAATCAGAGAAGGGAGAGTTTTCTCTCTCTGCTGAAAGTAGCTTCTCACTGTGATGTGATGTGGTGGGATGCTGACCGATGGCCTCTCCTACCGAATGTAAACTGTAATCGACGAGTACATTCACGCCCCCTCTTATCTTCCCTTTCAGATTCTTTCTTCCATTCTGCTCTTCTTGAGTCCACGACTGTCACTGTTTTCTCTCTTTTCTCTCTTCTCCCACAGATCTCGATCTATCCTGCCTTATTTTCCCCTGTATCTTACTATTTTTCTCTCTGAAGCTACTTTCATTGACCAGTCTGTGTTTGGGGAGGCGGCACTAAGTAAAGGGTCAATTGAAGTGTTCAGTTCATGTTCCCATATTCCCCATCACTGTCACTATCATGGTGTAGCACACCGCCTTGGCTCCCATACTAGTAGGAGTTTTCAATATCATGAATAAGGACACTGATGGAGAGCAGAACAATGTCTTGCACCAAAGGATACAACTGCCGACCTCGTCTATGCAAAGTTGATTATGTGAGCGACAATAAAAGGCTGTGACTAAAGTTACAAAATATGAACTCTGTCTAAACCCTACCCATTTGAGTAGTAACGTTTAAGCCCACGGGTAACATACACAGTATGTCTCTATACGACCGCATGGCAACAGGCAACACGAGCTGGCCATGACGATGCCTGTGTTCATATGTCTGGTTGTGTGGTGGAGAGTCACATCCATCACTGGTTACACCTGCCCTACTCCCCAGTCTATGCTGGCCTACCAAGACACTCCACCTGTGCTCCTCGACTGAAGTCCGGCTTCACTGAAAGCAGACGGAGAGCAGCTCCAGCTCAAGCTCATGTTGGCATGTAACATAAGTCGAGCTGAACGTTCCCCGGACTGTCAGGTCAAATGTGCACAATTCCGTATTCCTGCTCACAGGACGTCTGCCTCATTGTCAAAGACAAACACGGGTGTTATTTTTGCACAGTGAAGTGTTTTACCACACTTTAACACAATCAATGTCACTGTTAATGAACTGGACTGGAAACTAGAGTCTCTTTTCGCCCCCTCTGTCTGAGAGACAGCTGCAGAAAGAAAGGAAGCAGAATGCATTACATCGTTGAAGTGATATTCATCTGTTTCTGGTTGTGGAGACAGAGCGCTGCTTTCTATCGTAGCAGGTGATGAGAAGAAGACGTGTGTGTGTGTGTGTGTGTGTGTGTGTGTGTGTGTGTGTGTGTGTGTGTGTGTGTGTGTGTGTGTGTGTGTGTGTGTGTGTGTGTGTGTGTGTGTGTGTGTGTGTGTGTGTGTGTGTGTGTGTGTGTGTGTCTCCTCTGCGTGCTGTATGTTGCTGTGTGTCTCGCACTGTACGATACGGACCTGAACGTTAAGGGCCTGCTGGGATCTGCAGTCAGAGGTCCCTCTCTTATGAGCCCATAAAACAAGCTCTTACAATGCTGCTGTCGCTGATAAAGAATTAAAAATAAAAACATCCTATGTCCTAGTTTTTCTCAAGTGGAGAAGGTGCATCTGTATTAGAGCACTTCAGTGCCACTTGAATGGCACTTACTTATGGTATTTTGGTAGTTTGGCTTTCTTGAAGAAATGTTTCTTTCTTGATTCTTATTGTTCTGAGTTTGTACTCATGGTTGATGCACTTATTAGAAGTTGCTTTGGATAAAAGCGTGTGCTCAATGACATGTTATATAATGTATCTCCTTCTTCCTGAGGAGACGAGCTGTTTGTACATGCCATCATCGCTCAATAAAACCTGCACGCTTTCCATTTCACCAGGAGCCCCAGTGGCTCGTCCTCCACTGATGGAGTCGACACAAGAAAATGGACAAACATTAAACAGTGAAATTAGGTGCTGAAGCCAGTTATGTCAAACAGCAGTAAAACGTGTGACTGACGAATGGAAGGAGGTGATTTGATTTAGGTTTCAAACAGGCAACAAGGACCAGATGCTGGCACCGGTGCCTGCTTTCTTCTCTACATATGTCCATGGATGGCACGGGAATATATCTGCGCATGGGCGCATGTGCGGGGGTTGTTTTGCTTTGCGGATGTCTGGGTTGAATATCACGACATCGGAGACTCTTATGCGCGGTTGTTTCTGCATGCGTGTGCGTGCGCAGGTGAGCGCCAATATGAGATTGTCCTTGAGGCTCGCAATGTGCGCAGGAGGGCATATAGCCTACTGTGTGTGTGTGTGTGCGTGTAGGTGTGTGTGTGTGTTTGTGTGTGGCATAGCTTTGTCTTCACCTCATCGTTACAACACAAGTTATTTTTTGTGGCTTTAGCTTAGGGCTAAATGACTTCTCTCTTCTCAAATCTCTGCTCCCGACAAGTGGAAACAAATGGCCCACTCGCACGTGAGGGCAACACATTCGGACTGACTGCGGGTTGTTTGCGCTGCATCCAGAAGTCCTCAGGGACGCCCGGTTCAAACTGTCGCTTTCATTCCTCCCTTTGGGACTCTCTGTGTGCCTCGGACGGCAATTAACAAAGCCTGAGCTGTGGGAACGGCAACCTGTTCATTTTTCTCACACTTCGGAGTCGACACCAGGTCGTTTTCGGTGAAAAAGCTGTGCCGCTCTGCGTTTCGCTGTTTCATTGCGTCCTCGTTTTCTCAGAGAAATTTTTACGAGCCCTTTGAGTTACGCTTCCTGTGTTTAATGGAGGCACTGTCTTCGTACGGCTGCAGAGCAGAGTCGGACCTCCCAAAAAACTCCAGTCATCGTCTTCCATCTTCTTCTGATTAGTGTGCACCTGAACGGCGCTCTAGACGAGCACAATGGATGGTTTTTTTTCCCCCTGTATTTTTCTTTTGCATACAATCTGCTCTAGATTAGCCCCTTTCACTCGCTTTATGGTTGCGCCGTCACTCTCAATACTTCGACAAAACAAATCACTGGCCAATTGATCACAGACTGGGACGGCATTGTTGTTGCAGTGTTGTTTGAAGTGGGCAAGCCCAGCGGGGACCATGTTCCTGTTTGCACGGAGCCTTGTGTCATGTCACAAAATTGAGTTTCCCAGCTGGGCAGTTACAAGTGAAAACAGTTGCAACTCTCAACATTATAGCCGTCACAAGGCCATCCAGAAAATGGAGAGGGCCCTCTTGCTCTTATCAGTCCATTACTTTGAGCTGCGGTTAAAGTATCCAGAGGGGATTTTTCTTTTGTCTGGCATGAAAACTCAACCAGACACATCATTATGAGCGATCTGTCGTCAGCATGACCTCACCGCTTAGCTGCTCTCATTTACCCATATCTAGCACTTACCTATCCCACATTGGTCACTGTTACCCTGATTCATGAATGTGTTTCATTGGCATTGGTTCACACACACATATATATATATATATATATATATATATATATATATATATATATATATAGGAAAACATGCTTCAATCATCCAATACAATTAGTGTTACTATTGACAGCTTCTCCCTCTGTCACACACAACTGTATACAACTGGTGATAGTGATATCATCCACTTATTTTTATGCTGATATTTCATGCCAATAATGACATGATGAAAAATAGTAGAAACTAGCATGGCCTGGAAACTAGCATGGCCTGAAATATTGCAATATTTCCTGCGGCTTCCCACAATGTGGGCAGGAGGAATTAAAATCTGGCCAGCGGGCCAGTGTGTAAATCAGAGTCTTTCTGTCCTAAAACATTACAGCTGTTACCTACATTACAATCACATATGTTATGTATTAGTCAATCCGACAGAAATACATGTGTTTAGCTCAATATTTATCAATACAACAACTTGATTATTCATCATGAGCCCTTGGTTCACTTAATGGGCTCTTGATTCACTTAAGTCAGAATGGAAACTTACCTCATTAAAATATGATATGTGTCAACATTGTAAAAATGTACTCCCATTTGTCTGCTCTCAAATATAGCAGCTCGGATTGTCAGCAATGCCGCATTCCTTCCTGATAATGAGCTTGGACGAGGCCTCGGAGGCCAGAGACGACTGGAAGGGGCCCAATACATGGTCATCACAATCATGAAATCCTTCCTTTAAAAAAGTGAATCGAGCAACTTCTTAAAAATAACACAAACCCCAGTACTTGTGAGCCAATTTGAAAATCTGGCATGCAAGAGTGAAAATGAGTCACTTGCCTGTTACGTTATTTGGTCAGTGGTTTGGGGGAAATCACACATGACTAATGGTAATTTACAAAAGGCCACAATGAGGTGGTGAGACTCTGCATTATTCTCAGTCATCAAGAAAAGCTGGTCTCTGGTATCTGAGGTGTTACATGGAGCAAAGAACAGACAGGAAGAAAGAGGGTGTGGTATCAGACACTTTGAAGGTGCAATATACGGGATTCGGAGAATTAATGGAGGTTTGCTAAATATATAGTGGAGCAATTTCTACCTGAGCAGGGAATGAAGTCACTTTCCCGCTGTGTTTCTTGTCATATTAGATGTGATGAAATGTGTTTTTGACCGTTTGGGAAATACGCTTCACTTTCTGACCAATACTGAATTTAATTCAGTGCGTAGTTAGCAGACGCTCAGAGAATGATTAAATTACATCCGATGAAGTTGGTGAAAAATATAAAAACTAACTGTCCGATTTTCAATAGTTGTGTCTATTGCGATGATCCTGCAATGGTGACGGTTCGGAAAATAGAGAAAGCAAAGAAGGGTCAAAGGGTGTTTTTTTAAAGAGGGGGTTAGGATGGGAGAAGGCCAGGAGACATGCTGGAAGGATGAGAGTGGGGAGAGGTGAGGCATAACGGGGGAGGAGGAGGAGGAGGAGGAGGAGGAGGAGGAGCGCAGGTCAGCTTGTATTCTGGTTGAAGTGGTTCAGACCTCCTGTGCTCCCAGTCAAAGCTTCCTCTGTTAGACCAGAGCTCTGATGTTCCCCCTGAGGCCGGGGTCCTGGAAGTGGGCTGGCAGAGCAAATAAACACAGAGGAGGTGCTCACGCTCGCTACGCTAACACATTCACATATGTATACTCACAAGAGTTTAAAATGAATACACATACACACACTAACACACACCACACATTTATAAGCCAACACTAAGAACGCAGCACCTTTAGGAGGAAGACGATGGAGAGGCTGGTTTTGTTTCATTTGTGAAGAGCAAACCTCCACGATCACGAGAGGATTCTTTTGAGTGTAAAGATTTGAGGCAAATAGGTGGAAAAAAACATAAAAGAAACTCAGCCTTCTTATTAAGTCGTATAAATGTGCTTTCACTGGGGATCAATAAAACAGGAAAAGGGCTTATGGACAAAACAAAACAAAGCTTGACATCAGGAATGAGCGATACTGACTATATCAGGAGAGGACATGATAGCCCTCCAAAAAATGTGTTGTATTGTTGATCTCATCATGCTAATGTGTTTCTGTGTAATCCATCACCACACCATCAGGCGCAGCGCGACCAGCCAAGATTTTTAACTGCGTGCGACTGTAGGTTGCTGAGCAAATACATCAATTACAGCACGGGTGATGAATACAGCATGCTGTAATTATAACATATATAAGCCACATCAGTAGGAGGTATCCATCAAACTGACAAGACGCACACACACACACACACACACACAGTAATGGCCTGGTCTCCTGTCCTGGCGTGTCAAGAGGCCATTGACCTCCACTGAGCTCCACTTCCTGTGTTCTTGCAAACGGAGTCCCACGAGGGAAACTGAGCCGATAGCAACCTTCATCCCTGTCTTTCAACTGTCCTCCTCCTCCCGTCGAGGTCCTCCTCCCTCCCTCCCTTCTTACTCATATCCTTCCCCCATTGTCTTAACATGCCCCCACAGATCCCGGCCACACAGGAGACATGTAGAAACTCTACCTGCAAACTAGGAGAACGACACCCTGCGATGTGAGTGGGACTTGTAACACAGAGGGACAGCGTCGCCTATGGAAAGCATCATCCATACTGTGCGCCGGCCCTCAGGACGCCTGTACTGTCTGGTTTGGGGACTCGGGGAGGCAGTAGGGTTTTCTTTCTTGGGGTGCTGTAATAAATATCCTGTCTTTGTAGCGCATTCCTACCGGTGAATTCACAAATAAATCACAGTTAAGGCTGGGTGGGAAACCAGAAAACAGCGAGCCCCCAACACACACACACACACACACACACTAGAGGGAGACCCCCTCGCTAAAGTACATAATCTTCAGTGTAAAGTGATCCAGGTCCAGGGCTTGCCTCTGGATCCTGTCTCGGTGTTTCCTCCAGTGGTGTCGTGCTGATTTTGGCAGCAGCTGCCACAGCTGACTGGGAACTGGCAGGTAGATGCTGGGTCAGCCACCACCATCACAAGAGACTGGTGAGACAAGGTTGGTGGCCAAAGACTGAAGAGGAGGATGGGGTTTAGGATGTTTTTAAATGGGATCAGATTAGTGTGGCACGCAGACTCAATATGGATTTGTCTTCACATGCTGGAGATTGCATGTAGACATGTAGGCCTTGTCGGACGCCTGTCGAAGGTGACTAATGTTTTTAATCCGACTCACAAAAAATCACCAAGAATAATGCCTGCTGCTCGCTACAGATCCTTTCCCTCTGCAGGAGCTGTATCAGAGCCAATCAAGGCATTTATTCATGGATTGGTCTGTAATGCTCAGTCTACTTCCAGTTATTTGGTTGTTTATTGTAAGTTCTCATGTTCTCTGTACACAAGCTGTCAAAAACTGCATCCAGTAGTCACAGTTAGTGATTTTCACACTGCCAGTGTGTCAGGGAAAGCCAAGAGGCTGTCCAAAGACCCTTCAAACCATTCATCTAATCAGCTGTGGACCACGCATATCCCTACTAATTACAATATATCTGAATAAGCTAACCTTTTTTAGGAGACATTTTGGAGCTGCAAGCTGGTAAAGAAAACTGTGTGAAAGGTTTTGAAAAAATAAACAAAGAGATCGGTGGAACGAATTACAAAGCACTATCAGGCAGACGCCAGAAAAAGAAAATGTTGGCATTGTAGGTTGCATGGGATACGTTGAATTTCGCCGTTTCTGTATCAAAAATTAAAATTCATCAATGAGTTTCATGTCAGCCTCATATTACGCTTGCAGAAACGTACAACGCCATTTGGTTAATGATGTGAAACGGTTGGCTGGTTTAAGGAAACAAAACTACGTGGTTATGGTTTGAAACAAACATTGTGCTGTGTGTTAAAATTAAAAACTCCCCAATACCTCACTGTGGGACTCAAGGTGCGCATGCACAACACTCTACTGGATGTGTGTCTTGTGCGCGCATCGCCCTTCCAACCAGCCCGTACTGTACTTTCGCTACTGATATACTCGTTATTACACCACCAAACCTTCATTGACAGTGGCTTTAAGTAATGTCAATCCACGTTCAATGTGGTTTGCAGAAATAAACAATGACAGCATATTTTCCCTGGCAACATGGTGCTTTAGTTTAACAGTGTCTCTTAAAGGCTTTGAGCAATCCTCCTGGCCTCAGCAGACTTTGAGAGAACAGAAACAAAATATTCCCCAGAATGAAGGAAAGATGGCGAAGGCAGACACCTCATCTGGTTTCGTGGACGGAGGGCAACATGGGGCCAACAACACGTCAGTCGGAGGAGAAGAGAGAGAGAAAGAGACAGAGATTATGTCAACAACGAGTGAACCAACAGAGTGCACTCTGAATATAAAGCGACATGTTTCAAATCACAGACTCAATGTAAAACGCGGGTGAAGTACAGTGCACAGAGGACAGGAAAAAAGGAGAGAGGAGAAGGATAGGAAGCTTACTAACATCATGGATCGCTCTCACTAACAAACTCTGACTGGCGTTAAAAGGCTGTACCTAATTACTGGATGGCATCCCAGCCCTCACACACACACACACACACACACACATACACACACACACACACACACACACATGCACACAGTTAGATTGTTCTGGAAAGTTTAGGTTCCTGGTAGCTTTATAATCAAGGCTACTGATATTTTTGCCAATATGTTGTGCCAATATTCAACTCAAAATACTGCTATTTAACAGATACTGCTAAAAGACACACTTGTATTCCCACCGTACAAAACCTCTACACACACGTACACATAAGTCAGATCCCACCATGTGCGATGCTCTCTGTTTTAGGGGTCGTGTCATGTTGACCGGCGCCTGCTGCCTGTCTGACCGGCATACTTTCACGAGCCAAAACAAAAACACAGGGGTCACCTCTCCTTCCAGCCTCTTCTGCTTAGAGGCCCCACGGCCTCCCTGTCCCGTCCATCACAATAACCCAGGGGGAGAGCTGATGAGGGCACGTCTGACTGACAGGCGGCCTGTCGATCTTTGTGCATGTGCTGTAGCGAGACGTCAGTTGGCTTCCGCTGCTCTGTGGATCTTTGCTATGAGTCTTTTTTTATCTGCCACACTTGGTTCTGGTCACTGGTCTGTTTGACCGTGTTTAAAATGTTTGACCGATGGGCAATAGTCGTTGTGCTTTTCCAGTAACATCAGGGTTTCGGTATGCAAGTGCGTGAGTGTGTGGGGGAGGGTGTGTTGCTTTGAAAGTATACATGCACAGGTTGTGTATGATCCAGAGTTGAGGTTAGAAGCAAGTCTAATGTCGTAAATCCAAAGGGAAACAAGAAAGGTGCGCTCAGTAGATGTCCGCCAGGTGCGTCTGCAACGGCCCCTGCTGTGACGTGTGATTGAATAAACACAACCCACCAGTGGCTCGACTTCAAGTCTAGACCACAACTGTATCAGACGTGGGAGTGTTTTCGATCACACGTCTCACACATGCAGCGCACATTTGAGTCCTTTCATCAATCTATGTTGCTGCTGTAGCACAGATCTAACACCATGAAGAGTTTATTCAGGCTTCCAGTCTATATTTATGACAATACGCATGGAAACGTGAGGTTCAATGCACATCGAGGGATGCACCCGGTCAGTGCATCCCTAGTTTTCTGCCCGTTGAACGAACATTCGGTTAAAAGTGATAATTATGTTACAACAATATGAACAATCTCAAGGTTTAGGAAGGTCGGGATGAATTCAAGTTTTTGCGTTGTCCTGAATTGTCGTGTCAGTGAAATGAAAAGTCATCTTCAATAAATCATCATTTTCAATACATTTGGACTTTTTGTGTCACATCAGAACTTATTTTCCTGGCCAGCAGTCGACTTGCATTTGCAGTGCATTATCCCAACTGAGATGACCGACTGATGGATTTATTGACTGATTGACTGACTGGACGAGTGGCATCTCAGCATACACTCTCCTGTTTCCACGTAAGCTCCATGCCGGCCGTATCCATCCCTTTCAACACTCCCGGCTACAGGCTGCAGATTAAAGCTGCACTCATCTGGATCTCATCAGTTTAGGCCGAGCTTCGCCATTTTAAAGGTTATTTTTCATTCAGGAGATGGAAGACGGGGCGGGGGGGGGGGGACTGGGGATCTCAGAGTGATTGAGGGTTACACTGCATGGATGCTGGAGTAGAATAAAAGCAACTTATTGTGTTAAGGGGGTTGTGAATACTTAGTTCCCCTCTAGTTACAGCATGCAGTTTTTCCAGACAGGAGTCGTGCACTCTTCCCCTTTTTCTTGAAGCTTGTGTGTGATGTTGGTTGCGTGGCTGTGCTGCTCCAGCCTCTGAGCCATTTCCTCTCCGTTTTTGCAACGGTAATGTCTATAACATGTGGCGGATTGTTGCGGGACGGCTTGACGAGAGTCACTGCCAAACCATTTTTTCTCAATATCCCTTGCACATTGCTGCAGTTTAAAGAAAGCTGCTGCGTATCTACCAAACTGTTACGAGGTCACGCCGCAAAAGCCGAGGCCGTAAAGGGGTTGAGAACATGAGTTTCATTCATAGTTTCTTAGTTTAGTTTATTTGGTCAGGGTTCAAGTTCTGGTCGGGGAACAAGAAGGGAAACGAGCCAAGTCAGAAAAAGGGTAGCACATAAACTGCTTCCACATATGTATTTACACAACTCAGTGGACGAGAGAACAGACCAGAAGCCCTCAGACAACCGGAGTGGCAATCTGCTTATACATGTTTGCCGTTTAAAGTCTGGCTGCGGTTCTCTTATAATAAAGCCCACAAATGCAGAATCAACATATCATCAGGCTGGTTTAACCTGTTTTATTGCTGACCTAATTTAGCAACTCGTAGGACTACAAACAGCACAGTATCTGCTCTCTCTCTCTTTCTTGGAATGAATTTCCGCTACAAAACACACATCTGTGCCGCCGAGCAAATGATTCCGACAACGTAACCTCGGACAATTTCTGGTTTTTGGTACAGATCAAGCTGACAAGTTGTAACATTCTAATTAAAGGGTGATGGTAAAGGATGGGCTTTGTTACCTTTCAGAAAGAGCTCAGCCAGATGTTTCACTCTGTATCCAGGCTTTATGCTAAGCTAAGCTAAGCTAACCGGTTGCTGGCTGCAGCTTCTTGCTTTTCGACATAAAACATGAGCGTGGCATCAACCCTCTCATCTAACTCTGGGCAAGACTGCAAATGAACCAAAATGTCACACGATGGCTCAAATGGTGCTAATAAGCCGAGGTTTTAAATGGTGATAGAAATGCTAAGCGTCTGATTACTTTTTGTTTTGCTTTCCAGGAGGAAATGCTGTGACGGATTCCGCTTCGTGATGGGCCAGTGCATACCTGAAAGTAGGTTAACCATTCACACTGTCCTCGAAGTCTGGCTCATGAACTCACATCTGATCTCACATGCTCCAAACGCTGTCTCCGACACAGCAGTTTATATATTAAAACAAGCTGCACAAAGAACAGCCTGGCCACCACATTTGGCCTCCGAAGAAGAAGTCCACCAAATAGCAATACTGTAGTTTACTTTTATCCTTTTGGAGTAATCGTGTTGAAGGATTCTTGGTAAGTAACATTTGCACGTTGCAGCCCTCTGGAACAAACAAACATCCGACCAGTGAGGAAACTGCACACAGGTTTGGCACAGAGAACTGACACCATCTTGTTGTGGTCATCCATAAAATGTCTAATTGGGGAAATTGGACTTATATAATCATGATCAGGAACACAAGTGAACAGTATTGACTGGTTTAGTGTCTGCAGACTGCAGCGCGCCTCCATTGAATAGCAGTGAGTCACATTGGCCACGAGAGGACACTGTTCCTCCATGAACACAACGGCCTCCATAAAGGATGGATCTGTCAGAAAACTATTGTGTGTCCAGTCATCGGCGAATTATGAGACGCTGGGCCCCTGGGTGCAAATACACCAAAGGCCCAGCACCTCTCTTACATAGGAGCAATACACAAGTACTTAATAGTTTTTTTCTGTGTGTCTTTGTAGTCATTCTGTGTCTTTGTGGCTGTTTTCAGTCTTCTTGTGTCTCTTAGCAGCCGTTTTGCATCTCTTTGCAGTTGTTTAGACCTCACTGTCATCCTTTAGAGCCAATATGTAGTTGTTTATGCTTTGTTGTGGTCCTTTTGAGTCTCCTTCTGTTTGGTGAGTGTCTCTTTAAAGGACATTTTAGAGGTGAAGGCAAGGAGGGCAAATTAAAGCTAGATATAGCTATGGCTATACTATAGAGTTACACAAATGTGGATCACATCAGTTTATAACACAGTCTGGCATTCCACTAATGTAATGTCTTACTCAAAATATATTCTGTTCTGTAATAGACAATTTTACTTCCTGCAGTGGTACGATGGAGAACTATGTCAAACTTATATCTAAACCATTGTTTCTCTCTCTCTCTCTCTCTCTCTCTCTCTCTCTCTCTCTCTCTCTCTCTCTCTCTCTCTCTCTCTCTCTCTCTCTCTCTCTCTCTCTCTCTCTAGGTGTGGATGTGTGTGCAGCGTCGCCCTGTGAGCAGCAGTGCACCGATAACTTTGGGCGAGTTGTCTGCACATGTTACTCCGGCTATCGCTTCGACCGAGATCGGCACCGCAACCACAAGTCTCCTTACTGTCTGGGTCAGTACACTCCCTCCTCATATCTCTCCTGCTTCACTATGTTTGACTATCATGTCTACTACTGTGGTCTCTCTCTCTCTCCTTTTATTTTTACTGGAAAAAACAGCGCCCTCCTCCTGTTGCTGTGATATTTGTTTGTTTAATCTCTAAAATATAATGTCTCTCTTTGTCCCCCTCACACACACAAACACACACACACAGACATTGATGAGTGTGAGCACCTGGGCAGCAGCACGTGTGACCACGAGTGTGTGAACACAGTGGGCAGCTTCCTGTGTCGCTGTCACAGCGGCTACATCCTCGCACCGGACCAACGCTCCTGCATCCCCGTACACAACTGTGAGTTTGTCATTTCAACTGAGCTCTACAGCATTGGATGAAAATGGATGGTTGTTTTTTATGCTTGCACAGCAAATGTTTCACACTCTGGAAATGAAATGAGTTCTGTTTGATTTGACCATGTTGTTCAAATATCATAGTGTGACACCAATAATGGAACGTTGGAAGTTTGGTTTTGTGCTGCAGTGAGTTCACCTGGGAAGTCAGACACGCTGATGAGTGCTGGTACCTGCTCCTTCACCTGTGAGGATTTTATGAATATGAAAAACAGTCTGCTGCAGCTCAAACTAAGGCTGGGCAACACACCGTCACCCAACCAGGTAGCACATCTGATCTGGATATTTGAATGTATTTGGACTTAGGTTTTTCATATATATAATATGTGCTTTTCTATATATAAATTATTTATTATAATATTATATTAGATATATATATTTTCATATATATATATTAGTGCTGTGAAAAATAACGCGTTAACTCAGTTAATTCAATTACAGGTTTAACTAGTTATTTTTTTTAACGCATTTAACGCATGCGCATAATGAGCTTCCAATCCGTCTGTTGTTGGTCGTCGGGACGAAAAAAAAGTCACTTGCAAAATGAGCTTCCAATACACCACTTCAATCTGAACTCTGTCCGCTCTCATGCAGACGGTCTGTTCATCGTAATGATCCTTCCGCAGGTTCACCTACGGAAACCTTGTTACGACTTTTACTTCCTGTAGATCAGGGTCTCAACACGTCGATCGCGACCTGCCAGTCGATCGCGGCGTAGTGTTGGTGGATCGCATGACATTAAAAAGATTGGCCCGCCCCCTGACATGCTCTCTAGAGCACGTCTTTGTTCTTTTATTAAACTAAACGTCTGTTGTTGATCGTATCTCCACAGCAGCATGTCATTTCTGTCTCTTCGCGTTGCGTTAACACTTATCGATCTCCGTCTCGCGCGCCACAGAGCTCCGTGCGCGCGCATCGGGACCGAGCAAAAAAAAGTCACTTGTCAATCTGTCCACCTTTAGATTGTATCATGGTGGAGTTAATGGTTGACAAACAAGAGAAAAATGCTCTGTTACCTTTACATTTACGAACATATTCTACCCTTGGGGTCAATTTGACCCCAGCAATTAAAACCTCCAGAAAATTATTAGAATTAATATTGCTTCCCAAGTTTAAGTGTGAGGTACTTTATGTTTGTTTGTTGACTACCTAAATAGCCTTTTAAATAAATAAAAAAGTTGATATTTCTGATATGTTTGACACAGTGAAAAACAGCCTGGGGTCAAATTGACCCCAAAGAACACCGACATTAAACATTGAATGGGGTCAAATTGACCCGAAAGGTAACAGGAGGGTTAAACATTCTGTTTAGGATGAAGATGTATTAATGTTCCATATGGAAGAAAACTGCTAAATAACTGCTGAGTTGCAGCACCATTGTATAGAAGAATGTATAAATGTATATATCCGTCTTTTGTCATAAATCTCTATGTTCTCACAAAATATACCGAGAATATCGGTAATATGTGATTAATCATGATTAATCCACAAAAACCTGTGATTAATCGTTTCACAGCCCTAATATATATATATACAGTGGGCTTACATAGTCTTCCCCTTTTGTGTTTTAGGTATCTGACTTGGACAACAGCAGTGACAAGCCGTCTCTGGGCAGGGCCGTAAAAAGTCCAGATAGCCCTTGTCTTCCTGGTCTACCCGGTCCTCCAGGAGCTCCTGGGGTCCCAGGTAATGGAGATGGTGTCAGAGTAACAACATTAAGGAGAATGAATAGGTAGAGAAAGAGGACATTTTGAATGAATTGAAAAATAATCTAAGAAAATACAAAAGATCTCCACAAAAACATACGCACCAGATTAAAGCAGCAAGAAGAGGACCAGTGTGTCTGAGGAGCTGAGCAGTTTGTCTCCCTGTTGCCGATGACGATCTCATTTAACATTGCTCTCTTTGTCGCTGTACCCATCTGTCCTCACCAGGACACCCAGGAGAACCGGGAAAGAGAGGGGACCCAGGGGACAGGGGCCTGCCTGGTCCACGGGGAGACATGGGACCCATGGGTCCACAGCCTGACCTGAAGCATGTGAAAAGAGGCCGCAGGGGGCCTGTGGTAAGAAGAAGAAGAAGAAAACATCCATCCCATAATGAGGGGATCGTCACATCTGTTTTTCAGTTTGTTTCCCACCGAAGCTTCTACTTCAGAGCCTCAAAGGTCACGTCCTCAGTGTGTGATAGGAAGACAGGGTTTGGTGCCACTGTTACGTGAGCACACACGAGTCGGCCATCAACTCTTCAGTTTCTATTCATTTAAAACTGTGGTGGAATTTTTTTGTGGTGGGGAAATGTGTTTTTCGAATCTCTGAGGAAAACTGCTAAACCGAGTGACGTGTTGGTTAAGATTTATCTTTAGAGCGGCTCCAGCCTCTTTTCATCTGTGGTTTTAAACGGCCTTGACAAACCCTCCCATCCATGTGTCTTGTCATTCATACAGGGACCCCCCGGGGCCACAGGAAGAGATGGACTAAAGGTCATTATTACATAAATATCATATATTTTCCATGCATGTGCTGTCATTTATTCACCTCTTTTCATCTTTCAGTTTGTACATCTTTGATTACACACGTCCTCTCCGTATTTATCCCACCCGCCTGAGATGCCAGTGGAAAACAATCGAAATCTCTTTTTCTTTTACTGGTGCCAACAACACTCACACAAAAGGATACGCATCCTCGTCTCCTTGCTCCTAGCTCCTCCAGCAAACCTCCTCGAGGTGCATTTTTAGGAATTAAGACATTCTCCAGGATGACGCGTTTGATTACCAGATCAAGGCCAGGAGAGGGAGACGAGTATAGAGAAATGAGAGTTTCTATGTATGAACCACCATATTAATACACAACACTTAAGCAGCGACTGACTGGGTCACATACAGGGTTAAAATGAAATGAACATCAAGTTATAAAATGCATTTCTGGACAGCTAGCTCTATCATGCTTCTGGTTTCTTTGACAATGATACATTATACATATATATATATATATATATATATATATATATTGAACCTGTTTGACATTCAACTAGTTTTTCAGGACGTTAGCAAGTTGTTATCTGGGTTAATTTCTGCTCTTTCTCATCTGCAGGGTGACAGAGGAGCTCCGGGTCCCGTAGGTCCATCCGTAAGTCGATTTATACTTAAACCACCTTGTAAACACTCACATTTTAAAGCTACTGTCTAAATCTGCTCAGCTCTAGTCTTATACCTGCCTCCTTCATCTACATATCACCCTCATGTTATCATGTAAATGAGAACATAAACCTGCAGATTCATTGTATTTATATATTGAAACTTGAAATGTGAATTTTTAAAAACCTACTAATAGTCACCGTATTTTGTTTAAAATGTGCACTCTGAATCTGTAATCAAACGATGTTTTGGTTGTTGCATTTTAATGCAACTTTTAATTATTTGCTGCCAAACTGGCCAGGTTTTCTTCCTTCTGGATGGAAAGCTTACGTCTCGTGTCATTGTCCTGTTTGAGGTGGAGTAATCAGGGAGGGGGCTGTAGCTTTTGACTTGGCATAGCAGGGAAAGTGCAGGTGAAACAGACGTAGTGAACGAGGGTAATATTGCATCAAGTGTCTCACCTAAATGGAACCGAGTTGTTCATCTCCCTGCTATAACATGCCAACATGTCTTGCTATCTATTCAAACCCACTTGATTGGTTGTCAAACCTGCAGTGACAGATGACATGTAATCATTTCCTCACTTGCCCCCCCCCCCCCCCCCCATCCCCGTTGTCTTCAGGGACCGCCCGGCTCCTTCGACTTCCTCCTGCTGATGATGGCTGACATCCGCAATGACATCATTGAACTGCAGGAGAAGGTGTTCGGGGAGAGGCGGGGCATCTTCTTGGACAGCCCTCCCCATTCCAACGGGGAAATGGATTTTGTGGAGTGGGGCTCTGGTCAAGGAGATATTCTGCTCAGCACCTGACCCCTTTTTTGACCCCCATCCCTCCTCAAAAACTCCACTCTTTTGTTTCCCCATTGCTGAAGGATGGCGGCGTTCAAGGGGCCGACATGTAAATAGGCCTCAACCACACAGTCGGTTTGAACTGGGCGAGGAGCCTCGATCACATTCTCGACACTGCCACGGACAGTGAAACGGAAAGATGCAAGGACTATTCAAACAAACCGAAATTAGACGCTCTCAGACACTGCCAGTGCATCTGCCTTTCCCGTGCGGCGGTGTGAGCGATGTGTGTGCAGCACATATAAAGAGAGAGAGATGCTCTGCTGCCTCCGACGGTTTGTCCACAAGGCGTTGGGACAAAGACCCCCCCCCCCCCCCCCGCCCCATGCACCGATACCTGCAGCCTCCAGCCCTCGAGTCTGAGCTCTGCAGCCCCTCTGCACTCTGAGGGATCTTCAGGCGCTGATTCATGAGATTCATGAGAGTATTACCAACCCACTGTTGGACAAAGACAGCTATGTCTGATGTATTTTTCTTTTTTTATTGTACAATTAAATGACTGAAGTTGTAATATGTTAACAAAAACGCAAAAGTTCATCTGTTATATAATCATTGGAAACATGAGTTTATGGTCTCAATCTCTAGTTTCAAGTCTCCTTCAATACAGCGTGATGTTTATTTAGTAAATCATGGTCCATTTAGAGTCAAATAGACCATAAAAGCTTTGTGGCCTTTTTTACCTTGTGATTGACAGGTCGCTACCGCGATGTAGTCCGGTCTGGAAGGTGTCTGTGTACTCCTCGTACAACTTTAACACTTTCACTGTGTGTTTTCACTTGTTACATTCTGGTCACCTCAAAATTACGTTAAGGCCAACATTTAGGGCGGACCTACTGTCAACGGGCTTGAGGGCTCAGTTGCAGACATGTTGAGCCCTTCATGAACCCTTTCTGTTAAGTCCATTATATCTGAAGATTTTGCCTGATGGAATTACCCACAATTCATAGCAATGTGTCATTCAAAACAGGGTTACCAGAGGATGCATGGAGTGTAACAAAAGTAAACAAAGAGGACATCAGTGTTCAGCCTGGAAAATCACATTTACTCAGAAACATTGAGGATTGAAGATAGAACATACAAAACACATCATTTCAAGAGAATGCAAGCAGAGTTATATATGACAGATTTATTCATCAAACATTTAATTTAGTTAATGAAGCTGTTTTGACAAAAACAAGTAAATAGATTATTTGAAATTACCGCTCATCTCGTGAAGAAAGAGCCTGGATGACGTTCAAATTAGGGAGTAAAAAGTTTAAATAAATATCCACAAGTGTACATATTTTCATTGGTGCAAAAGTCAAGCTGGTGACCGCCAAAATGCCAAATTCAAGGGTTCAAAACTTCCCTCCACAAACCAATGAGTGACATCAGGGTGATTCTGTCCCCATCTTTTCTACAGTCGATGGGCCAGAGTGCGAAAGCTTAGGCTACTAATTAACTCATTGAATCTTTTTTTGCATTTTCCTGACAAAAACCCTTCAGAGGAGCTTTAGTTTCAGCTCAGAGCCGCACACATGTATTGTTTGTGGAACCTTCGTCTGCTCTCCTGCAACCTGTGTGAAGCCTGTTCACCAGCAGAGAGTGCTAAGTGGCAGGCCCACTGCACCACTCTGAACACCGACCAGGTGAGGCAACCAAAGCATTACATCACATACAGCATTACTCTTTCAAAAAGAGTCATAGTTTCCCAAACACGCATGTTTTTGTAAAAATCCATAAATCATCTTCGAGTTTTTACACATGAACACCCTCCCCTCCCTCCCCCGCTCATTATCCTCAGCACTGTTGAACTGTAGCGTGGCAGAGTGTCATTATAGAAAGGTGTAAGTATCAGAGGTGAGAGGTCAGATGCCTAGGTATAAACAGCTGGAGGGATGATTATAGACCACAGGCTGTCAAAGAGGGGGCCTGTCTGGGCTTGTACCCACCACCAGAGAGAGGGCTGGAAAATAACACACGCTGAGTGATTGATCTGCTGAGCGAGAGTTCACCCTGTCTCCCTTTTCTTTTTCTTGTTTTGCATTGTTTGATGCTTTGATCCTGAGGAGCAGATCCCCGTGAATTCTGCTGAGAAAGAGTGTGTGTGTGTGTGTGTGTGTGTGTGCGTGCGTGCGTGTTCGTGTGTGTCTTTGCACTGATACATTCATGCATAGATAAATATCCACTGTGTGTATTTGAATGTGTATCCATCTACTTATATTAGTGTGTGTGTGTGTGTGTCTTTGCACTGATACATTTATGTTTAGATATCCACTGTGTGTATACTGTGTGTATTGCATAAATAGATATCCACTGTGTGTATTTTAATGTGTATCCATATACTTATATTAAAGTGTGTGTTCGTGTGTTTGTGTGTGTGTGTGTCTGCGTGCGTGCGTGTGTGCGTGCGTGTCGACGGGCCTCTCACCATTGGCTCCGCCCCCTGCCGTGCGGTCACCGCTCACGAGCGGAGTTGTAGCTGGGGCAACCGGGATCAGGAAAAACAACATTAAACAATTTAAGAGCCGTCAGCGAGAGAGTGAAAGAGATTATCTCATTTCCTGGCCCTCGGCCCGTAGGGGGCAGCAGAGGCGAGGTCAACGGAGTGCACGTCGAAGCACCTGCGACAGTAGATCCGCCATGATAATAGGAGAAAGAAAAAGTGAGGCAAACTTGTCATTATTTTACAACTAGTTACAGCTTGATAAATTAAGTGATATCATCTGTTTGCATTGTTTTTTATTTCAACTCATATGTCTGTAACACATTTGCCAAGTGTTTTCATCCAAGCTCGAGCATTGATGTCGCCACTGTGAGGCCAGTTGTGTTATTTTTTGCTGCATCTTCGGATGAGAATAAAGATGCAACAGATAACATTTGGCCAGATGTTTCCTAGTATGAGAATAATGTCCTCATTGGCACGCTATGGCCATTCATAAATGCACCTCATGCACGACGAGGCTGTCATCGGTAAGAGTATGGGCCTGTGTGTGTTGTTTTTTTGTTGTGTGCGTGAGGGGTACCGTGTGGGGCTGTGTGGAAGGGAAGCTGACTTATACTATACGTATTTTTTTGCAAATGTGAGAATTCGTGTGTATGTAGGTTCAGGTAAATTATAAAGGGGGGGGGGGGGTCAGGTGTGAGATTCAGAGGGGGTTAATTATTCTGTGTTTTAACTAGAGGATGATTGTCTCCAACTCACGACGCCCCAATTGGTATTAAAGCACCGAACAATGTATGCATTTTATTTGGGGGATTGATTTGGGCAGCACTGTGGCTCAGTGGTTAGCACTGTCGCCTCACAGCAAGAAAGCCCTGGGTTCGAATCCCGGTTGTTCCAGGTCCTTTCTGTGTGGAGTTTGCATGTTCTCCTCGTGTCTGAGTGGGTTTACTCCGGGTACTCCGGTTTCCCCCACCATCATAAAGACATGCACCGCAGCCTCACCCCGGTTCGTATAGATGTGAATGAATGTTGGTGGTGGTCGGAGGGGCCGTAGGCGCTGATTGGCTGCCACGCTTCTGTCAGTCTGACCCAGGGCAGCTGTGGCTACTGATGTAGCTTACCACCACCGGGATGACGTGTGTGTGACCTCTGGACTCTGTAAAGCGACTTTGGGTATTTAGAGAAGCGCTATATAAAATAAATTATTCTTATTATTATTTGATTTATTCCAGGCTAACTTCTTAGATTACAGTGCAGTGCAAAATCAATGTCTAGAAACTTGAAAACTTATTTTACCTGTGTCACGCACCTGGAAGTAGAGGCTCCAGTAACAGGTCAGCGTTGCTGCAAGTTTATCATTCATCTCTTTCTTGGATGGCATGTATAATGTCTGAGATAAAAAAAACTCTTATACATGGGCGACACAAAATTCGAGGGGGGGAAAAACAGACGGCAGCAGGTAAGCGCTCCACCCAGAGAGCTGGACTAACCTGTGACACATCGGTCACTTGTATTACTCATTTAGAGACCTGCGGTGTAATAACGAAGGGATGCAAATTTCAAAGCTGCATCAGTGTTTTTTTGTGCTGACTGTTCATCCAGGCCATTCTTGTGAATCTCAGGAATGCATGCAGGGCACAAAGGTCCACTTAGCGAACAAGGATGACCTTAAAATTACTTATTAATTATTATTAATTATTAATTATTAATTATTTAAATTGCAACTTTTGGTGACTGACTGAGGCACACAGTTGATTTAATGAGCCGGCCCACAAGTTTGACAAACAAACTTTATAATCACTTCCATCAACCTCATTTCCAGCGCAGTGAATCAGCCAAAAGCTAGCAACAAGCTAGCATCTAGCTAGCAACTAGCTACTGGCGAGCACAGTGGGTGAAACTCGCCTCCAAGGCCATTCAGCTGCTACAAGTCTGTAGGATGTGTAAATAAGCAATTGTTTGCATGCTTTACATTACATTACATGTAATTATCTTCGCATTGAAAATGCGGAAGGTTATGTTTTGATCGCAGTGTATTTATTTATTTATTTGTATGCGTGTTCCTCGCACAACAAAAAAAGTTTTAAACCGAATCGCATGAAATTTGGTGGGATGATTGGTTATTATCCGGGGACCATTTGATTAGATTTTGGGATTGATCGGGTCAAAGGCCAAGGTCAAGTTCATGGAAATGTCAAACTCTTCTTTTTACCATCGCGCGGTCAATTTTTATCCAATTGGCATGCAACTAATGCCAAAATGTTCATAATTCAATGCCCAATCTTGTGATATGTGAAGGTATGCGCTCTACCGAGTGCCCGTTCTAGTTTAGCTGATGCTTTTATCCAAAGCGACTGACAATAAGTGTATTAGACCTTGAGTACAAACTCAAAACAACAAGAATCAAGAAAGTTTTCCTCCCTCGGATTTTGTGCCGCCCATGTATAAGAGTTTATTTCTCAGACATTGTTATGTGCCATCAAAGGCTCTGGTCATTTCATGACCAGAGCCTGCACCAGAACCTGTCCCGTCTTCTTAGCGCTACCGTGTTGGCTATAACAACTAGTTTATACTGCCTTATTCCTGCACTTTGAGTTTTAGCTTGGCATGAAGGGGATCTTTTTTGTAGGAGGAATGTGAAAAGAATTCATTACCTGAATGTCAATTGTCACTTACAGGATTGTGCAGTGTGGATTGTTAAGTGTGAAAATTGAGACAGACAAAAATGCAACATATCTCAGTCGCACACGGCTTTGGAACAGCTTCAGTCGGAGTCTGTGAATGAAACCCACAGGCACAGGTAATTTGGAGAGTCGGAGGCCGACAGAGAAATCCTACAGTTTATATAACCAGATTGAATGTGTCAGCAAAAGGGGCGAGGAGGTTGTCATGCCCAGCAGCTGAACCGCTGAAATTCCGGATCACTATTTAGATGTTTCCAGAGATCGGCAGCCATTGCAGCGGTGAGGTGGAGCAAAGGTGTCCATCATCGCCGGCGTATGCAGCTGCGTGCATCTAGGAGAGGGCACACACACACATATGCATGCAGCTAGTCGGACTATCTATCGTGCAGCCACACACACGATCTCCCACACGAAAAACGCAGACAAGCCACGGAACACCTGACAGGTGCAGGCGTGGTCTGCTGCGAGACACGCTATCTTAACACGCGACCTCATTCTTAAATCTGAGCTATGTGCCTGAGGCTCTAAGTGCTAAGCACCCTAGTTTACTCTCTGAAGCCTGTTCCTCTTTCAGTCCTTGTCTCTGGGCACACCCTCTTCCGATTGTAGGCCGACTTCTGTCATTCTGGTCATAATAGAGCTGCTAAGAGGCCTGAGAATTGAAGCCTGTCCGATGATTAATAGACTTATTAGCTGTGTCAACAGCATGCCACCAATCCCATGATCAGTATGTGTTGTCTGTTGTCCTGCATATGTCTGTTTAAGAGACCATGTGGCGCAATCAGAGACACTGAGCCTCGGCATTACATCTGTGGTTAATCTGACATTTCATTTCCAGAGGAAGCTGTTTACACACTGTATCAGTTGTATTGTGTTTGAGAATGTGTTGCTGTGCAGGTCCCTCTGAGCCACACATGCAAGCTCAGTGGAGCTCAGTTGAGGCAACAAATCAATGGATAAAACCCTAAATCGTTATATGTTGAAATGCATATAGCCACGTCTGCAAGAGCGCATATCCACATATTCCCACAGTTAGCAAAAGTCTGATTTATTTACCATGTATACGACACACGAATGATACGATTGTCCACAGCAGTGCGTCTTGGCAGAAGTTATGCGGTTACAATATCCCATCTGTCAACAATGCATATGAAAAAGTTGCCAAATGCTTTTTTGCCTAGCTTCACAGGAGAGCTGCACATGATTGGCCTTGTTATGGCGGGCATGAATAGAAAAATCTGAGAGCGGATTAATGGCAACACGTTGTGTAAACTCCCCTGGCCCGAGGCTCTTGGTCTCTATACACCTTGACTTCCTCTGTCATTTACAAGCAGTTCGCATGCACGCAGCAGAGCCAAGAGTGTGAAAAACCGGACGAGCAAGTTCACAGCTCTCCTGATTTAAAAAAAAAAGAAAAGCGTTGCCTCTGGTTGCAGAGTTGCCTCGCGTGAGGACAACAGCTTCATCTTTTTAGTCCTGCCGACCTCCTGACCTGGCCTGTGGCAGCGGCAATTTTACAACTTGCTTTTCTTTTCTTTTTTTCTCATGCTTAGAAGCGTGGCAATTTTCAATGACAGACAGTCAACATATGTATACTGTATGCCTCTGACTGACTATTTGGAGCAGTTCACTATATATCTCTGCACACATAGGCTGTTTTAGAAAAAGGCTTTTAGGTTTGTGAAGTAATGCAGATATTAGCTAGATCCAAAGAGTAGGAACAGTTGTTAAAGATGCCAATTATCTACCAGAAAAATGAATGAACTCTTGTCAGTGCACCTTACAGCTGAACTTTTTTTAAATAGTCTATGTTAACAATGGCAAAATACATGTCTGTGCAATGTGAAAGGTGGTCAAAATGAGAAAGACAAAAATCATTTTCCTCCTGACAACTCTTTTTTTAATTCAGCCCAACTATCTTAATGTTTGTTTCCTGCTGCACCGATGTTTCCAGACATAGAGGATCGTTGTGGCGTAAAAAGCTCTGCGAATCCACTTTTTGTGGGGTTACCTACTAAGCCGACAATCACAACAATAAGCAGCTATATATTTCCCTCAGGAGTCGGTGGAGACAGAAACAGAGTGAGGAGCAGACTGAAAATTGGTCTTGTATCATCAGTTGTCCAACAACATTAATGCTCACGCTTCTCTGTATCTGCTGAATGTGTACACAGGGAACTGTTAGCACGCTCTGCTTGCATGTTTGCTGCATGAATCATGAAGTGATATAATAGAAATGTTGCGTCAACAGCTTACTGAGTTCAATTCGTTCAGTCCCGACCTCGAGAGCAGACTGCCTAATCATAGGGTAGTAGCGATTGTTGGCATTTCTCTGCTATGCTAGTCACTGATGATATGCTGGATGTATACACAAGCTGCTTTCGCTTTTTATTGAAAGTGAATAAAACTGAAATTTCTTTGTTGTTGAATCACCCTGGATATATCATTCCAATGCATATTGTATTGTAGATCCTTCTGTCTGCTTCTCTCTGAAGTCGTTTTGTTCTTCATTCTTTCGTTCTTCCTAACA
This sequence comes from Pseudoliparis swirei, assembly GCF_029220125.1. Taxonomy (NCBI): domain Eukaryota; kingdom Metazoa; phylum Chordata; class Actinopteri; order Perciformes; family Liparidae; genus Pseudoliparis; species Pseudoliparis swirei. The sequence goes on along the minus strand of NC_079391.1, from coordinate 20,098,059 downwards.
TGTGTTGATGTGTATTTAGGAGGAGTAGTTAATGAAAGTGTGGGCTCCATGGTAGCGCTAAGCTTGACAAGAGTAGCAGCAGAATGCAGGGCAAAGCTAAGGGTCAATCGTCCAATAAGTCAGTCCATGCAGAGTTTTTTTAAAGTTGGAAACTTTCAGATATTCCAACTACAGCAACAATGTGTTGTGTTAGTTACATTATCTCACCTTTAGCATTAGCTTTATCAACAGTCTAGTTTGTTCCCTGAACCAACAAGGATTCAATAAGCCTTTTCGGTGGGCTTACTTTTGGAGAATATATGGAATGGAGAGACTGGTACGTAATCATAACTTACCTTTTCTACATTATCACTCAGCACAAAGTACTTTTCTGTTTTTGCTCTGTTTACTTTTCAAGTCAGTAAGGATTTGGCCAATACACAATAACTTTCGCAGCTTTTACTACATAAAATCTGTTAGCCAATTTCCAAACATGTTTCTGAGGACATGATGAACACTGATTAATGTCTCCTAAATTGAATCTGTTCTCACAGCGGAAACTCTTTGCACAACGTTGCCCCATCAATCATCTCCCTGTCAGCAACATAATGGCGGCATTCTACACATTGTTTTATGATTTCAGAAAATATTAATATTGCAGCAATGACGTGTGTTCCTAGAGTCCTCACATTCTTCAAAACAAATACATGTTGTAACATATCCTGTCAGCAGTGTTTGGTTTTGCAATGGCAGTTAATCTGATTTGTTTGCTTCCCACTTATACCTGTTGTGTGAAATCAAGGACTTTTTGATATGCTGGGGCCAAACCACAGCTGGGTAACTGTGATGGCATGAGTCAACCCCTAAATCAACCAATGGCACTCATGTGGGCAAAGGATCTGTTCAAGACACCTAGAGCATTCAGGTTTTAACCTGCAGACACACAAAGCACAGCACAGCACCACAAACGGTTGTTTTCGGACAGACTTTTCAGCCATCATAGTAGTTTCTATGATATTGGAATTTCCAAGCGGCTGATAATTCAATTAGAGCTCGGCAAACCGCATGCGTAGACACCAGTAGCATTTTGACAAAACTCCCACCATTACAAAGGTCTCGCTTGGACAGCAGCCGCCTGTAACTGGCTGGAGAGTGGTACGGAGACTGGAATTCTAGTGCCCTTTTTTATCATTGTTGATCTAGCAGCAGGAGCTTACAGATTTATACTGCCGAGCTCGACATCTATGGGGTCAGATCAGTCTCAATAATGGCAAATGCACACAGGGAGACTCACAAATGTAAACAAGAAGATTCACAAATGTGCACAGAACAATTCACAAATATATTCAATTTACAAATGCACGCACAATGTTTCACAAATACATTCCAATGCACACGTAAATAAATTATGATTTATATAAATGTAAAAGAAAAATCACAAATATATTTATGCACTTCTAGCTGGATTTGTCTATTTGTTTGTTGATTTAAATGTTCATTTGTTTGTGGATCGCTACACATTTGTGCACATATTTGTAAGACTCCCCGGCCGCTCAACTTGTACATGCGTTTCCTTCAACATAGTCCTATCTGTAGCCAATCAGATTTTTTAATAATTTTTTGGGGGGGTGTTTTCATATCCTTTTAGAATATTCAGGTCAATTATTTATTGTTGCACATATGTGCCCTTGTGCGGTACAAACTGTAGCGGTACTAATAGGTACCACTTGCTAAGCGATACTGCCCCAGATAGATAGATAGATAGATAGACAGACAGACAGACAGATAGACAGACAGATAGACAGACAGACAGACAGACAGACAGATAGATGCATTGGACAGTTCCGTATTCTTATTCTTATTATTTCACAATCTGTGGACTAGGAAGAAAACTGAGTAAGTCAGAGTCAACTCGACTTCCCTCATGAGCGGCTCATAGAAATTGAGAACGGATTTGTGAAATTCCATGAAATGGATGTTTGGATTTGGTGCAGCAGCAGTCTAAACACATGTGGCTTTGATAGGAATCTAAAATGTGCAGGTTGAGCGTCTGCACCTCATTTATTTATTGGATGTTTTACTATGTAAAGCAACAAAAAAAATGCATGCGAATGCAAGATGTGCAGGCGCTGGTACATGTGCATGCTACTGTGCATCACCAGGTGTACGGACTGGAGGTGGGAAGTACAAGGGAGGAAACATTCCACTTATAAAAGTGTTTGACAGGCAGTTAAAAAGGTGTTTTGATCTACTCCATCATAGAAATCAGGGACCATCAACAGCGTGTGGTGTCGTTTCATCGTGTCTCTTTGATGGGTTTGCCCTGAGGGCACAGTGGCATTTCCGCAGTGCTTAGATGTAGAAAACTCTTGACTACTCAACCAAATTGAGTGAATGAAAAGAAATCCGTGCTGCCAGTCTATCAGCTGTTAATGGTTTTTCTGCAGCTACACCAAAGCGGTTGTTTCAAGACTGACGTTTCTACTGGGGACTTCTTTCTTTTCACACAGAGAGAGAGAGCATGCCCATACAGTTGATAATAGTTAAGGTAACTACAGAGTAGTGCCTGCTGGGTCATGAAAGTTTGTTCATAAAACAAGAGCATGTTATTAAACCTGGCACTGCCCTCAGTGGTATTTATGTTTTGTACTCAGCCCTCGGTTACCGTAATTTAGATTATATTCGCCATTGTGGGCATATTTATCTGTGAATCACACACACTTATAGCTGTGCTGTTGACGCACATAAAGCCTATTGAAGGGTAATAGTTACACAGATTTGGGATGGAAGCAGCCAGTCGCTGATATCATGCACCTTAATGTGTAGAATTTGAAAAATGTCTCCTCGTTTCCTTTTATTTTCACCTTTTCACTCGACATTCTTGAGGAATCAGCCTTTAAAAAAAGGATTATATAAATATAGTTGAGTGTTCCTTAGTTTTGTTGGACCACAGTCACATTGAAGGTCAGCCAGGTTAGGCCATCCGACCTCTGCAGCTCATCCAGAATGCAGCAGCTCGACTGGTCTTCAGTCTCCCGAAATTCACCCACACCACTCCGCTCCTTCGATCTCTTCACTGGTTACCGGTGGCTGCCCGCATCCGCTTCAAAACACTGGTTCTGGCGTACCGTGCTCTGAACGGATCGGGCCCCGTCTACATCCGGGATATGGTCACACCGTACACCCCGGCACGTTCGCTCCGCTCGGCAACAGCCAACCGACTTGTGACTCCTGCACCTCGAGCTAATCACTCGAAATCCAGACTGTTTGCTGTCCTGGCTCCTCAGTGGTGGAACGAGCTCCTCACTGACATCAGGACAGCAGAAAGTCTCTACATCTTCCGCCTGAGACTGAAAACACATCTTTTCCGACTATATCTGGATTAAAACACAGATTTGCATTTCAGTGGCACTGGGATGGCACTTATTGTGGTGCTTTTGTGGTTCGACTGAGTTGAGGAAGTGTTGCTTCCTGTGTTCTTGTAGTTCTTGGTTTGTACTCTAGGTTGAATGCACTTATTGTAAGTCGCTTTGGATAAAAGCATCTGCTAAATGACATGTAATGTAATGTAAAGCCAAGTGAATCCATGGTAAGTCAGGGAGACCAAACTATTCAATTCAATTCAGATTATTTAATATAGCCCAATATCACAAATTACTAATTTTCCTCAGAGGGCTTTACAATCTGTACACATACAACATTCCTGTCCCAGGACCTCACATCGGATCAGGAAAAACTCCCAAGAAATAAAAAAAACCTTTCACTGGGAAAAAAAGGGAAGAAACCTTCAGGAGAGCAACAGAAGAGGATGGCTCTCCAGGATGGACAGAAGCAATAGATGTCATGTGTACAGAAGGAATCATTACAGAGTTAAAACACATTCAATGAGTATGACAGAGGGTATGACTAGTTCGTAGTAGGCATGGACCACGATCCAGAAATATTATCCCCTATAGTCTCACTAAGAGATCTGAATGACCATGTTACGCTAGTCATGTAATCTTACTACGCAAAGAGTTGGCCCAAACCCAGCTGGTGAATTATATCAATGAGAGGTGCTGAAGGTTGGACTGGACTCAACTGAGAAGAACAGTATTATTACGCAAAGAAAAGGCAGACTGCTTTAAATACTGCAAAGTTTTCATGGATGACATGTATTTTCACTGTCACATGGATATTGTGAAGAAATGACCTTGCATTGAGAAAGAGGTTGGTTGTCCCATTGTTGAACAAGAGTCTACAGCAGGCGGCAACACAACAATTCGGAAAGTGAAGCCAATAAGGTTGTGCCTTAAACTTCAGATTGTATAGAAGTTTATGAAAAAATGTCTAATTCTCGTTTAAATTTAAATTATTACCTCAATAGACATTGCAAACATGAGTTCATGGTCCCATTTGTTGTACTTAGCTCCACCCTCTTCATTGCTGGTTGCAAAAAAAACAAGATGACACTGGCCAACAATCGAGATGACTATGTTAAAAAAAATTGGGGGAATCAAGGTGCAACTGAGTTTCCTGTTTGGAGACATCATTGTGTAGACTGGAGCAGAGATGTATGGTTGGCATGGTAATCACTACCCTCAAATCCGAGATCATGGCATTCTCTTTTCATTAAAAGCAGTTCATTTGAGTTCCTTTTGAGCTACCCAGTCCACAATGTTGGCTTCGCTCAGTGAGGTCTGTCAAGGCTCAACAGCTGTTTGCTATGGAAGAAAACGGCTGTCCAAAATATCCAATTCTCTCCTTCACACCAGTATTTGGGCTCTGAGGACGATATGCCTCTGATTTTCAAACTTGCTGTTGGTGATTGTCGAGATGCTAAACAACTGTCGGACTCAAGTCAAGCAGTGTTTTCCAGATTTGAATCTTGCAGTGAAAACTGATTTGGCAAGACACTGGCTTTGCAGGTTCCAATTATGCTATCTGATAAAAACATTTTTTTAAAATGACTTCAACCAAGCGCATGATGCGTGCTTGCACGATCTGGGTTCAGTCCCACCCGTATCGCCCCTGGCTCCACTGGACACTACTGGGGTTTTTTATTGGGTGCTAAGTCCATAGGATTGTGTTGCTGTTGCCACGGCCATTCCCCGCTGAGCGAGAACGTTCAGCGACTGCCAAGCAAGTTCACCAATAGCATTGTAAAAAGCAAGGAAACATTCATATAATAGTATACACTGTTCAAACGTTCCAATTCTAAAGAGCTAAAGAGCAAAAAGGTCACTCCAATGCACATACGATTTTTTCTGGCTTCTTCTCAGTGTCTCAGTCTTGATTGCCTATCAACTGTCCTCTGTGTGTTCAGTGTTCATACCAAACCCAAAGACAATATTCTGCTTTTTTTCCTGCATTTCTGATTCAACACTGTCCTATCGTCGGTGATGATAGAATCTCAACGCTGATTGGTTTTCAAACGCAGCATACCATGAGTTTTGCGTATTTGCGTCACTATTTGCGTCTTTGCATTGACTTTGAATTTCATTGACTGCCCCCCCCCCACACACACACACACCCCCACACCAAAAAAAGTCACTTTGCATTTGGTGGAAACGTATATGCATAAAATATGTCTAAACTATTAGTCACACTTTAGCATCCGTTTCACTCTAACGTTGTCTTTTTTGATTGCTTAACTTCCAAATATGACTTTGTTCCATGGCATGGTGTGATGAGGGTTGTACCACATTAACTAGTAGTGTTACATATGTATATATATATATATATCATTAGACTTGAGGAAAGAACTCAATCGAACTGAGCTAAAATGGTAAACAGCTCCCATGCCTATACTTTCAAGAGTTCTCATCTGCCGCAAGTTGTAGGGCAGTTGTCACTGCCAAAGAAAACATTGTATCCTCACGAGGAAAAGGTATTGAATGACACACAGAGAACTGTTTGTCAAGCAGCTGCTGTCATTCACAAAAAGTTGTTTTCATTCATCTGTTGCACGGGAGTGTCTCCAAGATTGTGCTCACTGTGCAGCCCAGAGCTTTAATTATACTCGGAGGAGAAACAAACATATGCGAAGCATTACATGCAGATCCTTCTGTTCAGAGTGTACTTTAGTATATTGTAATTTACTTAACGGGGACCTCTATAAACTGACGCTCTGGAGATGCAGGATTGCGCATGTGTACGACTTCGTCAAATCTTTTCTAAATTGTTACACTCTTTCACTTCTCTTCTCAAAAGAAATATCTCCCCAACATGAAATGTGCAAGATAGGGGCTGTCATGCTAATGGCTCGAAAGCATATATGAGTCACTCTACCAGAACTGGAATGCAGTGTGGCATACCTGCACATTTACTGACATGGCTTTGTGCATGTACAAGAAATTAAGGTGTAAACTTGGCAAGGACATTGTTGGTGCCACACCCGTGAATAAACATTTCAATTCACTTCCTTTCCTGCCCTCTGTATGCACTCTGCACGGAAATTGCATGCGCAATGTACACATTCTTTTTTAGATACCTGGTGTTGCAATCACAAATATTCTGTTTTGAGTTCATCTACAGATGTCTAAAGATAGTTTAAATACCTTCTAGGCTTTTTCTACATTATTTATGTTATTGTAGGGTGTAACCAAGATACAAACTTAATGGGATAATTGAAGTTTATTAGAACTTGGGTCTTATTTTCCGAGCTTTGGTCTATCTTTTGACAATGTCCTCACCAACGCAATTGCTAGGGGCAGTAATTGCTAGTGGCAGAACCACAAATATCTTTTGAAGAAATAGCTCCACATTTTAGGGAAATCCACTTATTTCCTTTCTTTGTGATAGATCAAAAGAACGAGACCACTTCATGCCTGCATGCTAAACATGAAGTTCAAATCAGCAGCTGGGTCATAAAGGTGAAACGAATGTGGAAGTGCCTTAAACCTGCATTAATTATAATGGCCATCAGGGGGCGACTCATCCGGTTGCAAAAATAAGTCTGATTGTATAGAAGTCTATGAGAAAATTACTGAATTAATCTTGCAATTTATGACCTGTACCGTAATTCACACATTGTTGTGCAACACCTATCTGCAGAAAGCAGGATGTGGTTTCTCATTACCTGACTTCTGACACAAGTGTCGTAAGTACAACCGGCTCTACTGCATGTTGTAAAGACTAGTAATTAGTTGTTCTTTTGGCAACGCGTTGGATTTTATGGTTATGAGTTACTTAGGTTATTTTATATTACTTTTGTGTTTGTGGATTTCAGGTCAGCATTCAACACCATTATCCCTGAGGCACTTCAGCATAAACTCTCCCAGCTCCCAGTGCCAGCCTCCACCTGTCAGTGAATCAATAACTTCCTGACAGGATGCAGCAGGTGAGGCTGGGTGATATCACATCCAGCACCCGGACTATAAGCACTGGCGCCCCCCAGGCATGCGTGCTACACCTAACGGTAGCGACTGCTCCTCAGGGCACCCGTCTGTTGAACTCCTGAAATTCGTAGATGACACAGCGGCCATCGGCCTCATCAAGAACAGGGATGATTCTGCTTCCAGACGTTGAACAGCTGGTCCTCTGAACAACCTAGAGCTGAACAAACCCACAACTATGGAGATGACAGTAGACTTTAGGAAGAGCCCCCCAACACTACAGAGCGTACGTGTAACCCGTGTCAAATTCCATGTATGTGCACACATACATGGCCAATAAAGCTCTGATTCTGATTATGTAGTGGGAAAGGTTAAAGAGAAAGCAATCATGACAAGATAACGAATATTGTATTGTCTCGACACATGACATTGGACAACCTCAACAAACATAATACATACTATGTATGACAAAATAACCAAGGAAATGTAATATTTAATATATTTTATAGTTTATGTTAAATATAAACTTGTGTCATATACTGCTACTGACTAGCCGAAAACGGAAAACCAGTAGAAGTAGATGGTTTTGCCTATTCGAGGGAATATATTCTAAATTGCACCCTGTTGAACTGAAGTCTTCTTTGAACTGAAGCGTACGTTCAATCACAGACCAGGGCACAACGTGTTGCCACATTTGTCTGCAGTCTAAACAGCTTGCCCAGCACTTTGCAAGAAAAATGTCATAGCTGCGACGGAGTGATAATTAAATATCATGTAGTGGAATATTGCACATTGGGTGTTGGATTGCCTTTTGAAGATGTTGTGTATTTTCCATTACAGCAGGGTGTTGGGTCTCTTAAATCTATAGGCCATAGGTAGTTCTGGACTCAGAGGATCACAAGGTTTCTGTGGTGAGAGGCCTTTGTGTAGAATGGGACCATATGGGGGGGTAGAAACCTTCCCAAATGAGGCAGCCTGCCTATAGATTGGAGCAGAACGCCTCCTTTTCGACTTGCATATAACATGTAGCAGAATGTATTATCAGTAGATTTTCTCAATTCGGCACCTGAAAGTCTCCAGGCTACCTAGGCGCCTACTTTTTGACCTGTACCTTTTAGAATAAAACTGTATATTCTTACAAAGTGCTGTGTCTCTCAGAGTTCCTTCTTCATCATCAATTTCTTCAACATTCTCCGGTGGTCGACGGGAAGAAAGGACAATGACTTCTGCGTCGACACGTTGCTACTTCAAAACGCTATACAGGAACAAAGGTGACCTTTGACCTTGGAATCTGCCAGATCGCACCGGAACAGGTAAACATTCACAGAGAATGGTGCTGGTCTTATCTACCACTACTACTTTATGCAGCAGCTGGAGTATCCACCTTTCCTGCTGATGACGTCAGCACTGGGTTCGCCGCTGACTCTGCAACAAAAGGGCTGGTGTTTATTTGACACATGAAATGATACACAACAGCTGATACTAGCACCTCTTTGCAAACGAAATGATTGATATCATTGGAGAGCTCATTGAACTGACTGCTATTGATCTTTGACCAAACCTAGAGATTAGATAACACCCAGTGCAATTTCAAGGCCACTTGTAGTTGTAACATACTAGTAGTAGCCAGAATGATCTTAATATCACCATGCAGAACACATAAAAACATCAAAGACACGCAGTTGGGCTATGAAAAAGCTACGGTGCAATCACCCGAGGCCAAGCAGTAATATATGAGGCAGGTGTTTTCTTTTTTATGAATCTGCTACAATTATGATTACTCATGAATGGCTGAGAACTGGCTTGTGATCAAATCAGAAAGATGTCTCACTTGACAGGCAGGGTAATGGGCAGAGCTATTTTTAAGCTAATTTGATGTGACACGGGAGGGCAGACATGTGTGAACACCGTGTCCTGTCCATGCTGCATGCGACATGACATCAGCGTCGTTCCCTGGTGAGATCTTCTTCTCACAGTGCGAACTGCTACGATCAAATGCTACGACCTCTCTGCTTTTTCTATTTCTCATTTCAAATTAAGCAGAGCGTGGATGGTGTGAAGCAGAAGGAGGGCAGCGGGAGGCGAGCCACCTTTGTGTATTCATTATTTTGTTGTGCCGTTTGTTTACGAGATGCTCACGCATCCCAGAGATGGGTGGATGTCGAGCAGGCGCTGCCCTGTGGGGATCAAAATTTTAATTCTGTGAAATTTTTTAAGCCAAGTTACACCGAATGGCAACAAAACAACTAGACTCCTCTCTCCTTTCGTTCTCACACAATCATGTCTGGTGGTGCTTTGACGCATCAGCGTTGCAACATATGTATGCGCGCGCCAGGTGTGGCGGGTCCTTCAGCGGTCGCTGTCGTGTCTCTTTAACGTTCCCGTATCATGATCACCATCTTTAATCTCCTGCTGTGTGAGGGCCTGTGAGCTAACACGCTGTTGGATTACTGCCTTTACTTATCACACATGCCAGCACAGCACACAGCAGCCATCGCCTTTTCAATCCAGCTTTTGTCTGTCTGGATTGCATTGCAGTATATGGACATGTTACATGTACGCGCTTGTATGAAGTACATAGAAGTGTGTCGTTTGCTCACTTTTCCTTTATGCATTGCCACTTTCCCAGACAACTAAATACTCCATCACTGCAAATAACCTGAGCATAACGTTGTGAAACTGCACAAGTACACTGTGTTGACACGCATGCATGCAAACGCATACAAGCCTAGCGGGCTGCCTGTTTCAGCCGCCGTACGTTTCTTTTCATCTTCTGCCTCCTTGGCGCTCGCTGCATTGCACAAAAGAGCATGTCGAGACACAGAGGGATCAGACGCCGGAGTGCTTCACAATGCGCCCGATTAAGTCTATTCCCGCTGGTACAACAGGAGGGCCGGTGGCTGTGTAATTTACCCTGCTGTCCAGCAGCTAAATCAGTACTATCCGTCAGGGTGTCGTCAGCCTGCCCCTGTTCTCCCACTGCGTGTAATGAATTCGGTGTGGCATGCACAAATGATTAACTGGTGGCAAAGAGAACTAATTAAGGAGATAAAGCTTGGCACACAATGGCCTCCGTGCCACACGTGTACTTGCACAACTAGAGCTTCCTCACACGAGCAAATTATCCATGTCTGCTGAGCATTCTGTTCAGTCTAAAACCCGCTGTGCTAGAGTTTATTGGACGCACGAGACGTGGGAAGTTGTATCAATCCGTTATGGGTTTACAGATTAGCGTGTTGAGTCCCTCCGTGCGATTGTTTATCCCAGAATCTGATGACAGTGTTAAACAGTGGGACTACTGTCTGTTGCAATTTAGGGGAAGAGTTTGAGTCACGAAGGAGGGACTGAAGATACGTGGATTTCTTTGAAAAATAAAACCATCAAACGGCTAATTCTGCGCTGTGATACACAACACACGCGCGCAAGTATGATAGACCTAACAGGAAGTACGTATAGAAATGTCTTTTGTAGAATCGAGATGCAATGCGTCGATGACATGGAGGAAACGGCAGTGTACTTTTGCTAGGTTTGCGGCTGAGGATGGATATGACACCCGCTGGCCAAATGGAAGCGAGGTGGGCTGAGAGAGAATCCATTATCATACATTATCCGTGGCTGGTAATCATCACTGCCACTCACATAGTGTCCTTAAAAAGCAGTTCTCTCTCTCCACCGTCTAACGATGGCTTTTCTGTTCCTACGGAGTTCCCCTTATGGTTGAGGATTGAGGAAAGGTTGGTTTTCTGAATGCCTGAATTCACCACAACTGATTACATGTTTTGTTTTGTATTGTTCTCCTAACTGCCGCTGCAGTAATTAGGCCTGAGGACACATAGATAGCAGACAGTCATCACAAACCTGGATAAGCACGCTTCCTGATCGCTCCACGGACAAACCCGACTCTCTTCTGTGGTTTGGGTATTTTGTACAAAGGTCAGCGCGGCCAGACTTCAGTCTTGTGCACAACAAAATAATGAACCGATGTCAGTTGGTAACAAAAGGTATTCTAACACTTAATTTATTTTTTTAAACGTTGGTTTAATTCAAAAGCAGGAAATGGAGGGGTTTGCTCATATTAGATGGATGAACACTGTGTTTGACTGTTAGTCTGCTTTCCTGTGTCCACACTTCACCTCCACTAAGTGCTGAGTGTCCACCACTCAAGACACAGCAGATCAGAGCGGTGACAAACGCATTATTGTGTTTATTCATTCTCCTGTGAGGAGCTGGTGTGTGTAGAGAGGCCTAGAATGGTTGCAAGCTAATAGTGTTTCCTCATGGTACCCAGGAAAACCATGGTGCTTAACCCTCCTGATGCCTTCGGGTCAATTTGACCCGATTCAATGTTTAATATCGGTGTTCTTTCGGTAGTCAACAAACAAACATAAAGTGCCTCACACTTAAACTTGGAAAACAATATTAATTCTAATAATTTTCTGGAGGTTTTAATTGCTGGGGTCAAATTGATCCCAAGGGTAAAATATGTCAGTAAATATAAAGGTAACAGGAGGGTTAAACATTGAATCGGGTCAAATTGACCCGAAGGCATCAGGAGGGTTAAGAGGCACGTCCTAACTTTTTTTTCCTCGCAGATATACCAACCTACAAATGCGCAGTATGCCTGCGCATGCATAACTACGCACTTGGTTGGTCTGGTTTTTTTTTTTTACACAACTTAGCGTGCTGTCTAAAAAAACGGTCGATGATTGTTTTGATAGAAAAGAGTGACTGATACCTCCCTCAGCTCTTTCTGTACACAACCTCCCGACCCTTGGCTCTGTCCGTGCAAACACAGTCTGCACGCAATGCACAATGATTAACCCGCAGATCGTCTATTAGGGGAGGACTCACTCTGTAACCACATAATACCATATTTTTAATGGCCGAGTATTTCTGTTTACAACTTTTGATTTTTTTCGGTTCTTGTCTCTATTAAAGGAAAAGTGTCCTTTTAAAGTGCCCTTTTAAAGTTCTCCATCAACCTGGAAATGTGGACAGAGATGTTTCTGGGAAAATTGAGAATATTTATTTGAAGCCTATAAATACAGTTAAAGGTGACATTAACGCACACGTCATTCCTGCTAATGTTAAATACATTTGCTACGTTTGCCACCAAGCTCACTAAACATCCTAATGATGATAAATATTGTTTTATTTTTAAATTAAACAAAACAGGTTTCTTATTGTTTCACACACACTAATTGTTGACATTTCCAATGTCTAAAAATGAGTGATAACAAAAGAAAGAGACAATTCAAGTCCTGATTTTAAAGGGTATTATCCAAAACAACTGTTATGCTAAATTCCTCTCTTGATGCCAACCCCACTGTAAGCTACCTCGGCGCATTCCTTAGGGTCCCCAGAAAAAGGGTCTGAGTGAGACCTCTTTGCTGGCATGATTATGGGTGGATTACCCCGTCCATGACAGGCTGGTTGACGGCCCCGTTGGTTTGCAGAGAGGTTTAACTGCGCACGCGCGCGTGTATACGTGTGTGTGTGTTTGTAGGGGGCAGAAGAGGTTAATTTGTATCATGCATGATGTTTTGCGTGACAAGCTTATCCATATCTTATTTCCCCTAAAGAAAAAGGGATTGGCTTCCAGAATAAATGCCACAGAGAAACTCATCATAGACAGAGGCTAAGTGGGCAAATATGACCAATATGACCATGAGATATAAGAGATGTACATGCGGTGGTAATAATCACCAAGGTAGAATTACGATCTTATATTTCAGATATAGGGAACAAGAAATTCTTGCCAATTTCCAAATTGTATTTTAATTGTATTTTATTTCGATCTTTTTGCACTTCAAATCAGTTGTTTAATAACTGCAATGAATATTGGGTCACAGCACAGTCTGACAAATTATCGTTTATTTAGATCTGTGACTTTTATCACCATCTGACTGGAGTTGCTAGATTTTTATTTGTTATGATAAAAAAAGCTGCTTTCTCCTGCTGAAGAGAATCAATGCAACCCCAAGATCAGCTGACATGTGTTTATATTTGTTATATATATTATTTCAATGTTAATATAAAACATATTGATTATTGGAGATTTAAACACTTTCCTGGGACATTTTGTCTTCCACATGTTTTTTTCTTTTTCTTACAACATGGCGCCATAGCAGCATAGCGCTGTGGCCAGACAGTTAGGATCATGACCTCAATTTACTCATTGACTCTCTTGCAGAAGGAAGTGGATGGTGTGTGATGCTGCATGCAGTCAGGATACACACACCGAGGCCATACTTTTTAATATGCATGTTTAAGAAGACTTGTAACTTCTAATTTGGTTTCGTGGTTTCTTTAAACATATATGCAGGCATTTTTATGGGCTTTTTAATATAATTTTTAAATGTTTTTTCTTACTTAATGATAAATGTCAAACTTAAACCATGCCCAGAATACATTAAAATAAACTTTCTCTATTCTGTATGTGACCAGCCAGTGATGGTGAAAGCCTATGTTTGATCATTTTATTGGAGCTACATATACATAGGCATGCCAGTCGCTTTGCTGTGGATTATGCACACTATTTGTGTTCGGGAATGAAACAAACAAACATGCAGAACTATGTTGTGTGATATATTCCATGTTCTGGTTATTGTAAGTAACACCTGTTTTTGATAACTTCAGTTAATTCCATTTAGTTTTCGTCTAAATAATGCGTAATAAGCTAACACTTATGATCAGGGAAATAAATCCCATTGTAAACCTAAAGGGATGTTCAGCCTCTAATTAAGCCACGTGATCCATTCTGCTACATTCCACTGGAGAATAAGCCAAATATTCTCACACGCACAGTGTGCTGCTTGTCTTGCTGCGCGGGTCATGACTCCTCAGACACGCAATTTAACGGAATTTCCCATTATGACCTCGACTTCCTTTTGCCGTGCCTATCGTGATCGGCTGTGACACCTTCGTGTTCCGTGCGAGAGGGAGAGGTGACAGAAAGACGGATGACTGAGATATTTCCGCACGCAACTATTGTTATGGCCGCGCAGCGCAAATACCGGCTCGCATTAGGACGGAGGGCTGTAGTGAGGGGAAACCATTTCGCTCAGTTACTAATCTGGTGTTCACGCCAGGTCAGGAAGGGAAGGTGACCCAGTGCCCCCCTCAGACCCTCACGCACACACACACACACACACAAACCACACGCACGCACACACAGACACACGCACACATGCACGTACGAGCTCTTTCTCTCCCTTCCACGCAAACACACAGGAAAAGTATTTCCCTCACCGAAACGCTCCATCGTGTTTGTGCTGAGTTCAGGGTGGCCCGTGAAAAGGCACATCAGCAGTGGGGCTGATCCGCTGTTTTGTTGGTGCTTATGTGCAGGGTGAGCCACCCTGGCCCCTGTTCTCTGCCTCTGTTTTGGGTTTCTACAAGAACATGTTTAAATGCCTTTTCATTATAAATGAGTCCAACTGCGATATAAATTGGGACAGTATCAAGACCCTCGATCCATGGAGAAATCCACACCAGCCAGTTTTCAACATATTCTAAAAATGGAGAATGATATTCCAGATATTCCAATGGACAAAGTTTGTTTTACGTTCATAATGTTTAGGATCCAAAAATACAAGTGAACCTGGAAATGAGCACGACATGTCTCCTTAAAGTACCACTTCCACATTAGCTGATACTGATTATAAAGCTTCATGTTGAGTTAATTTTGATTATATACGAGGTAGTTAAAGTTAGCCACACCACAGCCATAAATATTAAACTTGCACTTAATTTTGTTTAGTCATGAGTCAATACTATATTGACACTGTTGGGGACCAGTCTGTACAAAACAATTAAAAGTATACTATTTTGTTTTCAATATTTCTTTATTTTTACTTGTAAATCCACAGGTTTTATGAAAATGTACACGCCAACGTTTTCACAGGAATGGCATCGTAAAACTGAAAAGGGACATGTTTTAATAAAATAAACCCTATCAATACTGTGAATAACCCCAAAAGGTACAACCAACAGTATCCTATGCGTATACCATTCAGCAGAGGGCCATGCACCAGCAGTCGGAGTGCGGCGCCATATCGTTGCTTCGCTTTCAAATGGAGCACTTTGACCCCAGAACAGGAGGCCCTTACTGGAAGATGTCGAGTGCAGTTTTTGTGAAAGTTGAGGCAGACATATACTTAACTAAAAACCTGCTTTGAGCACCTGACGTGATGTAGTTCCCGTTATTACTTTCTTATCTGCATGCAGTGCACAGGATTGTAAATGTGCATTAGGTCAAACGTTCATGTGGGGTGTCATGACCTGCAGTCCAAAATAATCCTATTACGGTTTGCACACGCAGGAGCCCGTTGGTCAGCCATTGTTCTCTTTGACAGCGGAGCAGCGGTGTCTTTACAT
Organism: Pseudoliparis swirei; assembly: GCF_029220125.1. NCBI lineage: Eukaryota > Metazoa > Chordata > Actinopteri > Perciformes > Liparidae > Pseudoliparis > Pseudoliparis swirei. The sequence goes on along the minus strand of NC_079391.1, from coordinate 20,082,385 downwards.
GTAAAGGTTTATCAACGTATTATTTATTTTTTAAAGTGGCACTCCACCAACTTTACAAAGTTCAGTTGGCTGCCCTCTGTGGTTTTGGCGGGAGCTTTGCAAACTTTTTAGAAGTCTCCCTGGTGGTGAGGCGGGGAGGGGCCTCGCGTGAGACACCGTTCACAGGAACTATGATCAATGTATACCCCGCAGAGCTAAACCCACAGTCAGGACAAAAAGTTATTGCAGCATCTGCTTCTTCTTTTAATGTTGACAATATCTTCTTGAGAGCAACAGGTGGAAATGTGATTACAAAGGAAAAGGGCTGATATGTGTTAACTCGGCGTTAGAGGGGACAGCTTGCTCCCGGAGACAAAAGCTCCTAAGATACGTTGTGTGTCATGAGCTGGTTTGCTGACGTTAGCCTCAGTTACGTGCACGAGCACCCCCTTTTAATGACATCATCGAAGTTGCAGGTTACAAACAGTAATGCCCGACAAAGCCTCAGTGTTCCGTCCATATTCGATATTTGTACAAACAATTAAAAAAAGAAAACTAGAAAACAACTTTTACATATAGCATACCCATAAACAACTCTGAGCAACTTTGCCGGTTGTTTTTATTATTTAGGAACACACCACCGTCAATGGTTTTAAAGGAGAAGTATTCCTTTTGTTTATCACATGTGCATCTCATTTCTATACCTAAGCCAAATAAACCATATATGAATTAAAGAAGGAGCACTGGTCAAACTGCATGAAAATGCAATAATTTTATGATCATTACTTTTATCTCTAAATGTCTTGAAGGGTTTCGTGGCAGAATAATATATCACAACACAAGGAAAGAAGAGAGAAAAACGATGAAACGGAGGCACGCAGCTGCTCTGGAGGTGTGTGCGTGACAGCCTCTGCGTGAGTAGAAACTAACAACCTTCACATGTCATTACACCTGCTTTTATGTCCAAGAATTTAGGAGGTGTATATGGCTGAGGGCAAAACTCTTCTTTTTTTTGGTTCCTCCCCTCCACACGGACAGAGAGGGAACTCACACCCCCAGCTCTGCATTCCAGCTCGTCCCGAGCATCCTGACGTGACCCGCCGCCGCTCTGGTGTGTGGTCAACTCACAGCTCCTCACGGCCCGTATTGTAGTCGTAATCTGATCTCTTTAATCTCTTGAAGAAGTAAGAAGATAACCTCACCACAGTCTCCCAACGGACTCCTTCCACCTCTGCTCCGCTATCCCCCCCCCACACACACACAGACACAGCAACAGTTCACGTGATCGGTTGTTTTAGCACCGTTGTGTGACATTTACAGTCGCCCAGTCTCCAGCTTTGAATGCCGCTCACCTGCTGGGATCTGACACTCTCTCCTGCAGCCGGAGAGCCCGCTGAGAATGCAGCCGGCCCTCACCTGCAGGCGGTCCACCGTGCACGTTCATCTTTAATTCTGTTCACTTTCTCTACATTTTCATATTTAGCTCCCGTATTGTTTGTCTATATTTTGTTTATTTGGTATGTATTCTCATAAAATGTGTTTGTATACAATGACAGTTTATAACTGTATGTAAACGCAGGGATAATTAAATCCCTTCTCAAATAACGTCTCTTTTCTTTTCTTTTTCTTGCGCCCTGATTTACAAGTAACAAAGTGATGCATGGCTCCATGGGACCTGCTGGGTGAGAAAGGCTGACTTTTAAGTTCCAGTTTTCATAACTGTGGTGCCGTTTGGTGGCTGCTCGGGCCCCACGCACCGCGTTGCATGACCGCGCCGAGTGAAGCCTGAGTGGCAGATTGCATGACTCCTAAGCCCCAAGATCCTCGAATGTACAGAAGCTAGCGCGCAAATATGTGCACCTTCGTGCCCAAGCGGGGGTGGGGGAGGGGGTGGGAGAGAGTCTGGCGTCCTGCGCTCTTTGTTCGGCGAGTTTAAGACCCTTGTGTCTTTTCCAGAGGCTGCCGCCTTCGCGTGACTTGGCCAAGCAGATTTGGGATTGTCCAGAAGACCGGGACCCTCCCCTCTGGACGGCAGCTCCGCTTCTCACGCAACCTGCAGCACCAGAGGCGCAGCCACGCGGCGCACGGCGGAGTCCCTGCACACGCACGCGCGCACACACATGCACACACACACATACACACATGCACACACACAGTCCGGGAAGATCAGGGCAGCAAATAAATAACTAAACCCCCCCCCCCTACTGCCCCCCACTACCCCCCCCCCTCCCCCCCCTGTGTGTGCGTGTGTGTGTGTGTGTGTGGGGGGGGGGGGGTCGCAGTATTCTGCATGTTGGACGATGGTTTTACATGAAATGTGTGTGGGCTACTTCTAATCACAAACAAGTCACTTCAAATTCAAAGGGCGGTCTGGTCTAAGCCTCTAAAATAAATTTGCCAACATGCTGTTGTTACCTTAACATCAATACATTCGGAAGGGGAGGGCATGTTGGACACGCTTATAATAATAATATATTTTATTTGTAGCGCTTTAATGCGCTTTACCAGCATATAGGAAACCTTCAGGAATGCCACATACACTTTAATGGATAAACTTGGCTGTGAAGCAGGTGTTTTTTGTAATATCTGATTTCAGGGGACAACATGATGTTTATTCCAATGCCATTTGCTACATTAGAACATAATTTAAGAGATGCAAACACGAAATAAATCCCCCAAATTCTAACTGTCTTTTCATATACTCCGATGTAAAATAAAAGAAACACATGTGTGTTAGTTTTGCGAATAAAATAGCCTTCTCATAAACAATAGACTTTGTGTATAGTCACTGATTATGGTAACGATTCACTTTTAAATATAGTGAGGGATTTAGTCCTTCATCCATTGATTCCATGTTATCTGTGATAAAGTTTACGATATGTTGAAAATCCTTTATAAATGAATGACAAATCAGATCAATAAAGCTATCTGATAGCTGTTGAAGCAGAAACACGAAGGCCACCTTTAAATGTGTCCTTTCTCCATCGCCGACCGTCACATATCTCAGGTGTTTCTTTCACACATGTTGCGCAATGAGCGCAGAGTGACACGCGACACACTGCTGCCTCAGTGGGACTGCAGCAAACCATAGCCGAACATATTACAAGTTTAAACAGGCTCAACTATCAAATGAAGTAATATATATATATATATATATATATATATATATATATATATGTGTGTTTTTGTTTTTGTTTTTGTTTTTTTAATACCCCAAAAGGACCAGAGCTTCTTGGAAATTGCTTGGCAGGTTGCAAATATGGAGACAGAGGAATGGTATTGAACTCGTCTAAACCCTTGCACTCCAGCTTCCTCCCACATCCCACACCCTCACCCCCACCCATCCTCCTCCTCCTCCTCAAAGGAGAGGTGAGGGTTTGATCAGTGGCTCTCACGCAACTGGTCAATCGTTAACTCCAGCGCATGCAGAAGTAACAGGTATAAGCACGACATGGCATTTGGCTGTTGCATCAGGACTGAGAGCCGCCTGGGTGGTATAGCTGCATGCAAGTTGTCGCAAAACGTCTGTTCTCACGCACCAAAACATTGATTGTGTCACTGCAGGGCAAACAGATGGGGAAATGGTCTTGATATTTAGACTAGAATTGCTTTCAATGCATTTGTGATAGACCCTGTTTTTTTTCTTGCATAAGCCAAATTTCGTCTCTGTCTTTCCAATAACGATGTTACCTCAACGTTCACAACAAGCTCCCCTCATTCAAGTCAAGTTTGACATCACAATACACGCGCCCTAAATCCTAACCCTAACCCAAAGCGCATGTATGTGTAGGCATTCAAATTATAACCTATGTTGTAGTCCATATATTGTAATCAAAAAAGGATTATAAAAAGATAACTGTAATAACAACATAAAAGCTGTCTTCCAACTACTTTAAAATGTGATTGTCAATTGCTTCATTGACATAAAGTATCTCGCTCGCACACACATATAAACTCACGCACACACCTTTTCTCAGTAAACTTCATTCATGACAAGAGAGCGAGCGGAGAGGGAGGGGGGGTGGATTACGTCATGAAGAGCAGCCAATGAAAGTGTGGAGCGCACTATAAGAGCAAGAGCCCATTCTCTGTTTTGGAGACATTAAGAGAGCAAACTCGGGCATTGCCTCTACTAAACGATATATACAGATATATTGTATTTTATTCTCCTAATATCTCTCTAGGATCACAGCATTGCTGCTCCGTTGCCGCTCCGCCAAGGTAAGACTTTTACAAGCACATGAGGACACAATGGTTTCAAACTGAGCAGATACTGTCAACGTCATAGGAGCAAAGTGTTGAGTGCATATTGGTTTTTTTGCCAGCATTGCTGTTAATACGTGTGCGTGCGCTCTTTGCAATTGCACCTTGTTAAAGTGTACTCTACGTTTTATTAATGGGCTCACTGCTGTGAGTCATATGGCGGTAACATTGCCAACTATGTTGCAGAGTAAAGCAAGTTGCTGTTTGTGTGCAACATGCGAACGTATAGAGTCAAATTAATAACAAACACGTGCCTTGCGCCATGTAACTTTAGTTACTTCACACTTTATGGCGCATGTAGTCAACATGTTGCACAACACTTCTCCTCCTCCTGCCCTCATCTAATGCCCCTCCTATTTAATTTCCAGGTTGTACAGAAGCCAGTTTAAAAAAAGAAAAAGGAACAAATAACAAGTCGTCATCATGGTCCTTATGATACTACCGTTCATCGGTTCGGTCTCTGTGTCTGAGAGTCTGGTTGCCATGACAACGATGTGTGTGGTCTACCTGATATTCAAGTTTTTCCACACCGAGATCCCCGAAGGGCTCCGTCGGCTGCCCGGGCCGAAGCCCCTGCCCATCATCGGGAACGTGCTGGAGGTGGGCAGCAGGCCCTACCTGAGCCTCACCGCCATGAGCAAGCGCTACGGGGACGTCTTCCAGATCCAGATTGGCATGCGCCCCGTGGTCGTGCTGAGCGGCAGCGCCACGCTGCGCCAGGCCCTCATCAAGCAAGGGGAAGACTTCGCTGGCCGACCTGACCTGTACAGCTTCAAGCTCATCAACGAAGGCAAGAGCCTGGCCTTCAGCACGGACCAGGCCGGCGTGTGGCGCGCCCGCAGAAAGCTGGCCTATAGCGCGCTGCGCTCCTTCTCCACCCTGGAGGGCACGACCCCGGAGTACTCGTGCATGCTGGAGGAGCACGTCTGCAAGGAGGGAAACTACCTGATCGAGCAGCTCAACACCGTCATGGAGGCCGACGGCAGCTTCGACCCCTTCCGCCACATCGTGGTCTCCGTCGCCAACGTGATCTGCGGCATGTGCTTCGGTCGCCGCTACAACCACGACGACCAGGAGCTACTGAACCTGGTGAACCTCAGTGACGAGTTCAGCCAGGTGGTGGGGAGCGGCAACCCCGCGGACTTCATCCCGGCTCTCCGGTTCCTGCCCAACACCTCGATAAAGAAGTTCAAAGCTATCAACGCGCGCTTCAACGCGTTCGTGCAGAAGATCGTCAGCGAGCACTACGCCACCTATGACAAGGTATGCGTCTCTTTCACGTTTTTTATTTAAAATTAGCATTATTTTCAAATGAACCCGCCCCCTTTGCCCACCTCCCCAAACGCGGCATATGAACATGCAATCCTCTTCTTCCAGGACCACATTCGTGACATCACCGACTCCCTCATCGATCACTGTGAGGACCGGAAGCTGGATGAGAACTCCAACGTCCAGATGTCAGACGAGAAGATTGTGGGAATTGTCAATGACCTGTTTGGAGCTGGTAGGTTGCATTTCTTCTCAAGTTAAATGATCTGATCAAGAAGTGACTGTGAATAATTAGAGATAAATAAATAAATACATGAGTATGCATGGATGAATAAACACATTTAAGTGTCCTTACAAAGGTTGTGTTTCTCTTCCAGGTTTTGACACCATCTCCACTACTCTGTCTTGGGCAGTGATGTACTTGGTGGCTTACCCAGAGATACAGGAGAGGCTTTATCAAGAGCTGAGTAAGTACAGTCATTGTCTTTTTCACAAAACACTTCCTCAGCTATTCCATTCATATCACAAAAGTGGGGTAAAAACCAGAAATGCAGGAACGCTCATTTTGATCCCTTTTCCTTTTTCCAGAGGACAAAGTGGGTCTGCATCGCACTCCCCTTCTCTCCGACAAACAAAACATGCCCTTTCTGGAGGCGTTCATCCTTGAGCTCCTTCGCCATTCTTCGTTTCTGCCATTCACCATCCCTCACTGGTGAGATTCATTCCCATATTTTAAGATGCATTTGAGTTCCACCCGTGCCGGTGGAAATTAGTGCTTTGTGGACGTGCTGAACTCTTGCAGGACCACACAGCACGTAAACCTGGAGGAACATTTCTAAATACGCAGCAGACAAACACTTTGTTCTTTCTTTTTTCAGCACAACAAAAGACACGTCTCTGAATGGCTACTTCATTCCCAAAGACACCTGCGTCTTCATCAATCAGTGGCAGGTCAACCAAGATCCGTAAGTCTATTAATTTAAACAGTTGAAGACAACTGATACTGCTTCCCCAGTGCAAACCGGTTTTACTATTGTGCAGCACATCTTATCTTCTTCATCCTCTGTCCTTTTCAGCGAGCTGTGGAAAGACCCGTCCACCTTTAACCCGGACCGTTTCCTGAGCGCTGACGGCACCACGGTCAACAAGCTGGAGGGGGAGCGGGTGATGGCCTTCGGCATGGGGAAGCGGCGATGCATCGGCGAGGTCATCGCGCGGAACGAGGTCTACCTCTTCCTGGCAATCATCGTCCAGAAGCTGAACTTCCGCGCCATGCCCGGAGAGCTGCCGGACATGACCCCAGAATACGGCCTCACGATGAAGCACAAGCGCTGCCACCTGAAAGCGACGATGCGAGCGAGGAGTGAGCAGTGAAGGCATTTACAATATGTGTGACTCAAAAGGTTATGTTACGTTGGCTCTCAACACTGTATGGGGGGGTCATCGTCATGCTATCGGTCAGAGAAAGAGGCATCTTTCTCAGTATGTAAGGCACCGGATGCTGAATTTGATCTACAGAGCTGAGGACATTGAAGCAGATGTGTGAAATGTGCTTATTGCAGATTGTCAAGAGATGTCTGTGTTTATGTGAACATATCTTTGTCAAGTTTTTTGGGGTTCTCGACGAGATATTCCTGCACATGGTTGGTGCTTCGCAGTGAAGTATAAGGAGATGCCTGCTTCTCCTGTGTTTTGGAACTAAAACTGCTGCCGTTAAGAAGTTTTAAATAACTCAGAGACTAAGTTGCCTTGTTCAACTTTGGGACACATGGTCATTTTTACCAGACATGCATTAATGTTGCAGTTGTTATCCTCTGTGACACGATTCTGAACTGAGCAGATATTACATGATAATGATACAATTAACACCTGTAAGAATTTCTTTTTCTTTTTCTGGATTCCATTATATTGTGGATTTAAGACACTAAAGCTATATTTGTATCCCAAAATGTGATTTTGTATGTATATCAAGTTATTTTGTATTATATAAAGTTTTTCTTAATGTGCTTAGTGTTTGTTTTGAGGTGAAATAGTTTTGCTGTGCATCCAATTGAAATATCAGGACACCAAAAGAGTTCTAGTGATTTATTTTTGGAACATACTCGTAGGCGATACAAATTTGTATTTTGTATCTCTAATTGATGATTGTATAGCATTTAAGGACATTTGATCTTTTAATCAGTCACACAAATAAACTATGTTGTAATGACACACGTGTTCCTATTGTTTGCTTGATTTAAGAGGAAAAAAACCAGTCATGGTCATCGCATAAGGATGAATAGTCACTGGTGTGTAAAACTGTGACACCATATCAGACTATATCAGAGCTCTCGAGTGAAACGATTGAAACTTGAGAGAGAAATACAAAAAAAATCACAACAAACCCACGTGGGAGATTAAGGAAGTGACGTCGCGTATCAAACCGGAAACGGCACCAACAACAGCTGGAGTTTAGCTTGTCACTTTGCTTTCACAGATTTATCGTTACGGTATATATGTCCGTTAACGATTGAAAAGTTGCGGGTTGAGTATTCAAGAGAAGTTAAACACTCGTCTCAACTTCACAGCAGTCAACTTGGATAAAAAGCCAACAGGAGCGGAACGAGACGAAGCCAATGATAGCCGTCCAGCTAGTTAGCGCAGCTCACCGGTTGTACAGTTTAACTAGTTGGCGTTAGTTTCGAGATTGTCCTTATATTTATATGAACACTGACCTCGTATCGCTGTAATTTTAAGTTATTTCACCTGTCCAGATGTTCCTACCTCAGACACAGGCGGGAAAGCTTTTTTAATTAACGCTAACGTCAAGCTAGCATTCGCACCAAGCTCGCTAACGGCGCGTTGTGAAGCGTAAATGAACACCCATTAGCACGTCGAGCACAACACTACGCTGCCTACCAGGTATCACAGGTAAAGTACACTTTAACTATCGCTTAATTGCCTTTGTGTCTTCTCTTCGCCGGTGGAAGTAACGTTACCTCACGAATGAGCCGACGTTACCCTGCAGGGGTGCAGCGTGGACCCATTAGCGAGCTAATTAAGATCAGGTGCTGCAACGTTATTGAGTTTACCAGAAGACCATGACGGTTTGTATGCCGTCTTCGTTGACAGCCAGATTATCAAACCTCAAATGAATCCCATATAGCTATGATTTAGGAAATACTGTAGTGCAATAAGTCCAAGTCCCCCCCAACATTTCTTTTACGGAATCCCATGTCTAAAATGCCTAAATCCGCCGGTAAAGTGTCTTTGTGTTTTTAAAACTGCGAAATATAAGTTTTCGCAGGTCGCTAAATCTTGTAATATCATAATTGTCCTCAATTGCTACGACAGGCTTGGCTGAACTAGACAGGAAGTTACTGCTACGGCTGCTATAGGTTGATTTATCTTGTTTATGTCTTTGAACTATAGGATCACAGGCAGCAGAATGGCCACAGACTGGTTGGGTAGTGTTGTGTCTATAAACTGCGGGCTGACGTTGGGAGTTTATCAGGGAGAGGTGTTGTCTGTCGATCACGCCAGCCAGACCATTTCTCTGAGACAGCCCTATCACAACGGGGTCAAATGCCCTCTTCCTGAAGTCACTTTCAGGTAAGAAAGAAGAAGGACGCGCACACTTTTGTCTTGATTCAACAGAACAACAAAATGCACAACTTTGACGGCTTTAAAAGGAAATTATCCTCCCACACACACAAGCCTCTACGTTTTGCATTCAACCATGAATCAGGTTTACATATATAACCGCCACCAAGGAGATAATATTTTGTCAAATGTCGTTAAAAGGTCTCAATGAAATTTGGAACAGAGGACTGATGAACAAGTGATCTGTTTTAATGTTGGATATAGTAAAACAATGTATTATCAAAACAAGATTGTGCTTTTGAGCATTTTTTTAACTATTCTAAAATTCTTATTTTTCTTATAGATGTGGGAGTTTTGTTTTCATTCAAATAACACTATTTGTACTTTCAATTCAGGTTTAGCTCTAGGTGTTGAATTAAATACCAGTTTTTATTTTGACCAAATATTAGTATCGTGCAACCTTGTTGGAGGTATTTCAATGAAATCCTTTGTTCTTTCAATGTTGGTGCCTTTTTCCCACCCTATGAGCTCCACAGACCATGTCTGATCGTTGTAAGCTTTGGCATGCTGACTGAAACTGCAATTGCAGTTGGAGTGAGCTCAATCATTTGATTTTTGTCTTTTATAGTGCCATTGATATCAAGGAGTTGAAGTTCCTAGATATCCAGAATATAGTCAACCAGCCCAGCACCGGTCAGGGAGCTGCAACAGAATCCAGCTTCATACCTTCAGCACGCCATGGACAGAGTAACAGAGTCTCTCTACCTCATGTGACAAGCAGCGGCTCCTACTCCAGCTCTGCACCAATCACCATCCTCCGCAGAGGTAGGCAGATGCGTGAGCCTGGGTTCCATCACCATTCATGGTTAACTGTCTTTGGTAGAAACTACGGACACTAGAGTTTTATTATGCTTAATAATGAGGGGCAGTGCAGAATGCCACATACATAAAAAAATCATTCATTTAAATAGTTTGACTTCTCATGTGTAATTAATGTTTTGGCGTTCTTTTGAGTATTGGATACATAAATTATGCTGACAGTGGCAGATAACAGAATCAGGTTTTGTCCCGAAGTCTACAACACCCAACGCTGAAGGTGCTAAACCAGCTACAACAAGTATACACTGTCCAAGTAGAACATCATTGTGCAGTGGAATACTAGAACTTAAAGAAGCTATTTTTAGAAAATGGTCCAAAATATTATGACAATTTGGCACCTTGTCCTAGTTTAGGAATACCCCGTTTATTTAAAGATGTTGCTTATCCACCGTGTTACTGCATTTCCTCGTTCCTAAATCACAGTTCTATTGTTTTCTTAGTTTGTTGAGTTCTGTCAGGAATTTCCCACAGCGTTGGCCGAACAAAAAAAACATAGATATTGTTCATTGTCAGAAGGAAATGTGACACACCGTAGTGTATGATTTTACCCAACTCTTGTTAGAAGTTCCAGAAAGTTGTGAACGAATATAGGCTGAAAATGTAGTCACTCCAGGTCGATGTTTTTGATTGTCCAACAGACGTGCGCGATGTTTTCTAATCCCCAATGGGAAGGAAGTACATTTTCCCAGACAGATCGGATGATTTTTGAGACGTCAGATGACGCTGAAAAGTTGTAAACAACCTCTTACGCTTCATACTCCAGTGCCCCAAAAAGAGTGATGATTGTAAATCTCATAAAACGATTTAAACCAGCAGGACAGTGGTTTGATTCTGCATACTTTTTGACGACCCCAGCAGTTATGAATGTGGTTGTCAGCCCCAAGACCTTTAGTTGTTTCTGAGGAAATGCATCTTTAAAAATGGGTCACAAATATGTGATTTCAGCACATTACTACGCAGTTATTTTCTAAAATAAGTAGGACCTGTAGATTTAATTATTTTTATATAAATAAAGGAACATGTCACACACTGCAACAGTGTGGCTCATTGATGTCTTGGAAAAAAACACATGAATCAATTTTCAATGTTACAGCAATAAGAAGCAACAGTAAAAAAATAATTTAAAAAAAGCACTGTCACATATTGCAAGTGAAGTAGTCTGTCACTGAAGGAGCTGTTTATATAACCTGCATCAAAGTGTTTGTTAAAAAAACAAACGAATCAAGTTGAGTTATTGATCAAATTGCTTATTTTTGACAAAATGCCTTTAATATCTAAATGGAGCTCAACGGTTGAAGAATAAATCATCTGTGTAAAATAATTTCTGTTTTTATGTGCAATGTTCCATTTTTAATCCTTAATGTTTCTGAGTAAATTTGCCAGGCACTCAATCGTATGCCGTCCCCTTTGTTTGTCTCCATGCTCCACTGGTAACCCTGTGTTTAACGTCACGTTGCTGTGAATTTGTGGTTAAATCCCTGTCATGGAAAGGATTCATAAAGTGCTCAAAATGTCTGCCCTCAAACACTCAACCATTTGACAATGGGACAGAATTCACAGACTTTGCTGGAATGCGCATCACATTCCGTGAGGGTGGAGATTGGGATTGTTCCATAGTTGTTGTCTTTTAGCCATGTTAACAGGAAGACCAAGCAATGTCGTGCAACACAGTGGCCCTCGCCAAAACATTCTGCCATTGTGAAGCTTAACATTCGAGCTCAGACTGTGTTAAAGAGGGGTTGATATCTACTCTAGTCCGGAGAGGTTGTGGTTTGTAGTGTTGATGAGCTGGTTTCTTGTCCGGTGACTTGCAGTCTTTCGTGGTGATGAGGGTCAACTTGTGACCGCTGTTCCGTCTCTGGCAGATTTCGAGAGTCATTCTTCAGTTTAATACGAGTCATCTGTAGCCGTCTTTGTAACAACGACTCTCTAAATTCCAAGTTAAGAGGCTCTACTATGTCATGCTTTTGGATATTTTGTTTCCAGATATTTGTGTTATAGTCTAACGGAGAAAAAAGTTATATCTTTAATTTAACATAGTTTTCTTGTTATTATGGCAAATGTGTTCTAGTTTAGTTCATAGAAATCAACCTCTAAATACCCATTAAATGGTAAAGACCGTTCTGCCGTTCCACAATAATACATACAATGCACATCTGCATTCTCCCCGTCCACACATTTGTCCATGTGCACTGTAAACATCAGAATGTGTTGCTCAACCTCCCTGATTAGATGAAGCCTAAAAACAGCATTTTCTTCCTGTCAGCAGGAAGTCTCCGTGTCCTCTGCCAGAATCCGTTAAAGCCAGTTCACTTTCACACTCATGCTCACCAAACAATGGTGGAGTCAAAGGTCAATAGCATTGGCTATAATAGACGCTGCGTAATGTTCCTCAGCCGGGTTGTAAAAATGACCTTTGCCTTGGTGCGTTTCCTGTGCATGGAAGACTCAGGAAGACTGTTTGTTCCCTTTGAAAATAAATATTGCACTATTTTTGTTTTGTGGCAGCAGGACTCATAGCTATTTACTCCCTGCAGCTCACTTGTTCCTATACAGAAGCATAAGCAACACCGTCCTGTCCTCCTAAGATTCCCATAGCGTGCTAAAGACTTGTACCAAAGTTCTTCTTTACAATATGTGTGTGACTAAGATCAATAAACATTCCCCCTCCCTCCTCGTGGAGAGGAGGTTATGCAAATGCCAGGCCTCAGAGCCCTGCCACCCCCCCCCCCCTCCTCCTCCTCCCTGACAGGAAGCCATGTCGTCCCAGTGAGCTTGGAAGGCAACAACACCACACATTTACCAATTGTGGAAGCACTGTTTACCTTTTTGTGTGTTTTTTTTATTTTAATCTCCAGCTCTCAGGCTGGTGGCAGGGGAGCTAATGTCCAAATTGCATGGGGCCAAAGTGCTGAGTGGCCTGGGCAGGGCCGGTCCTTTCACACGCGATGCCATGCTCCCAAGAAGCCCCCCCAGCCACATAAAAGGGAAAGCAGGGAGGGAGCGTTGCTTATCCAAGATCGCAGATTCCAGAAATGGTTCTCTGAATATCTGCCGTTTATCTTTCTGGGAGAGTAGGATGGGAATTTAGGAACCGATTTTGTGAATGATGTGGAGTGGAATTCCAATCAAATCAAAGCTGAACTCATTGAAAAGTGCATTTTTAGAAGAGCACTATAAGGCTTTGCACTAATGAAAATCATTAACCTAACCAGCATTTTACCTTATTAAATTAAATTCTGTGCTGTTTAGTGTTTTTTTCTCCCTACAAATCGCTTTCTTGTAAACCTTTATGGTTGAGGGGAAGTTTTTCTCTGTTTTATTTAGCTTCACACTCATGCAACTCCAAACTTTCCCAAAGAGGTTCCCAGTATGTGTACAGATCTCCAACATTAAAGCTCGGAGCAACTCCTGTATGTTACCAGTGCCTCGCTCGCAGTTGCTCCGCATTGCTCTCCCACCGCCATCTCTGACTGGATGGTAATTGGACGCAAAGTTGTTATCCCCGGAAGTCTCTTTGGTCTGGCATTTGCACGCATTTACCCTCCTTTAGCCTGTAGATTTGACCCACTTGGCAGTCTCGTTGATCTTTGTATCCAAACCCGTATCTGCTGGTTTTCTCTTTTCTTGATGGTTACTTCGACTCCACACTCAGTGCGTTTACATGCAATCGAATTATTGGCTTAGTCGGACTGAAATCGAATTATCCGTTTCATGTAAACACCTATGTCGGATCGGACTATGTGCGGTCCGACTACGATCCGATTAACACCTCTGGATAGCTCGGTCCGATCCAGTTGATAATTCGACTCTCGCGGCATGTAACGGTGAATTCGATTCGGAACTGGACTTTGCGTCTTTGCGCATGCTCGAGATCCCGCCGCCCTCCTCCCTCCCTCCCATGTCGTGACCCGGAAGTCGAAAGAGACGATAAATTAAATTCTCCGTGTACCTTCGGCGACGGCGTCTTCTCTCCATTATCAACTCAGCCAATAGTGCCATTTGCATTCGCTGTACTCCTATTAACACCATGGAAGAATAGTAGAGGGATGTAGCTTCGCCTCGCTCTCTGTTCGCCATCTTTCTCGAAATGTTGTTGTTGGTGGTGGTCAAGAGGTCAAGCGGAAATGGCTGTATCACCACGAGTTGTAATGAAAACAGCACCACCTATCGTATCGGATATGACATGCTTTCGGCCAATGATTCGAATTACTCACTGCCATGTATATTGGGATAACAGCAGATCCCCCAAAAGATAGCATAGTCCGACTAAAGCAAGATTCGAATTATACCATCATGTAAACGCACTGAGTGAATCACAGGACTCTGGTGACGGCTTGAGTGTTGCGTCTTCGAGCCCTGGAGTTAAACATTGAAATTGAATGTCAAATGTTTAGTGACCAGTTGGGAGATGGCTTTGAAATGGCCCTGAAATTGAGCATTGTTTTCAATGTGTGTGTGTGTGTATATTTAACAGTACAGTTTGCCCAAAGCCCACATTTCCATTTGAAATATTCCTGGCCTGTGGACCTGTGTACTAATTTGCGGTGGCAAGTTTGTCCAAACGGAAATCCGCAAACTCCACTTTCCATCTCCTCGCTTGTTATTCATTAGCCTGTTTGACTTGGAGCTCTGACCGGTTCATTCAGATTTTCAGATTCGTAGCATGACAAAACACTTCCTTGTAAATAAAGTCATTGTTGTCGTGTGCTAAAAAGCCTGCTGGCTTTCGTCCTTGTTCTCACAGGTGAACGCACCAACCCACCACCCTCCTCACACAAAAAACAAGCTGTTTGTCCCGCTCAGCAAATCACTTATGAATACCAGTGCACTTGTATTTAGAGGGGAGTGAACAGCTTTAAGATGACTACTTTCGAAAACAAAAACAAATCAGTGCTGTCTGCATTGGTGCTTGTCAGGCCTCATTATGACCTGGAGTCGTTTAGTGGCTTTGGTATTGATACCAGTGTGCTGTGAATGAGCCTCCCAGTACCTTGCGTGAGAGTCCAAAGTACCTTAGCTGTCACAGTGACAGTAGCGTGAGACTGCCTCTCTCTCTCCCGGTTAGCGTGAGAGCTCAGCGTGGTTGGGGTTGAAGGCCAGGTTTTTCCAGTTCTTTTTTTCTTTTTTTCTTTCTTTTTCTTTTTTCTCTGTTCATTAAGGATTTTGTTTGCACATACATGTATGTAAACTTCATATATCATACCGTTCGGTCGGCCATTGTATGTTTTGTGCGTCTGCTGTGTTCTCTGCGGGTTAAAGTAACCAACCGAGAGGATAAGAGGAGTTACCAGACCGAGCTACGTTAAAAACAAAGGTGTGTGTGTGTGTGTGCCTGATGAACAGCAAGACTGCTCATAGCTCCTTCAGAAGTGATACAAATATGAACACGGATTCCTCGGTTATTGGTGTATTTTGGATTTGAGATTAAAACCAAACTAGGCCCTTGTTAGCCCGGCGCAACGCCTCCTCCTCTCTGTCCGCCCTCAGTTTAACAGCTATAGTGTTCTTAAAAGTGTTCTTTCTCTAAAATGTCAATGTTTTCATCTTAAACTCCAGGATATATTGGAAATGTCACTCTTTATTTGTATTATACAAGCATTTGATAAATGATTTATAACATATATTTATGTAGCTTTACGCAGCTTTATATTTTGAATTTGTCAGCAATTATAACTTATTTTAGATAATGTGTTTCACTATATTGTCATTTATTAAATCTATACACCAGCATCCATTATTAGGTGATCACAAAGGGAAGTTATAGTAGTTGACAAACTCATTAATCTGCTAACCAATATATTCCTACCTTACTTTTATGTGTATATGCTAATTGTGTTGCCAAAATGTCTCCTTAGATTTTCCGGTTATCAATTCAACCTATCTCTTCTTATAATATCAGTACGTAAACCTTAAATCATTGGAATTATATGTGCCATAATGTTGGTAAACAAACAAAGATTTTCTAAAAAGTAGAATTGCAGACTTATTCAGTAAACATTCAGCATTGAAATGAAGCTGTCCACATAGAGTGTTGTTGACACCAGAGCTTCTCCATTTATTTACTTATTTTAGCGGGCCAGTGCAGTAATAAATCATTGAATCGGATGTGAGTATTTGGACATGTGGATCCAGTCTAGTACCCTTGGGACGTGATCCAAGTGAATCTATGTTTTTTTGTTTTACTTTTTTGCAAAACACAGGTGATTTGATAGAGGTGGGCAAATCAAACGATACGACAAATATTACATTACAAAGTGTAAAGGTCGGGCATGAGTGCGGTTGATGACTGACTTGGCGTCCATCTTAATGTCTCCAGCCCCTGCAGGTTCGTCTAACAGCAGAGGGGCGATGCAGGCCGCACAAAAGAAGAACAGTGTGAGGAACGGAGGCCCGACGAGGACCAGGGACGACGAGTGCTTCGGAGGCGGGACCGATGAGAACATGGGCGCGGACTTCGACTTTGAGGGGAACCTGGCTCTGTTCGACAAAGCCGCCGTCTTCTCCCAGATCGAAGGGACCGCCGGCCAAAGCAACAGGGCGCCGCATCACAACGTGCAGGGCGATCATAAGCCCCTGTCCTACCGCCATGACGAGAATATCTTGGAGGCGAAGCCCGTCATATACCGGCAGATAACGGTGCCCCAGCACGAGGGCAAAGAATACTGTACCGGTGAGAACAGAGTGCATGTGGACACACTCACGCATTGGTGGGAGTTTCTTTACTCTTGATTCCTTTAGTTCAGTCGATATGGCAGCAACACATATTTAAACTTTTGCAAAGACAGATATAGAAAGAGGTTTTAGGGCTGCCGGCTTTCAGCTCGAAGGCTGATGTTCGATTTGCCTCACCAATTCTGTAGTTGTTCCTGATATGACCCATGAAACACAGGGCCGTAAGTCTGTACAAAAAATAGTTTGAGATATATATATAAATATATTCTAAATATATAAAAGTGATATTTTACATATTTCTTATTCAAATGCACCTTCTACCGCCGGTTGCGTAACTTTTTCAATAAAATACAGTGCCAGTTTGTGAAAAAAACCCGTATATAGCCTTATTTTTTCATAACTACATATAATTACCCTATTTTTCCTTTTTTAGATATCCGTTTTTATTATAGGTACTGATGCGGTGGACCAAAACACTGTTCGTTAATATTAAAAACAGAAACAACAACTTGCTGTTATTGACTTAAAGGGTACCTGTAGCCCAAAACAACAACGTGCTACATCCATTAGGCGCATCAAATAAATCATATTTTCCCCGCCGCTATTGTCAACAAGTCACGCATAGCACGAGGCTTTACATTTCTTTGTCAACATTCCGAGTCCGTGAACGCTTCAGGGCGCAGACATATTGCCAGTTATTTACTCATGTCAAAGGTCACTATGACGTAGAGTCGTTGAAAGGAATTCAGCCAATCCGGAGCCACTTCTACACGCGTTGCTTCTTGGGATAGATCGGTGGCCTCAAACCAGTTCACGTCTGGAGTTCACGCCAAGATGGTGCAGTGCAAGGCGTTCGGTTGTCTAAATAATAAACGGACTCACAAGACTAAAAAGTTATTTTGCGTGCCCAAACCTAGTACAGAGGAAAAGAAGGTGCTCGCGAAGAAGTGGCTGCACAATTTAGGAACCGGGCATACTTTAAAAACATTTACATTCAGCAGAAACTCCGTGGTATGTGAAGATCACTTCGATCCATATATTCAGAATATTAGTAATAATCACACCAACTCTGGTGATCGCAAATTAGCCTACATGAAACAACTGGCAAACTTACCGATTTGACAGTTCTCCTCGGTGCAGGCCCCCGAACATGTCGGCCGATCATTGCATCAATGAAAGACATCTCCAGCGCTGGCTTATGCGCGATGTAGCTATCAAGCTCACGCTTTTGTGTGAAGCAGATGAGGTCTAATGACACTATATCATCGGACATAAGTTCGTGTTCTTTACAACAAATGCACTCTATGTCTGTTTTTTGTGGCACACATTTCCCACAACTGCACCAAACGTCCGCCGACTTGCGTGCACGGTCCGCACGGTGAAGCATCTGGACCGGCGGTCCTTCGGCATCAACTTCATCAGAATCATCGCTATCGCTGTCAC
Organism: Pseudoliparis swirei; assembly: GCF_029220125.1. NCBI lineage: Eukaryota > Metazoa > Chordata > Actinopteri > Perciformes > Liparidae > Pseudoliparis > Pseudoliparis swirei. The sequence continues at coordinate 20,064,295 of NC_079391.1, read as the reverse complement.
AATTAACTAAATGGGGATAGTCTGCTTTTAATGGTTCATACAAGTATCCAGTTGCTGAATCTGACAATCTTTCATCGTCCATATTTCGCCCGTTTCTTTATTATTATCAAGTTCTCAGCATTTGTTTGCGAGCGCTCGACGTTGTTTACATTGGTTTCTGAACACATCCGCTGTGGCTGGCTGTCGATCTATCAACGATGTGACGTCACACCACCGGCGCCATATTCAAGCACCAGTGCAATGAAGCTTGTCGGAGTTGAGGGACTTTGAACAGCCTAAACTACGTATTGTTATTGAATACTGGACCGTCAGTGCATGAATAACCTTTAGAAACACATTATCTTTTGATCTGGCTACATATTCGCGATCTCAACAGGTACCCTTTAATGGCAGATTAGTGAATGCATTTGCCAGATAAAGGTCACCTTGGGGCAGGTTGACTGGAATCATAACTTCCTGGTTACCGGGCATCATGACTTTTGACTCCTCCCCACTCGCCCTGTAATAGGCCCACAGAGACGATGAACACGTCCTTTATCACACTCCTGCTCACTCTAGGAACCTGAGCGTTGCATAACTGGTTAACACAAACATAAGATAAGTGAATGGCATGCTTTCACAGGCCCCAGCGTCCCTCCATAGGAACAGTGGAGGGTGGCGTCAGGGACAAAAAGGGCTGAGTCGCACGGTGTGTGAGTAGGTGTCGCACGACAACTAGGATCAAACTCCACCTGTGTCTGGTCTCAAGATAAGGTTGTGTGCATGGCCACGGTGGAGCGAGTTGGGGAAGTCATTCCTCCGGTGAAATCTCTCGGTTCAGCGCTCAAAGTTTCATGTGCAGTATCTCTCTCTTTCCCCTGAACCATAATAGAACAAGGATGACGGGGGACCACGTATCGCCATCTGCCCGTGGTGACAGCGAGCAGCTCGGTAAAGAGCTGCTGGAGCAGAGCCTCCTCTTCTTACTGTGCAGGCAGATCTGCTTCCCAGGGCTGTCATCATAATCCTCGTCCTCTGCACTCTGTAATTAGCGTGCCGCCGCACAGCCTTACATAAACAGCACCTCTGAAGCAGGAAGAAGCCGCAGCACTCTTGACCCGGAATCTCTGCCAGTAAACAGATAAGTCAACAGTATGAGGAGAGAGAAAGAACAACATAGTGCTTGCCTGTGTACAAGGGTTGCCATGGCGTGCTGGCATGGGTGTTTGACAGGCCTGTTTCTGTAGACTATTGTTAATTGTGTCAAGAATTGTTTCAGACAGTGTAAGTTTAGTTCCGCTCTTGTCTTGCGGTATGATTGTCTCCAGTATTGCAGCAACGCCTCGTCGGAGCAAAACAAGCCATGCAGCGGCACAAACTGCAGTCAAGCGAACTGTCAGCTGGTTTTCCTAGTTTTTTTTTGTTTTTTTATATCGTTCATATCGCTTTGGAGAAAGCAGGATGCAAAAGAAATGTGTGTCATCACAAAATATGTTAACCCTCATGACACAATGACCTTGGGATGGATGTGAAGCTCCTGCGCGTGCATTGATCTTCACCCAAACCTGCGTGCTGTCGGGGAAAGAGAAGGCGAGCGTGGGGACGTGATGCGTTTTAACTTTCAAGCTGCGGTTTTGGCGTTCTGATCTGCAGACCTTCATATTCAATGTTACCTGCTTGCTTCAAAGTTCTCAAAATCCAGAGATCAACAGTGTGCAGGATTTTGATGCGATGATGGCCTAATATGCTGAACTGCTTCAAATGCCACAGAGAAAACAGTATGATGTCAGACGGGCAGCTCCTTTCATGATTGTAGACTCCTGTTTTGACACGAGCAGTGGCATCACTCACGCTGAAGACCAATCTAAAGAGGAGAACTCTGCTAACAGAATACCCAATGAGATACGATCAGTTGATATGTGGCCCCTCCCCAACCAACCCAACAGTGAGCACTGATATGACTAAAATAGAGAAGAAAATAAAAAGGAATCTCACAGATTACCACATTAAGGTGCTGTTCGGTGACCTTTCTTGTTACCGCCCCAGAGTAGAGGTCAACGGAGTTCAACTCTGGCGGTGCGGCGGAGAGGAATGGAACCGCCTTGTCTAACCCTCCCTCACCCAGCCTCAAACACACATGGCCCGCATCCAGCCGGTGTGTGTGTGCGCACCTGGCGGGCTGGTTTAATAGCAATCTGTGCACGAGTGCAACTCCCACTTCCTCAGCGCGCTGTACACGAGGCAGCAGTTTGCATGACAAGGAGCAGTTGACTCGTCTCCTCTGCTTATCGCTCTCGTGGGGCATTTCGGTCATGTATTAACCGTCTTTGTGCGGTATCAATAAAAGAATTGTGGGAGGGGAGCAGGGGCCGACCTCAAGATAAGCAAGAATGTGCGCCAAGCACGGCATGAGCCTCTGTGTTTCTAAATAATGATCTTGTGAACGGGGGGGGGGGGGTCACTCTGATTATGCCAGGGCGAAATGTTGCCTCGGTGTGCGAAAATTCATGCGCGCTATTGAGGCCACCAAGCTCTCGGCTACCAGGCCAGAGATCCGTAGGAAGCCAATGAGGGCGCCTCTTCCTTTATCAAAGGGATCCTGAACCCTGCAGTCCCCCGTAGCTTGACTTTCGTTACCCTTCTGATCTGCCACGGGCAGTAGACAGCCAAGGATTAGCAAAAAGGCTCTTTAAAAGGTTTCCGCACACTTCAGTTAGTACAGTGATAAAAGGTTGAGCTATCGTTCTGTAATAGTCGGGGACAATAAAGGGATTGACGCGTTTTTCCTCAAAAGAAGGATGGTGGCTCCAGTGATCACTCATGAGCCGCCACCGCTTTGCCGCAGTTGTTGCCTTGCTTCCCCGTTTACAAACGGACTTTGTCTACATCAGCGAGCAATGCGCCTCGTGCAGCAACATTCTCTTGTATTTCTCTGAATTCAAGTCAACTCCACCAAACTATCCTCACCATCCAAATATGCTCTTACCCAGGCGTTGATGCATGTATCAGACATCGTGGGCGAATTAGCAACAGGTTACGCTCCCTAAACGCAGTACAAGAGCAGGTGTTGGGCACGTATGCAAATGCTCGAGCAGACGCTCATGTCCTGAAAAAATGCCTGTTGGAAGAAGAGTTTTTGCAGCAGTGAGATGGAGGTACTGTTAAAGTAAACATGTGATTGTCTAGAGTCGGCATTGCTGTGGCAGGAAAATCAAAAAGCATGAAAGAGCAATATATAAGCTCTTCAGACGTCGAACAAAGGATATTTAAGTGTTATAGTCTTAATTGGACCAATATTATCATAATTACAAAACATGTATGTGTTCCTTAAATTAAAACCTTGAGTTGGACCACCCTTGCATTTTTTGAGTAAAAAATAACTAAATATACAAAGCCATCGGGTAATTCCACAAATCAATGGGTTGCCAGCTAAATAAGAACCAATCGGGTATAACTACTATTTTCCTTTTTTAGCTCATAAAAGAGGAAATGTGTATAGATTCCCGCATGAGGCCTGGTGTGGCACGTTGGCCCCTAATGTAAAAAAAGAAGAAGCTAACTGTATAGTTGTAGGGGCCCAGAACCTGTCGCCATGGCAATACAGAGAGTATTGGAGGCGTTGTCATTATACACGTGCTTCATTAAAGTATTGAAAAAAGTTGTGCATTCCTTCAAATGCTTTGCGTTGTACTATCCAGAAATGACAACTGCAAATAATTTGACATATTCCAACCAAAAATGTCTATGAATTACTTATCTTAACTTTGTTTAATAGCCTTTGGTAGATCAGTCAACAATTGTTGAGTCCACTGTTACCGCCACACCTCCCTCGCACATGTTTAGTCATATATATATATGTGTGTATGTATATATATACAGGACTGTCTCAGAAAATTAGAATATTGTGATAAAGTTCTTTATTTTCTGTAATGCAATTAAAAAAACAAAAATGTCATGCATTCTGGATTCATTACAAATCAACTGAAATATTGCAAGCCTTTTATTCTTTTAATATTGCTGATTATGGCTTACAGCTTAAGAAAACTCTAAAATCCTATCTCATAAAATTTGAATATTTCCTCAGACCAAGTTAAAAAAAAGATTTATAACAGCAAAACAAAATCAAACATTTGAAAATGTGTTTCCAGGTGTTTCGAGTTAATTAGACGATTCAAGTGATTTGTTTAATACCCTACTAGTATACTTTTTCATGATATTCTAATATTTAGAGATAGGATATTTGAGTTTTCTTAAGCTGTAAGCCATAATCAGCAATATTAAAAGAATAAAAGGCTTGCAATATTTCAGTTGATTTGTAATGAATCCAGAATGCATGACATTTTTGTTTTTTTAATTGCATTACAGAAAATAAAGAACTTTATCACAATATTCTAATTTTCTGAGACAGTCCTGTATGTGTGTATATATATATATATATATATATGTGTGTATATATATTTATATACAGGACTGTCTCAGAAAATTAGAATATTGTGATGAAGTTCTTTATTTTCTGTAATGCAATTAAAAAAACAAAAATGTCATGCATTCTGGATTCATTACAAATCAACTGAAATATTGCAAGCCTTTTATTCTTTTAATATTGCTGATTATGGCTTACAGCTTAAGAAAACTCAAATATCCTATCTCTAAATATTAGAATATCATGAAAAAGTATACTAGTAGGGTATTAAACAAATCACTTGAATTGTCTAATTAACTCGAAACACCTGCAAGGGTTTCCTGAGCCTTGACAAACACTCAGCTGTTATAAATCTTTTTTTTTTACTTGGTCTGAGGAAATATTTAAATTTTATGAGATAGGATTTTAGAGTTTTCTTAAGCTGTAAGCCATAATCAGCAATATTAAAAGAATAAAAGGCTTGCAATATTTCAGTTGATTTGTAATGAATCCAGAATGCATGACATTTTTGTTTTTTTAATTGCATTACAGAAAATAAAGAACTTTATCACAATATTCTAATTTTCTGAGACAGTCCTGTATGTGTGTGCGCAAGTGACTTTTTTTCGTCCCGATGTGCGCTCACACGCCGGCATCCGAGCTCTGCGGCGCGCGAGACGGAGATCGGAGTCGTGTTAACGCGACACTAGAGACAGAATGACATGCTGCTGGAGAGACGACCAACAACAGACGGATTGGAAGCTCATTCTGCACATGCGTTAAAAAAACAAAACTAATTAATCCTGTAATTTAATTAACTGAGTTAACGCGTTATTTTTCACAGCACTAATATATACAGGACTGTCTCAGAAAATTAGAATATTGTGATGAAGTTCTTTATTTTCTGTAATGCAATTAAAAAAACAAAAATGTCATGCATTCTGGATTCATTACAAATCAACTGAAATATTGCAAGCCTTTTATTCTGATTTATTGCTGATTATGGCTTACAGCTTAAGAAAACTCAAATATCCTATCTCTAAATATTAGAATATCATAAAAAAGTATACTAGTAGGGTATTAAACAAATCACTTGAATTGTCTAATTAACTCGAAACACCTGCAAGGGTTTCCTGAGCCTTGACAAACACTCAGCTGTTATAAATCTTTTTTTTACTTGGTCTGAGGAAATATTAAAATTTTATGAGATAGGATTTTAGAGTTTTCTTAAGCTGTAAGCCATAATCAGCAATATTAAAAGAATAAAAGGCTTGCAATATTTCAGTTGATTTGTAATGAATCCAGAATGCATGACATTTTTGTTTTTTTAATTGCATTACAGAAAATAAAGAACTTTATCACAATATTCTAATTTTCTGAGACAGTCCTGTATATATGTGTGTATATATATGTGTATATATATATATTAGAGATGCACCGATCAGGTTTTTGGTGCCGATCACTGAAATCAGTATCTGCCGATCCGATAATACCGATCACGGTGTCGATTGAAGCATTCTATTTATTGTGGAGCAGTATTGCCTAGGACTATGAGGAAATACATATATAAAGCAACTCAAACATGAAAGAAATTACCCATTTCTTTAAACATTTAGGACTTTTATTTTGAAAAATGTCCTAATTGACAAATTAAAATAGTTTGATTGCTATTGTAGGGAATTTCAGATATGTATGGAACATATCTGCATTATTCATTTCCTGGAACTCTTGGGGAAATCTATATACAGGACTTTTCTTAACATACAAAAGTCTGACTTATTTTTTATAAACTCTTCCTTGGTACAGTAAACATGTTTTAATGTTAGCATAATTTAAGCTAAATCTCAGAAACGATTTATAAAGATACAAAATCAGTTCATTGTTTACTTTTCTATGATCATGTATGATTTGTCGACATCTTATTTTGAAAAACGGATGTTTTTTCACGTGGTTCTTTCTGCTAACTTTGCAAAACCGGATGTCACTTAAATCCTTCTGCTAACTTTATCAAAACCCTTGCGCGCTCCCGATCGAATGTGTTTACCGTCATCATCAGTCTCTAGGGGCAGACATGTGAGAGTCAGCTGAGTTGACCCAGTGATTCAACTCGGGGGACGGGGACGCCGCTCGGTGGTGAGGATCCCCTCGTGGACCTCTCACTCTGCGGCCCTCGCCGGGCGCATCGTCTCCGCTGCGGTGCGCGGCGATTGAAACGTCTGATAGTTCTCGCCGGTGTTACGTCATCTGATCGGCCGTTTTGAGAACGCCGATCAAAACCGATAATGGGAATATCGGCCGATATGGATCGGCGCCGATCAGATCGGTGCATCCCTAGTGTGTATGTATATATATACACACACACATATATATACAGTGCATCCGGAAAGTATTCACAGTGCTTCACTTTTTCCACATTTTGTTATGTTACAGCCTTATTCCAAAATAGATTAAATTCATTATTTTCCTCAACATTCTACACACAACAACCCATAATGACAAAGTGAAAACTGTTTTTTGCAAATCTGTTAAAAATAAAGAATGAAAACATAACATGTACATAAGTATTCACAGCCTTTGCCATGACACTCAACATTTAGCTCAGGTGCATCCTGTTTCCACTGATCATCCTTGAGATGTTTGATTGGAGTCCACCTGTGCTAAATTCAGTTGATTGGACATGATTGAGAAAGGCACACACCTGTCTATCTAAGGTATCACAGTTGACAGTGCATATCAGAGCATAAACCAAGCCATGAAGTTAAAGGAATTATCTATAGACCTCCGAGACAGAATTGTATCGAGGCACAGATCTGGCGAAGGGTACAGAAAGATTTCTGCAGCATTGAAAGTCCCAATGAGCACAGCGGCCTCCATCATCCGGAAATGGAAGAAGTTTGGAACCACCAGGACTCTTCCTAGAGTCGGCCGCCCAGCCAGACTGAGCGATCGGGGGAGAAGGGCCTTAGTCAGGGAGGTGACCAGGAACCCGATGGTCACTCTGACAGAGCTCCAGCGTTGTTCTATGAAGAGAGGAGAACCTTCCAGAAGGACAACCATCTCTGCAGCACTCCACAAATCAGGCCTGTTTGGTAGAGTGGCCAGACGGAAGCCACTCCTTAGTAAAAAGCACATGACAGCCCGCCTAGAGTTTGCAAAAAAGCACCTGAAGGACTCTCAGACCATGAGAAATAAAATTCTCTGGCCTGATGAAACAGATTGAACTCTTTGGCCTGAATGCCAAGCGTCATGTCTGGAGGAAACCAGGCACTGCTCATCACCTGGCCAATACCATCCCTACAGTGAAGCATGGTGGTGGCAGCATCATGCTGTGGGGATGTTTTTCAGCGGGAGGAACTGGGAGACGAGTCAGGATTGAGGGAAAGATGAATGCAGCAATGTACAGAGACATCCTCGATGAAAACATGCTCCAAAGCGCTCTGGACCTCAGACTGGGGCGACGGTTCATCTTCCAACAGGACAACGACCCGAAGCACACAGCCGAGATAACAAAGGAGTGGCTTCGGGACGACTCTGTGAAGGTCCTGGAGTGGCCCAGCCAGAGCCCGGACTTGAACCCGATTGAACATCTCTGGAGAGATCTGAAAATGGCTGTGCACCGACGCTCCCCATCCAACCTGATGGAACTTGAGAGGTTCTGCAAAGAAGAATGGGAGAAACTGCCCAGAAATAGGTGTGCCACGCTTGTGGAATCATACCCAAGAAGACTTGAGGCTGTAATTGCTGCCAAAGGTGCTTCAACAAAGTATTGAGCAAAGGCTGTGAATACTTATGTACATGTTATGTTTTCGTTCTTTATTTTTAACAGAGTTGCAAAAATTAGCAAAAAACAGTTTTCACTGTCATTATGGGTTGTTGTGTGTCGAATGTTGAGGAAAATAATGAATTTAATCCATTTTGGAATAAGGCTGTAACATAACAAAATGTGGAAAAAATGAAGTGCTGTGAATACTTTCCAGATGCACTGTATATACACACACATATATGTGTATATATATATGCTTGTCCCCTTTGCTGTCACGCCAACATGCCGCATGTTTTGACTGAGACGGTAGCCGACGTGGGGGGTCCCGCCCAGAGCTCAGGGCTGGGGATGGGTCCGACACCGCGGGGATGGTGCGTGTGAACTCGGGACCCTGCGGGGAATGGGCGTCTCACTCTGGCTGTCTCGCGTTTGTCAAGTTTTGTAAAGGCTGCCAATCTTCTCTTTGTTTCAGCAGACGGCAGCGACAAACGGGAGAGGAAATGGAGAATCTTCCGTAATGAGAGCAATAGTGGGTTATGAGGAGGAAGGGTTAATCTCTCCCCCCGACCCCCCCCCCCTCTCTATGTATACATGCATGCATAGATACACCGGCATTGACGTGCTCTCCATCCCATTTCTCTGCAGATTCGGGCCTGGTGGTTCCCAGCATCCCCTATGAGCTTCACAAGCGTCTGCTGGCGGCCGCGGAGCGATGGGGCCTGTCCCTCGAGCGCAGGCTGGAGACAACCGGCGTCTGCTCCAGTCAGATGGCGCTCACCCTGCTGGGCGGACCAAACAGGTGAGAAATACCACTGTGGGTGTGACGCCTGGAGATGGAGCCGCTGTCGGCCAAGCGTCCTCCTCCGAGTAGTTATTCAATCATCGGAGCAGGTCCGCCCAACCTTATTTGTTTTCATGACATGTTATTCCTGTTTTCATGGCAATCATCTTTACCAGCATGTCCCTATATGTTACATGGCGTTAACCCTGACACTCCCTCCTCCAGGGTTTATTTTCTTAGAAAGGCACGACAGCGAGTGGTCACACGGCGGGTCGAGAGCACCCTAACAAACTGAAGCAGCCCTGTTCGGTGTTTACCTTCACTAGCGGTGTCGACTTATTTAAGATCAAAGAACGGCTGCACCGAGGCTCGTATAACAAACGGGTTTGTCGTCTCTGACTCTTTCATCAGTTTAGCAGCGCTCTACTACCTGTGTCTCAAGTTTACACTAGAGCCACAGCTCAGATCAAATGCAATTTTGCATTGTAATAACAGAACCACTGGCGTTGCACTGTTTCCCCATCGGTCATACGGTCCTTCAAGTCCAACTCAAAAAGTGTCCAGATACTCGAGCGTTAAATCAAACTTCAAATTTGTTGCGTGTATGTCGAGTATTAAAAACAAACTAATGGAACATTTTAAAGTTGTCATTATAAATAAGATGGTGGACAACAATGTGGCAACTTCTTCACTAAAGTCCCTGTGATTACAACCCAAAAATATTCTTAGGTTTTTAGTTAGAAAGTGACACATGTAATTTGTTTTGCAAAAAACTGAAGCAGATACTTAATAACTGGATGAAGTTGGAAAGCTAACCAAATAATTTTCTATAAAGTTCTGCTTACCAGCCACTATAGATAGCAGCACAGGTGGACGAAAGGCGTCTAGTTCATTATGAAGCTGTTATTTTATTATTTAGATTGATCAGAGCCCTGAATCAGCAGTTAAATGGGTATGGACATTTTTTTAATCATTCTAAAAATAAATGTCTTCTGACATTCCGAGAATATCTGTTCATAAATTAATGTTTTTGACCATTTCTTTTCCAATCACCTCACATGATCTTCAACAGAAATATTAAAGAAATATAGGTTTTATAAATCACAGCTTTGTTTCATGCATCTTATTGCAAACTTATACACACTTTTAACTACTTTATAAATGAGACCAAATAAATGCATTTAGGCAGAGTTAATGGACTATGTCATACTTTTCATTTCAAATTACTAGAATACATCTATTTTTTTACTACCACTAGCTTTGCTATTGATGTTTAGGTTTTCTAAAGTTTTTCTATGCATGTTCATTCTATCTTTTTGAAGCAAATGTGGACGTAGTCTTTTAACCTTCCTTTATTTGCCTCTTCGTGTTTCATGTATGTTGAGGTGTCTTCAACCTAACATGTGGCATCCTTTGTTGGACGTTGGCCAGTCAGCATGTTGGATATGATGCCGTTTGTTTGATCACATATTTATTGTTTAACCTATGAATACTGCCCCGATGTCTTTCTTCCTGCATAATACTGTCATATCTTAAATGTCTCCAGACTCACCCCCAAAAACGTCCACCAGAGGCCCACTGTCGTCCTCCTGTGTGGGCCACACATCCAGGGAGCCCAGGGTGTCAGCTGCGGCAGACACTTGGCCAACCACGGGGTGGAGGTCATCCTGTTTCTGCCCAATTTTGTCAAGATGCAGGAGTCGGTCACTGGCGAGGTCCACCTCTACACCAGGACCGGCAACAAGCAGGTGGCCAGCGTCAAAGGTAGGACACACCGAGAGTACAGAGAGCCGGTGGATTGTGAAATCGGCTGTAGAGTCGGTGCACTGGAGAGGGCCATGATGATCTCTGGGCATGATTCAGTGTCTGAGAGGACCGGCTGGTGTCCTGTTGGGACAGACCAGCACAGAGAAATGTCGCCCTCTAGTGGAGCAGTGGGCATGTTATTTTGATATTTACGCTAATTTATGACTCCACACATTTACAATTAATGTACGTGCATAACTATGAGTGTCTCCTGGTTTCAGTTATTAGCTGGATCCCAAGTATCTTTGTACCTTTGTGAAACACTGTGCTCATCAACATCTCGTTCTCCTCTGATCCAGACCTGCCGACAAGCCCAGTCGACCTGGTCATCAACTGCCTGGACTGCCACGAGAACCCAATGCTGAGGGAGCAGTCCTGGTACCAATCAGCCGTCGACTGGGCCAACCAGAACCGTGCTCCCGTCCTGAGTATCGACCCCGCGATCGGCGGTCCGCATCAGACTGTCGAGGCGAAGTGGACCCTCTCTTTGGGCCTTCCTTTACCGTTGGCCGAGACGGAGAGCCGGGTCTACCTCTGTGACATTGGCATCCCGAAACTGGTTTTCCAGGAAGTTGGAATCTGCTACTGTTCACCATTTGGATGTAAATTTGTCATTCCCCTGCACACGCCATAGCGCAGAAGCCACTGACTTTGAACTTAGTTACAATAGGTCTGCTCCCCTCAGTGGGGAATGGTACGATCTGGTCAGAAACTGGATACAACTTCAGAACATGTCTGAAAGCATATGGTGTAGTTATTTCCTTGCTGAACCTCTGGAAACTCCCGGAGGGGAGGGGTGGGGGGGGAGGGGTGGGGGTGGTGCCGCGCGTTGCGTGCGACAGCGTTTGTTTTTGAGAGGGAAAGGTTTCCTGTTCTTTGGTGTGTTTTGATAAGGGCTCTGGATGACTATGGGAATGTGTTTACAAAACGCTGACCACTGAGTCCGCGACCTCTGATCCTGTGACCAGTCAGAGTAACAGAGCCACAGTTCCTGTTTCCTCCTCCAGATTGCATGTGGAGGCCGGTCCCCGACCCCGAGCTTCGCTCGGCCCAAAGCCGCCTGCCAACCCAGACCTGACATTCATCTGGCAAACACGTCCATTGTCTTTCAATTTAATGCAATGTGGGACCCACATTTAAATTGGTGTTTTTTGTCAAGTAATGGTCATAGCATGTTTCACTGAAACGTTGCTCTTATACAGAATTTATATTTGTGTTATTTGTATTTATTTTTGGAATACGTCTCAGGAACAATGTTTGAAACATGTACAAACTTTATATTTGCATTTACAGTACATCCAATAGCCTCTTTGCCCTGTCTGGTGAGTTCTTAACCACTAACATTAAACATGAAAAGTAGATGGCAACTAATTTCCTGTTTCTGAAATCTTGCAGTTAGACAGGATTTATTTATCACACATTCCATGGACCAACAACATCTTGGACCAGGTTTATCTCTTAATCCCTTTAATTTGGGATTACGGCTTGTTTGGTTGGATGAAACCTAATTGTTATTTTCCATTTTTTACACCTCGGTTTCAGCCCCCGAAGTAACCATTCCTTTCATTTGGTTACCGTAGCGATCTTCTGTTAAAACCTCAGATCAGCAAACTGTCACCGTTACAAGTTAAAATGACAATCACATTTTTCATCTGGCAGCTACTCACTTTTAAAATTATGCTGGTGTCTTTTTTTTGGAGCGTTTAAGTTATTGTGTAGCCAAAAGTAATAAATGCCCTTTTTGCAGACTTTTCACTCCACTAACTGCAACACATTGGAGCCGATAAATCATTTATTGCACTTCAGTCGTCTCTGGACCAAATGTGTGATGGAGGGGTGATGCTTTTTTGATTAAAGCTGCATCTGCGGCTCTCTGCCAAAAACAGTTGGAAAGAATTGAGTCATTTGTGGTGAACAAGAGTGTTTCAATTGGCAGCTCCACAACAGATCTGGGACCGGAGAGTTTACCCAATACCAGAAACTGCCCAGATCCAGGTGCGCACAGCTCGGAGGGGGAGCAGAGTGGATTAAGCTTAATCTGTTGTTGGTTGGAAAATCAATATAAATCAAACCTCCACTCGGGGAAACACGAGCAGTTTTAGACACTGCAGCTTCTTTCTCTGCTTTTTCAGAGCTTAACTTTTTCCCTCTGCATTACAGCAAAGACTAAAGGAAACACTTAAAATGTGATCATGATTGTAATAAAGAAATAAAAAAATTATTGTCAATTTTATTTGGGTGGATCTTGAGATCTATGTATTGTGAGGGGGGCGAGGAAAACCTTGCAGTACAAAATAATGTGAATTTAGTGCCGATGGGTTTGTACCTCACATTTGTATTTATTTTTCAGAAGTGAAGTCAACTCAACTGGACAATGTTGAAGATATTTTGACTGATTTGTTGCCGTCACGTTTTTTTCTTTCTGACAGCCGTGTGTAAGTCGTGTGAATAGCATTATGGAGAGCGTCCTATAAAAAATGTGTGTCTATATAATGTGTCTTTAGGTAGACATGTGATGGTCTTCTGAAACGATGCAGAAGCTACAGGTTGGACACTCCTTTATATGCAATTAAAAAATCTGTGTAAAATTGTGAGATGTGTCATTTGTGGTCATTGCGGAAATACAACACTTCAAAAACTAATCCCAAGTGCCGTTTTGAGACGCTCACTATATTGTATTTTGGTGTGACGCTGCTGGATACTATATATTTAGGAGGAAGAGCCTCTACTTTTACCCAACTATAATTGTGTACAAAATGTATGATAATTTATTAGTTGGAATGCTTCAGCAGTCCAAGTATTGTTCTTGTCTTCTTTAATAAACTTATTATTCTATTTATTCCATACCTTTTTTGTCCCTCTTCTAGTCCTCCTAAACAGCTTCCCATTCATTCTCTATGGCGGTGTCTAAAATCGCCGATGTAATATATCTCTGGCCACTCGCAGCTCAGTGGCGCTGTTTTCAGTGAAGAGCTCCCGCTCCTCCCCCTCCTCCGTCTCATTCAGTCTGCTGTGAGAAGGACCGACTGCACATACGGATCTCTGGAGCTCCACCGTTACGTCAAGCAGTAAGTCGTTCTAACTTATTACAATGAACTAACATGTAATGAAAATTAGTCTTGACAGTCTCTTGTTCGCACTGTAAAGTTGGTTGTGTTTTTTCAGTCACGGAGTTTCTCTTTTTATTGACTCCCGTCACTTCACTAAACGCGCACTTCTCCTCGGTTAACGTTACTGATGAAGTTTTACTTTAACATATCACGTATATTAACTGCTCCACATGTATTACACTCAACTAATAAAGGTGTAATTATAGATTAAACGACCAGCAGCATATTAAAACATAGTAAGTAATTGTAACTTTTACTTTTATTTATTTTTTAATGCAGGACCACCATGTGGTGGTATTAATATTTATATTTTTACTGAAGTAGAAGTTCTGTATACTTTCTCCACCACTGTTAAAACAGAGAACAGCAGAATGTGATACGGTGTATATAAAAGTATACTCATAGTCGGATGCAGGTAGTTTGGGATGGTCACAAGGAATGAAGATCCTTTCTTGTTAAGACACTTCACTCTACATTGTTATTTGAGTCACATGACTTGGGGGGGGGGGGGGGTGTTAATTCACCTCCATGTACACAGGAGATGGGTGGGGGGAGTTCACCTCCATGTACTTTTCCACAAGATGTTCAGGGCACAGGAGATATGGGGGTAGCCTGCCTGCCTGCCTGCCACTGACATGTAAATAGTGTGCCTCAACAAAGGACTTAAGGTTCAGAAACTATATTGTTTGGAAACAATGCCTGTCTATAGCGTATTAATATCCTTACTCTTTTTCATAACAGGAGAGATGAGCAGACATGTGTTTTACCCTGGGAGAATGGCAGTTTCATTCCTTCCGCCAGCTTCTTGGGGAATGACATTTGATACACTATCCACCTCATCAGAACCAGCAAAGAGAGGAAGCTGCAGAGTGTTCTTGGGGGCGCAACAAGGACAGCCCTCCTGTCCTTTCTCAACTATTCCCTCATGTTTGAGAATCCAGTCTCTCCTCAACTATGAGGAAAGGTTAGATGGGTGGGGCTTCACGTTGGTGGAGCGGCCAACACGGTCGCCTCACAGCAAGAGGGCCGTGGGTTCATTTCCCGGTTGGGGTGGCTCCCACAGTCCAAAGACATGCTCAGGTTAAATCATCTCTAAATTTCCCATAGATGTGAGTGCAACTGGTTTTTAATACTTTATTACATATTACATACGTTTGAACTATTTGTAACTTTTTTACTACTTTCTATCTTTTTTATTACTTCTTACCTTTTTTCTTACTTTTTAGTACTTTTTAACTTTTTCATAATTTCATTACTTTTTTACTTTTTTTTATTTACTTTTTTACTTTTTCATTACTTTGTACTTTTCATTACTTTTGTACTTTTTCATTACTTTTGTACTTTTTATTACTTTTTTATTTTGTACTTTTTATTTCATTTGTACTTTTTCATTACTTTTTTACTTTTTTATTACTTTTGTACTTTTAATTAGATTTTGTTATTTTATTTTTATTTGTATAACTATATTAATTTGTATTACTTTACCATGCTATTGATCAAATAACAGTTATAATTTTCCAGTTACAGCACTCAAAAAACGATTAAAGCCCTTCTGATAGGTGACACATTTAAATATCCATCCATCCATTATCAATACCGCTTCATCCTCATTAGGGTCGCGGGGCGCTGGAGCCGATCCCAGCTGACATAGGGCGAATGCAGTTTGCGGTTAGTTTAGACTGATTAAAGTCTTTTAATCAACTTCAGGATGAGTATGGGCTACCCAAAACACAATTTTTCCGTTTCTTACAAATTCTTAGTTTCTTAAACTCTGTACCCCAATACAAAGAAGGTCGTGGACCAAGAGCTGATTGAATCAGTGATTCACCAAGTCTGCCAGCTGAAGGTTGTCAGACCACAACCTCATAACTTTTGAATTTATACTACCGGAGTGTACTCCGTTAGTCAAAAGTTTCTACACCAGATGTCTAACTGACAGTGCTGTAGCTAAATTTAAAGAAGCGATTCCTTCTGTATTTGATTCGATACCACGTCTCAATATAACAGAGGACTCCTGGTCTAACTTTAGTCCGTCCCAGATTGATCATCTTGTTGACAGTGCCATAGGCTCTCTGAGAATGACACTGGACTCGATAGCCCCTCTGAAGAAGAAGACAGTGAGGAAGAGGAGGTTTGCTCCTGGTATAACCCTCAGACCCAAACTGAAGCAAGCGTCACTTAAAGCTTGAGCATATGGCGTTCAACTAATCTCGAAGAATCCCGCTTAGTTTGGCGAGATAGTCTTAAAACATATAAGAAGGCCCTCCGTAATGCCAGAGCAGCCTATTACTCATCAATAATAGAAAAAAATAAAAACAACCCCAGGTTTCTCTTCAGCACTGTAGCCAGGCTGACAGAGAGTCACAGCTCTGTGGAGCCGAGCATTCCTATGAACCTCAGTGGTAATGACTTTATGAACTTCTTTAATGAAAAGATTTTAACTATTAGGGACAAGATTAAGAATCTCTTGCCCATAACCAGTGCCAATCTGTTCTCAAGTGGAATGGCCTTGGAAACCGCTGTATGCCCTGGTGTATATTTGGAGGGATTTTCTCCTATCAACCGTGACCAATTATTTTCAACGGTTTCTACTTCGAACACGTCTACCTGTCTCTTGGACCCCATCCCGACGAGGCTGCTTAAAGACGTTTTGCCTTTAATTGGCGGCTCTCTATTAGATATTATCAATGTGTCTCTGCTAACAGGCCACGTACCACACTCCTTCAAGGTGGCTGTTATTAAACCTCTCCTGAAGAAGCCCACTCTGGATCCAGAGGTATTGGCTAACTACAGACCGATCTCTAACCTCTCCTTCCTCTCCAAGATCCTTGAGAAAGTGGTCGCAAATCAGTTGTGCGACTTTCTACATCATAATAGTTTATTTGAGAAATTTCAATCAGGATTTAGAAAACACCACAGCACCGAGACGGCACTGGTGAAAATTACAAATGACCTCTTAATGGCAGCAGATAAAGGACTCCTCTCTGTCCTGGTCTTGTTAGACCTTAGTGCTGCATTCGACACCATTGACCATGACATCCTGTTACAGAGACTGGAGCAGTCGATTGGCATTTCAGGCACGGCACTAATTTGGTTTAAATCCTATTTATCAGATCGATCTCAGTTTGTATTTGTAAACGATGACGCCGATAACCACCAACGTTAATCACGGAGTTCCACAAGGTTCTGTGCTTGGACCAATTTTATTTACCTTATACATGCTTCCTTTGGGCAATATTATCAGGAAACACTCCATAAACTTTCATTGTTACGCAGATGACACTCAACTATATTTATCGATAAAACCAGAGGAGAGCAACCAACTCTGTAAAATTCAAGCATGTCTTAAAGACATAAAAACATGGATGACCTGCAACTTGATGTTAAACTCAGACAAAACCAAGTAATTTTAATCGCCCTGAGCACCTCAGAGATCAATTATCTGGTGATGTGGATTCTGTAGACGGCATTGCCCTGGCATCCAACACCACTGTAAAGAATCTTGGCGTTATCTTTGATCGACTTGTCCTTTAACTCCCACGTAAAGCAAATCTCAAGGACTGCATTCTTTCATCTACGTAATATTTCAAAATCAGGCACATCTTGTCTCAAAAGATGCAGAAAATTGGTTCACGTTCCTTACTTCGAGACTGGATTACTGCAACTCCTTATTAGCAGGCTGCTCTAATAAATCTCTTAGGTCCCTCCAGTTGATCCAGAATGCTGCAGCTCGTGTTCTCACTAAAACTAAGAAAAGAGATCACATCACTCCTGCACTAGCTGCTCTGCACTGGCTCCCAGTAAAATCAAGAATCACTTTTAAAATTCTTCTCTTAACCTACAAAGCCTTGATTGGTGATGCTCCATCATATCTTAAGGAGCTTGTCGTACATATTGCCCCACTAGAGAGCCACGCTCACTAAATGCGGACTACTTGTAGTTCCTAGAGTCTTAAAAGTAGAATGGGAGCCAGAGCCTTTAGTTATCAAGCTCCTCTTTATGGAACCAGCTTCCAATTTCAGTCCGGGAGGCAGACACAGTCACCTCGTTTAAGAGTAGACTTAAGACCTTCCTCTTGACAGAGTTTATAGTTAGGGCTGAATCAGGTTCACCTGGTCCAGCCTTGATATGCTGCTATAGGCTTATAGCTGCCGGGGACGTTTTAGGATGCACTGAGTACCTATCTCCTCTTTTTCTCTCCTTAAGGATGAATTTTCATCTCTCAATCACACGTTACTAACTCTGCTTTCTCCCGAAGTCCTTTGACTTTACGTCTCATGGGGTCATCGGACCCTATGAGACGGCATAGATCCTATCTGCCTGATGGATCGTCTGGTCGTGGAATTCCTGCTCATGACTACGCCACTGTCCTGTTGAGACTCCGCCACTCCTCCTCCCCACCGCCATCTGCCTGATGGATCGTGGAGGTCTCCATCGTGGAATATGCCTACTATGAACTATTCATACACTCTGTCATATTCATTGAATGTATTTTAACTCTAAATCTGTCCTTCTGTACACATTACATCTATTGCATCTGTCCATCCTAGGAGAGGGATCCTCCTCTGTTGCTCTCCTCCAGGTTTCTTCCTTTTTCCCCTGAAGGGTTATTTGGGAGTTTTTCCTGGTCCGATGTGAGGTTTTGGGGCAGGGATGTCTATGTGTACAGATTGTAAAGCACTCCGAGACAAATTTGTAATTTGTGAAATTGGGCTATACAAATAAACTGAATTGAATTGAATTGAAGAGGAAAAAACAAGCTATACTTATTATAAACTGCTGTCCTTAAGTAAATTATGTACTCACAGCATCAGATAATCATGGGAACAGGATCTTAAAACTACAATTACTGCTCACCAATGGAAAACAATCATGTTAAATAGTAAACAAATATGTATTAGTTAAAAATCACAAGAAATTCAATTTAAAATATACATAAATTCCAAACTACCCCATATACTATAGGAGCACATATGACAAAGACTGTTCTGCCGTATGTTTAAGGTGTAAGCAGCATGTTGATACTTATGTGCTTATGGATGCATTTGTATCTCTCTATTGCACATTACTAAGTCTGCTTCCTCCCCAGAGTCCTTTTGACTTCACGTCATAGATCCTATCTGCCTGATGGACCATCGAGGTCTGGATCGTAGAATATGCCTACTATCAACTACGCCATTGCCCTGTTGAGACTCCGCCCACTGTTGAGACTCCGCCCACTGCTCCTCTACCTCCATCTGCCTGATGGATCGTGGAGGTCTCCATCGTGGAATATGCCTACTACCAACTATTCATACACTCTGTCATATTCATTGAATGTATTTTAACTCTAATCTGTCCTTCTGGTCACATGACATCTATTGCACCTGTCCATCCTGGAGAGGGATCCTCCTCTGTTGCTCTCCTGAAGGTTTCTTCTCTTTCCCCCCCGTGAAGGGTTGTTTGGGAGTTTTTCCTTATCCGATGTGAGGTTTTGGGACAGGGATGTCTATATGTACAGATTGTAAAGCCCTCTGAGACAAATTTTTTATTTGTGAAAATGGGCTATACAATTAAATAAACTGAATTGCATTTAATTTGGCTCTCCCTGGAAATGAATAACTTTTGGATTGTAATTGGGAACCAAATATCTTCCATAATAAAATGTCATATTGAGCTCAATCCTCTCATATGTATCCGAGGCCTACACTCTGCCTGTATTAAATAAACATAGGAGAATCCTCAGTCTTCTATGGTCCTGCGCTCGGCTGTCTATCCTACAGCAGTGGATTGACAGCACCACACCGTCTGTCTGTAGTTGGCTTCACAATGTCCTACAACTGCTGCCACCGGAAAGACTCACACATGTTCTCCAAGGAGACATGAACGGGTTCTTTTCTGTCTGGAACCCTTTTATGGATTTTATTGGCGAGGACTATGCCGAAACCATAAGAAGAGGCTTTCCAATCTTGGGACCCAAGTGACTCTGTGAATGAATGGTGATAGTAGGTTCAATATGGAAGAGGATGATTTATGATTTATGTTTGTGATTTTTTTTTTCGTTGTCTGATTGTTCGTATAGTTGGTTGTTATGGAATTTTTATTTATTCGTTGTTGTTTTTGCTTGTCTGGTGTAACTTGTAAAGTAAAAACTTAAAATAAAATGATTGAAAGAAAGACTATCTCGCAAACTAAGCGGGATTCTTGAATCTACCAGATCAGTAGAACGCCATATGCTTTCAAGCTTTCGTGATATTTGCTTTCGTTTCCAAGCATGCAGGTCTACAGCCTCGGGGGAAATATCTCCCCCAGTAACAAGTCTGCCATCAGTTGACAGTATCAGCAGTTGGCCACGCGGCTGTGCTAGCAGACCTCTCGCGCCCCCCGTGGCTGCCCCTATCCCTCTGCGCATGCGTGTTGCTCCGACGGAGCGGAGACCATTTCATCCAGCAGCAGGGCCTCTCAGAGCTGCCCCCCCCCCCACCCCCACGCGCAAAAACGTATACACTTATGCAAGCAGAGTACGGAAAAAACGTCAATGCAAAGCCACGTCTGGGATTGTCTAACCTCAACGCCGCTAAACCTGGATGCCCCCCAGCCACCCAAGGAGTCATCCTAATGGGCCTTCATCGCTAATTTGCAGCAACATCTGGTCGGCAACACAGCGGTATCTTTTTGGGGGTGAGTTGGCCACAGTGCAGTCACTGTTTTGTCTCGTTGTGTTGCCGCTGCTGCTACCGCTGCAACGGGTTTAGCTCGGGAAGCTGCGGTAGAAACGTTAACGGTCCTTGTTGTTGGGGCATTCTGTTCTGTGGTGTACTTCGCGTTCACTCGAGGGCTTGGACGTGTTGCGATAGACACCGTTACATCGCACGGAGATAACGTTATACCCGCTGGCGCTAGCTGCTAGTAACGTCCAATGTAACGTCGCGAGACCCATTATCGGACACTGTTTATGCTAGGTCCAAACTAGATGTGTAGCCCTCCGTACGGGTCCCCTCGGTGCCTTCGCTGGGGTTGATAGCAGAGCAACAAACGCGCTCGCACGTAGACAATACAACACGGTAGCCGTTTTAAAGACGTCCGTGGTGTCGTCTCCGTTGTACACTAATGTGTTTTTGTTGTAGTGGGGTTGCAGCTTTTCCCAAAAAAAGAAAAAAACTCCCAGTCACCCACCATCCTCTCTCTTTCTGGTTCCATAGTCGGACACCCATGTCGCTTAGGTTTTGTTGTGTTGAACCTTTTTGTGTGACGGTTCTCTCTGCGTGTTCCCTGTCTGTCCACACACATGCTGTCCTGGCTCGTTGCTGTCGGAGAACCCACATCTGAAGCCGAGGGTCGGTGAAACGACGACCGTTACAACGGTGTGCTACAAGCGGGTGCCTCGTTTTGGACGCGCTTAAGACGGTCAATGTAACGGGACAGTTGGGTGTCGTCGCAATAAAATAAAATAAGTACAACTTCTCCCTATACTGCGGTCTGGACCGTTTTGTTACCGTTTTTTTATGCTAGGAACAAGGAGCATTAGAAGCAAGATTCTGTCCGACGGTTTAGAACACCGCTATTCTCTATTGTGTGTATTCCATTGTGACATTCTTAAGCATTTGTCTTTGTTTTAAGTATATTTAAGTCACTGTTTATATAATTGTGACTTATAATAATTGTAACTCAGCTGATAAAAAAACACAACAGCAACACAGTTATGATCAGACTGTTTATAAATAAATAAAGATACACTTTTATTAATCCCCAAAGGGAAATTAGTTCTCTGCATTTAACCCATCCTTAGTTATTAAGGAGCAGTGGGCTGCAGTGATGCGCCCGGGAAGCAACTGGGGGTTCAGTGCCTTGCTCAAGGACACTTCGACTTGCAACTAATGGGGAGAGCGGGGATCGAACCCACAACCTTGCAGTTGCAGGATGACCCTCTTACCCCACTGAGCTACAGCTGCCCCCATAGGGATGTAGTTTTTCTCTTGAACCTCCTTCCTCAGGGAGGTCAACGGTCAGGGTTAGACTACTGAACACCATCATAAGAGATGGAAGAGCTCTGGCGTCTTGCTGAATGACACAAATGGCAAATACTCAGATTAACGAACATTAAATGCCTAACAAATGTAATTGTGCTCTTTGCTAAATGCTGCTTTTTACTTATTTTATAATAATTATAATAGCAGTTTTGGCCTTGTTTGTCCATTGGGAACTGAAATGTACATACAGTTGCAAGCTGTGGCATGACTGCCAGAAGCGGGGCAGTGTCCATCGTTGGCCTCCATTGTTACTTTGCAGACTATGTATTTCAGAGTTCCCGTGTTCTCTGGATAAGGAATGCCCGACTGCTCTGCTTAATGCACTTACAATCGTACTCGGGCTGTTTTTGGGGAACCAATCTAATGGTAGCAAATTATCTCAGAGCAGTCGCTTGTTATCTGACCTGTCACTGACAAATATCATCGGCACTCTCAGTTGACTGCTGGTCTCAGTCGTGAGTCTGCAGCCCTCCCCTCTGCTAAGTCAGGGCTCATCTCGTAAGGTGGCTTCGCCCACACTAAGTTCTTCTTTGTCAATGGCTCTTTCTCCATCTCTCGGACCGACTACTGGCTAGATCGGAGTAGTCTAATTGAGGTGCAGCTTGACGAGGACTATAGGTGACAGGACATGTCCATCGGATATGTCTAGCTGTGAGGGGGAGGGGGGAAACGGGGGTCAATAAACCCTCAGTGTCTGGTCGATCATAAAAGCTGTGAGGGGGCTGAGCCGCGTTGCTGTCTTGCGTTAAGCCCGTCACATGCGCTCTCAGCAAGAAGGTAATGGCTCCTCTGTATGTACACTGACCATCTCATTGCCCATTTGAAGCCTGTCGAAGGACCCCTGCTGACCTCCACACAATGGCCGTGTTTAGTCCCGCCCCTTCTTCCCAATGTCCGCTGTCTCTTTCATCAGCAAGTGCAATAACAGAGGGGGATTCATCACGGAGACGCCGGTGCAGAGCTTAACAGTATACTGACACTCCCAAGCAACAGGACATCACAGCTGGTGCGCAGACAGCTCTGCCCGACGGGAGGGGTCACTCTGTGGAGATGCACTCAACGTCACAAACTCGGCGTCCGCTTGCGTTTCAGCAGCCTGGTATCGTGCGTTAGCGGCTCATGTGTCTTTATACCCAGATACACACCGTGATGGCTTTTTATTGTGTCTTTTATAAGGTTTCGTGCATATCCCCGAGTTATGCAGCTTCATTGTAAACATTACAGATCTGCTCTTCACCTGTAGTGCGTCCTCTTTTTAAACGTGTTGAGAGACTGAGGAGGTGTATTATCATATTACGATTACTGACATTACTGCCACTTTTGTTTGGGTCGAATCCTATTCAAACTGTTTGAAACATACTATTTATTTAGTTATCTATGAGTTTCTGTTAGGGCTGCCATTACTGGTTATTTTAATTATCAGTAATTCTGCAGATTATTATCCAGATTAATTGTTTAGCCGTTTGGTATTTCTTCAACAGTCCAAAACCCAAAGTTATTACAATAATTGCCAGCAACAGCTGAAAAAAATTGATTAAAAAAACAGCAAATATGCACATTTAAGACGAACATTTTCTGTTATTTTGCCACCAAAATGAATCCATTATTAAAAAAGTTGCAGATACGTTTTTGTCTATAATTTAAGTCTGCAGGTAATTTGTCTTTGCCATGACACTCTTTTTAATTTCTTACTGTGTTATACAAGTGTTGCCTTGCGAAGCATCGTGGAGTTGGTCACATCCTCCCTCCCAGTGATCACGCCGCCCAGTAGAATAGCGGCATTGTGGCTGCCATCTTGCGCGCTAACTCAGCGAGGTCTCTCCATCTGGGCAGCGGCCGGGCGGCCAGGCAGCTCCTTGAAGGGCCGGGAGGCTTCTTCAACCACGCCTGCTGGCGAGCTGCACAATGTAGGCAATGAGTAGAGCCGTGGGCCTGACACATGCCCACTCTCTCACGATGTACGTGGCGTGCAGAGACTTCCCACCGTGAACTCTTTCTCACACGGATAAATGATAATGCAAAAGAGTATACCATCTAATAAGTCATATAACATTGTTTCCTCTTTGCACTGTTGATGTGATGTTACTGGACCTATGGTGGTAACATAGACCCTCACCTCACCGGTTCCTGTAACCTGCTGGTGAAAGGTTTCTATTATTCACATAACAATTTCCTACCTGCGGTGATTGCATTGTGTCCTTTTTAGTTCCTCGCCTTTTGTGAGAACTTCAGTTGCCTATCGATGTTGTCGCCTTACTCATCTGGGTCTTCGTCACTTTGCTGTGTGAAACGATGGCTATGACCAAGACCGTGATTTTTCTTATTGTTTTGTGATGATTCAGGTTGAAGCCGCCCACATCTTGAAAATGGAATATGTCCGAAATGTGCGTTAGGGTCATAGCAAAATAAGAATCAATTCCATCCGGGGAGAGGCATCCTCCTCTGTTACTCTCCTGAAGGTTTTGTCCTGTTTGTCCCCATGAATATATATATATATATATATATATATATATATAAAGTAGTGACAGCTGCTTCCATATTGTGTATATGTATATTTTGTTTGAGGCAACGCTGCAAATCAAAAGTACTGTTTTAGGCCAAGATTGAGTTCAGTGGGGATTTTCTTTTTTATTGCACACATTTTTATTTGTCAGGCATCTTTTTCAGTGGCTTAACCCCAAAAGACATTAACATCTGGTCTTTTAACCCATGAACAGTTACTAATACCATGGAGAGTTGCACTGTGTCACCTGCACGTAGATGATGTGTCAAAGGGATCTCTGAGCTCAGGACACAAGTTCCCTCGTCAAACAGGAAGTGGACCGTGCCGCAGGTTCTCCCTTGCTCACCCACAGTGTCTGATCTCCTGTCTCCCTGCACACCGCAACAACGCTCGTGTCCTGGTTCACTAGGGTCCTTCGTATGTAGGTCAGTATGTTGAGATGAAGAGGAAGTCAGCAGTCAGTATAAACCTGATGGGGGTTTCTCCCTTATCCACGTAGTAAACCCCGTTGCCGTTATTGTGACTGTCCTGGAGGAATCACAGGATGACTCGCTGATGACCACGAGGATGACAATGAATCCCGTCTCAGCGGGGGAGGCTCCCTCGCCTCCTCTTTTAGCCGCCGTCCCACACATGAGTCTTGTCTTGAAATGCATCGCACAGTTGAGTTTCATAAAGATACGTGTAAATGAGCCTACTCTAATGATGTCACAGAGCGCAAACCGTGTGCGTGTGCGTGTGTGTGTGTGTGTGTGTGTGTGTGTGTGCGTGTGTGTGTGTGTGTGTGTGTGTGTGTGTGTGTGTGTGTGTGTGTGTGTGTGTGTGTGTGTGTGTGTGTGTGTGTGTGTGTGTGTGTGTGTGTGTGTGTGTGTGTGTGTGTGTGTGTGTGTGCAAACATTCTTTCCCTGATGTTTTCAATTGAGAGATTAAAAACCTGCACAGCGTAGAGATGCTTATTGTTGACTGCGGCCTCCATCTGGGCTTGTTTCTGATGCACCAGCTGATGAGCCCATGACTTACTAAGAGGAAGGTAGCATCACAGGTGCATACATGGATATAGAATGATGTATTTAGCAATACAAGGCATATAGATCATTCTTTAGGATTTATCTTCTCTCATCATATACGTGCAAATCCTGGGAGTGACATAATTCTGACAAATTCAAGTTTCAAGTTTCAAGTTTTTATTGTCACATCCCCTTTTATACAAGTATAATCGGTTTGTGAAATTCTTATGTGCAAAACACCCGACAGCAGTAGCAGACTAAAAAAAGAATAAGAATGAGAATAAACTATACAATATCCACACACAAAAAAAGAAGAAAGTATTAACAATATATATATAAAACAATGTAATAGAATATACATCATGACAATATATATATATAAAACAATGTAATAAAATATACACTTTTTTGAGACAATATATATATATATATGTATATACATACAATATATATATATATATAAACAATGTAATAAAATATACACCATGGCCATAGATATTCACAGAATATGTTCTGGTGTGTAGTGTTAATGAGGGTCTCAGTCCTTGTTCAGCAGCCTGATGGCCTGACTGAAGAAGCTGTCCTCAGTCTGTTTGTGCGGCACTTGATACTGCGGTATCGCCTGCCTGACGGTAGAAGGGTGAACAGTTTGTGGCCGGGGTGGTTATTGTCTTTCATCATCCGTTTGGCCCTGGCCACGCACCGCCTGGTGTATATGTCCAGGATGGAGGGAAGCTCACCTCCAACGATGTACTGTGCCGACCGCACCATCTGTAGTGCCCTACGCTCCAGGGCGGTGCAGTTCCCGTACCAGACGGTGATGCAACCTGTCAGAACACTCTCGATGGTACTGGTGTAGAATGTTCTGAGGATGCGGGGGGCCATGTTGAATTTCCTCAGTCGCCTAAGGAAATACAGGCGTTGTTGGGCCCTTTTCACCACGTGAGTGGTGTGCGTGGTCCATGTGAGGTCCTCGGAGATGTGCACGCCGAGGAACTTGAAGCTGCTGACCCTCTCTACTGCAACTCCGTCTATGGAGATGGGGGTGTGCTCTCCTCTCCGCTTCCTGTAGTCCATTATATTCCCCAGTATTTGATCAAGTTTGATTATTTATTTAGATCCTCAGTGCCAACACGACAGCTAGCCCCACTCCACATTTGTTAAATTTATATGCTCATCTCGCTCATTAGCTTCTCATGCGCGCAGCCTGTCATCTCTTACTCGGGATACCTTCACTCTGCATGCGAGTTGTTGCATGCACTCATGAATGGGGCTAAAAGCAGCAATACAACAAGTTCCGAAATCTTGAAAATGCATTTGGTTAAACGATTAGCTTTCATTCATTAACCTATTCTCATTAGCAAACTCTGGATGGCAACGCAGTGTTTCCCCAACCATTCTATCAGGGTGGCGCCCCGCCCCCCTGAAATCTCCGCCCGCCACCCTGTAATTTCTCTATCGCGCCAGATTACAGCAGAAGTAATTCAAGGTCCCTTTTCTTAAAGACGCCTAACCCTAACCCGTTGTTTTTTA
The DNA here is from genome assembly GCF_029220125.1 of Pseudoliparis swirei. NCBI lineage: Eukaryota > Metazoa > Chordata > Actinopteri > Perciformes > Liparidae > Pseudoliparis > Pseudoliparis swirei. The sequence goes on along the minus strand of NC_079391.1, from coordinate 20,037,402 downwards.
TTAAACTAAACAGCCGTCTGTTATTGATCGTATCTCCACAGCAGCATGTCATTCTGTCTCTACGTGTCGCGTTAACACTTCTCGGCTCTCCGTCTCGCGCGCTGCAGAGCTCCGATGTCGGCGCGCATCGCCGCTCTGCCCCGCGCACACAGGTGAGCACTCCCACTAGCACCCCCCTCCTCCATCTGATGCAGGGTCTCATCGGAAGTTGTCCCACTAAGGGTTACCCACCCAGAAACACAATTGAGGAAAAGGAATTACTGCAGTTACATTCATAGTCGATGCAGACGTTGCTGACCCGTTGCCTTACCCACAAGTGCATCGACACTTCCCCCCCATTCCACTTGCACACCCAATCTGGACTCGTACTCTATGTATATTATTACAGGGTCGCTCCCCGTCTGCTGTTCCATGCCCCGGGGTCAACCAAGGGGTCCGCATAGTGAGCAAAACAAAGCCACCGGTCTCGGGTTTCTGCCTCGACCCTCTGGGGACCGCAATAATTCACCAGCCATTTCGGATACGCAGACACCCCCTGCCCACACATTATTCAGCTTGTTTCAGTGTCAACCTTATTGTGTCCAGCCCGCCATGTTAGGTTGCAGATTATTTTCAATGCTTGTTGCCAAACATGCTTCCTGCATTGAGCCCGTGAGGCCCTTCATGTTGTCACCGTGACGTTATTGCAGCAGTGAAGTACTCGCGTGAGGCTGAAACGTATTGAGCGGGGTGAAGCCGGCACACGGCAGGAGTCTCGTTGCACTCCATTCTTAAGAGCATGCGTTATGCTGCTTAACTGTAAAAATGCAACGCACGGTTACACGCAGAAATCCAATTTTAATGCCGAAACAATTCATCGATACGCTGGTTGACAGAAAATGTATCGACAATCACTTTGCTACTCGTTTGCGTCAGTAAGCCTGCCAAGATAACAGTCGCTACGCAAATGTGCAGTGTTTCTCTTTGTGTAATTGTAAATTGAATATAATTATTTAACTGGTTTGTTTTGGACTATTCTACAGGACAGTTTACAGGCTAAAAAGATAATCGGAGACAAATGAATAATGAAAATGATGATGATTCTCATTTTCAGTTAAACTGTCGGTTATTTTTCTCTATTAATTGTCGGGTCTACAAAATGCCAGCAAATGGAATAGAAATGTGTTCAGTTTACTGAACATTTATGTAGCATAAAATAAGTCTAAGGTGGCAGAAAACATTCTTATTTTTGCCAGAGAAATATTCTTGCAAAAAAACCTGACTCCCAACAATGAATCGATTGTCAGAATAGACTAATTGATATAAAAAAATTAACTATTTAGTACCTGGTATGATCTGTAAGAACAATTAATGCTATGCCCTGACCTGCGGTTCGGTCTTGGTTTTATTTAACATGAACCAGGTTACATTTAGACGGGTGTTTTGTTCTTTTGTAAAATCGTGTTCAATAGAAATTTCGCAGCATACAAAATTGTACATTGTTCCCTGGGGGAATGTGGAAAATGTACTGGCCCATTTAGACTTCTCTCTCAGGCTGCGCGCGCCTGCGTCTGCGTGAGCGCGAGGCTTTAGTGAATTCACCAGAGAAATCCCTGAGCCCTGCTCTCCACGGGCGAGATGTGCAGTTGCTGCCTCTGCAAACATTGGCTCTGCATTAGCAAAAATTCACGAGTGTGTCAGTGACTGTCTCCCAGGTTTCCTCACCCATATCGTTTCCCATCTCCCAGTGTCCCCTCTTCTACAGCTGAAGACCGACTGAATGTGGTACAAACATGTGCATTCAAATACTTTAACTCGGCTGTATGCTCTTTTTAGTCAACATGACATTGTGTGTGTCAAATTGGGGCATGCTGCATATGGGGAGACGTGACACCACACGCCACCGTGTTTCATCTCTGACTCCCACGCACACACAAGCCCAGACCTTCACCCACAATGCATGACGTACCATCAAAGCGGATTTTCATCCGCCAGGCACTTTTCATGTCAGATAATTAGGCTACAATTCTCAACTGAGCCTATGAAAATATACTGATGACCTACATAACATGGTCTTCAGGGTCGCGCTATTGTCGCTGAAGCGGTAGTGATTATTATCTGGTTATTTTTGCTGGATATTGCTTAGGCAGTTGTTCTTGTTTTTTTCTTCATTTAATCACTTTCACCTAGAAAATCTGGGGAGCCAAATTCTCCTCTTTTCGTATTGGCATTGTGTAGGTGTTGATCGAAAGCCCATACTTCCATGATTATTGATCCGTGCCCCTGAAAATAATGATGTGACGACAATCAGGTGAGTTAGGTGGACATCCGTGTGACATCGGTGTGACATCAGGCGCGATTAATCCTTGAACAAAGCATCTGGTGGTGGAAACAATATGGCCTTTTACTGTGCAGTTTATAATATATATCAACAATCTGTTTTTGCAGATTTCTAGAATGTTTTCCCGAATGAGTTAGAATCGTTTGTCTGCTGTGGGGCTGGTCCCCAAAACAATCACAACAGTAACATCAACTCGCATGGGGAGCTTTTGCCTTTCTGCTTTATTATATATACATTCAACACGATCACCTTTCTTTTTCCCAAACATTGTGCAGTATTCAAGTCATATGGGAGAGAATATCGTGATGGGAAAGCTGATCGTATTTACAACTTGTTACCATTGGTGATGACGGTTTAGGATTGCAGAGTTAGCTGTGTGAGAGGTAAAAGATAGAGTGCATGGTCAACATCATGTACTGTATCCCTTACATTTGGTTTAATTACATTGAACAATGGGCTTTGGCTGATTTGGGGTATTCATCAATCAATTTGGGCATCGCCCACCTCTTCAGAATTGTTTTAATGTGATTGTTTGCTCTATATTTTATTGTATAGCTTTTTTATGATCATTTAAAATGTTTGTAAAATTTGTATTGTGGAAAGCGTTATATAAATGAAATGTGTTATTATTATTACCAGCTCACACGCGCACAAACTCCGGAATGAATGCGGTTGGGGCTAAGCAGGCCGCCATGCCGGTGCCCCGCTGCGAAGAGCGCCCCCCACTGTGTGCTAATGCAAGTCTGGTCGCAAATTAATAATTCAGAGCGCTGGCATAGCTGGGTGGAGTCTCCATTATTCATGGCTGGCATTGGAACCGACACATGACTGCTGTTAATATTAAGCAGCGGCAGACACAGAAACCACTTCCACGTCCGTCTCTCTCCTCCGTCTCGAACACCCCTCTGCTCCACTCCCCTTTACTCCTCCATTGCTACACCCTTCCTCTCTCTCTCTCTCTCTCTGTATCATCTCCCAGTTCTACCTCTCCCCATGTCAGTTGTTGTGCTGCCTCCGTCTCTCTCTCGATCGCCATAAATCTCTGAATTCCAACTCAAACATGCTTCCTTGGAAACTAAACGTTTTTCTTGAATTTCAAAAAGCTCAAATGGTTTAATTTTCGATCAGACAATGTTGCATAACCCAAAATGTTTGCCTGGGCCTGAACTGCAGCTCAAATTCATAACTAATTGAACAGAACAATGAACATCATCAGGACAGCTTCAACTGACAGACCACGCTTTTTGCCAATACTGCCAAATTATATATTTAAAAGTCATTTCAGGAGGAATGCCGGCACGGAAGCGCCTGCACAGTTTTTCCAGCGCCACAGACTTGAACCGCCCGTCTACTCCTCGTGTTGAGCTTGACAACCTGATGAGTGTGTCTCGTGTTTCATAAAGAAAGTACGGCTCTTATTCTATTCCTATCTGTCTTTGTGTCTACCTTCTTCTTAAAGGCTGCACCCACCCAATGTGCACAATACATTTCTCAATTTGCTCAGGTAATCTGTATAATCTCTCTTTTTCATATTTTCTTTTATTTGTAGACAAATACTATTCCAGTGTTTTTTTAATAGATTTTTGCCTTTTAGCTTCTCGCTACATGCCTCCCTCTCTACGTCCTTTAGATTGTTTCTAGTGCACCGAGTGTGGTTTTCCCTCCATGGTGTCAGTGCTGTGGCCCCTGAATGCTTTTTTTTTATTTGAAGAGATTTGGAGCTCCAGTCACCACTAATGCCGCTGCCATATTGCACCAGCCCCCTGCTGTGGCTGCTGCTAATGACATTCTTTGTGTTTCCATCCTCGTGCTTCGCAGCCTCGTCTCCTCCTCCTCCTCCTCTGGTCTGAATGGAGGGTTTGTCATGTGTTGCCATCAAAGGAGGAGGAGAAAGCAGCGGCAAGCAGCTCCCCCCCACCCCTCCCTCGTCTTCCTCGCTCATTCTCTCTCACCTCGTGGGATGTTTGATGAAACTTCTGTATGTGTGCGTGTGTCTGGGAGACAGCATATATTAAACCATGGTTGCAGAATGCGTTTTGCATATGTGTGGAAGGAGCAGCATATATTAGGCCAGAGGATGAGGGCATTTTGTGGGGACTGTATATTCATGTCAGTCAGAGGATACGGGGTGTGTGTGTGTACACCTGCTGCCAAGCAGGAGTCTTGTCAGAAGCGCACAGAGCCTCCCAGAATCCCCCACTCCAACTCTCCACGATTGCATCCTACTCCTATCTGCCTCCACATATCATTTTTCACTCCCAGAGTAGTCCTTAGTCACTCCATCCTCTTGTTGCACTCTTTTTTTCTTTTTTTTTAACACAGATGCATGAATAACTCCGCTGGCAATATTGCCTCTTAATCTCATGCGTACGGTCTAGGTCGGTTGGTGCCAAGTCTGCACAGCTGCAGACACACATATACAGTGTTTTTACTGTACTTTTGATTCCTCACCACGACACTGCTTAACCCTTGTGTTGCCTTCGGGTCAATTTGACCCGATTCAATGTTTCACCCTCCTGTTACCTTTATATTTACTAACATATTTTACCCTTGAGGTCAATATGACCCCAGCTATTAAAATCTCCAGAAAATTATTAGAATTAATATTGTTTTCCAAGTTTAAGTGTGAGGTACTTTGTTTGTTTGTTGACTCCCGAAAGAACACCGACATTAAACATTGAATCGGGTCAAATTGACCCGAAGGCGACAGGAGGGTTAAATATTGAATCGGGTCAAAATGACCCGAAGGCAACACAAGGGTTAAAATATAAAAATGATGAAGTTTAGGTTTTCACGTTGTCGGTTGCAGAGAAAATCGCAGTGGGACATTATCTCTTTTTCACAAAATAGTGGCAAATAATATAATGCTTATGTCATTCTTTAAGATGTAGCTTTCTAAAGTCTGAGAAAAATGTACCATGTTGATATTATCATGAGATGTCGTTGCAGATGCTGGAAAGCTTGACCCAAACGAGGAATAAACTTTCTCGAACAAATCCCCCAATTTCATGGTAGGTTATTTGGTTAATTAAACAACTCTTATTTTTTGTATGTGGCGCTTCTCTAAAACAGCGCACAGTCCAGGATGCAGCAGCCAACGTGGCCCAAACTTAGTGGAGGAAATTCTGAAAAAACAAAGCAGTACGAGCAGGCCGACTATCTTTAACAGTTTCCGTAACCGATGCGATGATGAGAAAGCGACTGCAGCCTGACGCCGCCTGCATGGGTATTGAGAGGATATAAATAGCTGACACTGGAACCACAGCGCACGGAGCTCAAACAATAAGCCGCCGCCACTACCCTTCCTCCCCTTGGCGTTCTGAAATCCGGCAGCCTCACAGAGGCTCAGGAGGGCAGAGGAGAGGACTTTCACACTTCCTTTCTTTCTCCCACTTCCTGCTTTTGTAATCCATCACCGGCGGTGAGATTGGGCCCGCCACTCCTTCCGGCAGGCAGAAGGGCCGCCAGTCTTACCCACCCATGTGTGTGTGTGTGTGTGGGTGTGGGGGTGGGTGTGTGTGGGTGTGTGTGTGACTTGCAAAGAAAAAGGATGTGAATCATTTTTCCCCTCTTGCTCAGTCCTGAATTTCAGTAGGCCACCTCTTGTTAGGGATGGGCGATATGGCCTAAAATCCATATTGCGATATACATTGCAGCTATTGCGATAACGATATATATCACGATATATACTGTAAATCATAATAGAACCATTTCAGAACAGGGTAAAAGCCAAACTGCTAAATGTATAAAACAAAAGAAGAAAGAAACTTAGTATGTCGTTTTGAGAACATTTGTTGTGGGATCATTGTACTATTGTCGCTGGGTCCACATCCGCTGGGTCCACATCCTGTACACATCGTGACACTCATGGATAGGCAATATAACTAAGATCTCTCGCATTCCTACCTCTTGTGTACTTTTGTTGGTATTCCTCGTTGCAGTGAGAGTGTGTGTGTGTGTGTACTCAGTCGTATCACCGTCTGAAAGTCAGAAAAGAGATCTAGTGTAAAGTGTGCACTGGAGGTTGTTAGTTCAAACCTCCGAGCCATCTGGTGAATCTGTCCAGAGGCCAAGTCTTTAATCTGGCTATCCCTCTCCCAGAGCGATTAACAGTGAGATACACTTGAGCAAGGCACTTAATCTCTAATCCTTCCAGTGCAGCAGTCGGTTGACCGCTAGAAGACTGTGGTTGTGTTGGGCAGCGTTTATTTTTTTATTTGTTGGCAAAAAGTAACCTCAACCCTTCGTTCATGTTTCCTTTCGCTGGCGGCTGAGCCAAAGAGAAGAGCAGGGAAAACAGAGTTTCATTGGGACAGCGAAAAGGGCACCACAGGAATACAAATAATAATAAAAAAGATGGCTAGAAATGCTTCACATGGCAGATGGCAGGGACCGATATTGATTGATTAAGCCACAGTCTCAACTTATATTTTACTCCGAGATCGACTCCCTTTTTATTATTTACTCTTAGCTCTCTCCTGTCCGTCTGTAACGTCTATTTAGTTATATGCAATGTGGCCTCCAATGGTCTAGTGTACCTGCAGATGATAAAGGATTGGCTTCAAGTGCTGGTTGACTAATTTCTAGATTAGCATATCTACTTAATATAGAAGTAAGTACCTGATGGCATTGAGTTCAGCCTGTCTGTTGTATGCTGCTGTGACTGCCAACCCCATCTTTGCAGCTTCAGGCGTCTTCAGCTCATTCACTCCGGTCGGTATGTCTGAGCCCGACTGCCTGCTGTACTTCACATGCCCAGCGGGCACTGACGGTGAGAACAAGTAAAAAAGGGTTGTCTATTGTTCTCTCCGGACCTTGGAATACCTCGCATACAATACCCAGATGTGGAGCTGAACACAGCGACAGGCACATCATGCATACGTGTAAATGAGATGAGAAAAGCATCATCAGCCACTTGACCAGCCGCCTCAAGACCTTCACATGACTTTGCACTTCACATTCTTTCTTTCTTTTTTTCAGTCCTGCAATGATAAATAAATGGTAAAAAACAATTTCTTATTTGGTTGTTTTTTCTGCTTCTTCTATTCGGCCTTGCACTATGCGGCGATGTACTGAAGACGTCGTGGTTGTCCGTGGTTTACCGTGCGAACCACTTATCGCTAGACTTGCACTTACTGTTGGTTTGCACTCGACGTAACCTCCTGCATTTCCTTTGATCAGGATGTATTTCTCACACACACAACTCAACGTGGTTACTGGAAGCCGGGGCTCACAGTTTGAACAGCGGAGTGGTCAAGTAGATGACGACAGGTTTATCCTGTAATTAGAAGCAGCAACGCGTCTGTCGACAGATGAATGTCTGTAGATGTGAAACCATGACGGGTAAACACTAATTGATGACGGGCACAAAAGTCTATTACCTCGCTTTTGTCCACTCGTCTTGTATTTGCATATTTCCCAACCAGAGGTATTGTATTTGTTCACTGACGAGTAATTCGCCTCACATTGGTTCATCGTCTGCCGGGCCTGCTGTCAAGTACTTTACATACGGGGAAATGTGATGCAGCCACCAGTCATTTGTTGTTGACACTTCCATGCTGTCTACTCTGCATCGTGATTGTTGTTTTTGTGAGCTTATGTTGTGTATTTGCATACCTAGTAGGTCACATTTCCATATTTCCCCCTGTTTATTTTGCTTAGTGTACACTCTAACATATACACTCTCTTTGAGCCTGAGTCAAGGTTGGATAGCCATAGCTGCCCTATACTTGAGATGCTAGCCTTGAAAAGCCCCTTTTTTAAGAGATAAGATATTGTTGATGGGATTTTGACATGGTTAGAGATAGACAGTCTCTGTAAATGTGGTTATACAATACTGTAAATAAACCTTTAAACACAGGTTGACAACAATTTGCCCGGCTGTAGCCAAACATTCTCCTCATACAGGAAGGCAGTCAGTTGGTCACAGACCGGCCTGGATGTAAACAGATGTTGATCTCTGCGTCTGGAGTTGGCTTGACATACTATGGTTCTCATTTTCAAAAAAACAACCCTAGATCGAATGCTCCCTTAATCCTGTTGGTGTGGTGTGGATAGTGCTCTCTGCAGCATACAGAGCTCTTGTGTCGCATTACCAGACTTGCAATTTGATGGGAATGTTGTTTACTGGTTGATTTTATTTAATGCCGTCCTTTGTCGAGTGAGATGAGAGCTGTTGCTTAAACGGTGGCTCAGTAAATGTAATTTCTCTCGGCACAATTAGTGACATCCTGATTTTAAAGGTAGGCTTTTATAAGCCCCGGTAGATGCTGTGTTAGCAGGACCGTAATCTGCGGATGGCCTTGGACCTGCTTGGAGCAGACTTCCTGTTCACGTAACCCGAGGCTTTTGCCACCATAGTTGCAGGAATCTGACAACAACATTCTCAGTTGAACACCAGCTCTCTGGTGATTTCCAGCCAAGTTTTATTGATCTGGAGGTCTGACCGAGCAACATTCGGCTAAACGTTGACATAGCAGGTTCCGGCACAAACGGAGCTATTATGAGCTGGATTGTAAGTGCAAGGTAAATGTCTGACATTTTAAATGGGAGCCTATGTTGCAGAAATGTAGAGATGGATCGCTCAGAATTATCAAGAGAACTGGGAAACTCATTTGCTTGGGAACTTTTTTTACTTCTTCTTCGTGGTGTATTTTTTGTCTTTTTATAAAAGATAAATAATTGATGTCCAAATATAATAACATCTATGGAGAGCAAAGAGAAGCACAATAAGCTGTTGGAAACTCTGCTGCAAAAGAAACAATATGACAATCAGAGACCCAAATGAACTACACTAACGACAGCATACCTTTCAAAGGGAACACGTTTGTACATTTTCAAAGTTACTGTTTTATTATCTGTAATAATATGTGAGTGTAGCAGGAATCTTTAATTCACGGATAGCTCCACAAGGTGGAAGAGACGGAGCTGACTTGTTTTCCAACACCTTTGAGAAGACCACAACAAGGCCCGGGTGGCTGAGAGCAAAGATCCAGACTTGCCACAGGTTGTTTTTGTATTTTATTGTTTTTGCAGGCTCTGCTTTGTGTTGGAACAGAGCAACATGGAGCTCCAGGAGTCTGGATGCTGGGGAAGAACGGAAACAAAACATTGCTTTATTCTGCAAAGTGAATAATGAATATGCAGGGATCTGTCTTCAAGGCACAGTGCAGTGAAATATTAATGCGGTGTAACGAGATTAGTAGATGAGCAACAAGAGCCCACAGTCACTCTAATCACTTTCATCTAGATTCATCAAAGCGCCGCCAGTGCAGCAGCAGAAGTGGAGCACAAAGAATGAGACCGAGAGTAAAAGTAGAACAGAACAGTAGTTCTAATGCATGCAGGACACAAAAGGTAATAATACTGCTGTCATCCGGCGTGGCAGGAGATAAAGCACCGCGCCCACGGAAGTGCAACGAAGGATGCCGCACGTTGTCAGTGATGCATCTGGTAGGTTGGTGTCAGGCGCTCGGCTAGTCCTCGATCATGTGCGTGGACCAACTATAGCACCGCATAAAACATAAAAATACCATGCACCATTTCTAATTCTGCTGTTTAACATGGCAGACATCAAGACCTGCCATGTCTTCGCTGTGGTAATAACTTTCCGGAGATGTAAAATCGTGTTTTTAAAGGAATATACAGGACTGTCTCAGAAAATTAGAATATTGTGATAAAGTTCTTTATTTTCTGTAATGCAATTAAAAAAACAAAAATGTCATGCATTCTGGATTCATTACAAATCAACTGAAATATTGCAAGCCTTTTATTCTTTTAATATTGCTGATTATGGCTTACAGCTTAAGAAAACTCTAAAATCCTATCTCATAAAATTTGAATATTTCCTCAGACCAAGTAAAAAAAAAAGATTTATAACAGCAAAACAAAATCAAACATTTGAAAATGTGTTTCCAGGTGTTTCGAGTTAATTAGACGATTCAAGTGATTTGTTTAATACCCTACTAGTATACTTTTTCATGATATTCTAATATTTAGAGATAGGATATTTGAGTTTTCTTAAGCTGTAAGCCATAATCAGCAATATTAAAAGAATAAAAGGCTTGCAATATTTCAGTTGATTTGTAATGAATCCAGAATGCATGACATTTTTGTTTTTTTAATTGCATTACAGAAAATAAAGAACTTTATCACAATATTCTAATTTTCTGAGACAGTCCTGTACACTATTGTGCACTGTCTTGGTATCTGATAAGCCTGGACTTCCTGGTTTTGTATTTAATCTTCTGACTGGTAACTGCAGCAACATGTCCAAATGCACGTAGCACCTTGCTTTCTTTTCTTTTTTTGAAGCATAGCCATTGTTTATCTTAAAACATATGCTACATAGATACTCAGAAAGGGCAACATTACACAATACAATGCGTAACACCTGGCCGTGGAGCATCTACGCCTTCTTTTTGATCCTCAAACATGGACAGGATGACAACGCATTTGTTTTCAGCATGGGGGTTTCATTTCAACGATTCTCTGTGAGAAAGTGTATGTCCGCCCAAGACGATTGAATTGAAGCAGAACTCATTTCACTCGCAGCCTTTACAGAGCACCACTTGAGTCTTGTGATGCCGAAGCTCTTGAACAGCTTGCAGGCATTCCTCAGTGCTGGAGAGAGATAAGAATATCTCTCTCTCTCTCTCTCTCATTCTCTCTCTCAATTGCTCTCTCTCTCGCTCCTGGCTCGGTGGCGTGGCTGCAGGCTAGTGAGCCGCAGTGCTCTTTTCCAGCACTAAAAATGTAAAAGCAGAGGGGGGGGGAGTGAAGCGGGTGCCCTCTGGGCGCAGCAGAGCAGCTTGGCCTCGGATATATTTGTCTCTATCAGTGTGCATATACAGATCTGCAATTAGGCCGCTTCCTGTTTGAACGTGGGACACGCCGGCACTCTGAAGCCTGGCCATGGATGCTCTCGGGGATCGCGCCGGCCGGAAGAAGATGCATCTTTTTCACGGGTCTTAGATGACAATATGGCCCTGCATGTGGGAAGACTAGAGGGGATAAAGCTTGCAGAACCAGTAACTTCTTTTAAATCACTTCTTAAAACCCATTTTTATAGAACAGCTTTTAAGTGATCTAGTCTTTGTATGCAGAACGTTGGTTCCCCTAATTTAGTTTGTCTGTTTTAAATGTATTTTAAATGTATTTGGTTTTTAATTTATTTTTAATTTTTAATTTTAATATATACTTTTAAAAGTAATATTGGTTTCTTTCTATTCCACTTGTTTAGCTTTGACTCTCTGTGGAGCACTTTGTAAACATTGTTTTTAAAGGTGCTATATAAATAACATTTTTATTATTATTATTACCGTCTCGCTAGGTGGACTAAAGGTTACTGTCCATGCAAACGGACTGGGACATAATCAAAGAGAAGGGAGATGTTAAAGAACATAATTTCTGGACGGGATCGTTGCGCTATGAATTAAACTGAAGTTGTTGTTAAGAGTACTCACTCTGGACAACTAAAGGCTTCTCCCTAACTCGTTCAAAGCACTGGAAAATATGCGTCAGCCACTTCCTCCCTCTCACTCACCTCCCGTCCCATTTTTTTAAACTTCCCGTTCTCTTGGCTGGTCGGATGTGAGAAGCCACTGCGGGAGGCCTCATTCAGTTAATATTACACCTTTTTAAACGGCTGATTGAACACCTTTTTAAAGGTCCGTGTCGCGGTTAAGAGATGGGGTGGAAAACGCACACTTTGGAATCACAGATATTGAATATTATATACTGAAATCGGTCTTGCATATCTTAGAAAAGTTTCTTTTGTTTAGGGAGATGTAAAAGAACGTTGTAAAAGTGCAGAAACTATTGAATTTGTTGTGCTATAAAATTATTTTATTTCATGATGTATCATTCTTATTCAACTAAAATTATAAGAATACGTGTGAATGACATTTGTAGAGAAGTAGGATTTGTTTACAATAATATGAATCCATATTTGTCATTGTTGCCACAACATATCTCTTCTTCATTTTACATGTGCACTGCGTGTTTTACATATTCACCTAAAGGCTTCTTTGATGCATTTGCACCCCTAGCTTTCCTAAACTGAAGGACTTTAACTTTCTTATGTTGGCCGTTCTTCTACTTCACTGGGAAGCAAGCTGTGGTTGTTTAGTTTTGGGGATGTGCATACACACGTCAACATATTACAATATGGACCACTGTCAGCGGTGGTCTTATGAGTCTAAAACAAGCGAGTCGGAACACATCTTCTCCTGTGAAATAAAGTGATTGTTGTTGGTATTTGTAAAGCTTTTTTTGTTGTTGTGTCACAGCTCTGATGGTACTGGCTGAACAGTGACCGCGACCTGCCGAGGACACCTGCTGCCCAATTCCCTTCATCATGTCTGGGATGCATGTAAGTGAACTTTTTCAAGGTGACTTCTTTCAACGACTTGTTTTGTTATGTATTTTTTTATATTCAAAATATAAACTTTTTGGTCACAGTCTCTTTCCCTGAGATGACTTGACTCGATGAAGATGATCTATCCAGTAGCACATACGCCAGCGTGAGCAGGAGGTGCTGACAGAAACCTGCATCTGTAGCACGGCATGAATGCACACAGCTGGAGAGCATGCATCTATCAACGTTGATAGTGGTTTCACATTACCCGACCGCCGCCTTGCTTTAACTAATGCTTCACAAGAGCTGACTTCCGATCACTTTCCCTCCCGCTTCTGTCCTTATTGATCTCGGTCAGTTTTTGATCTAACACAGGACAGTGCTCCACTACAGAGAACATAAAAATAATATAATATTTTTTAAACGGATGGAGGCTGGATTCTTACTAGCAATCTGGTGATTTCATCATGTTTTTTGGGTAGTAAATCCGAATTGCAACTAATAATATTTGATGTTGTAATACCACAATCAATAATTAATCTCAGAATATTTGAGCTACTTTTGCCTTTTTTAGCACCATTTATGCATTATGGATTCAGTGATAGTGTGTTTCTAGAACTAGATCAAGAGGTCAAAGAAGAGGTTTTTGGATCCTAACTTGAATGTCATGTTTTTATTTTCAGTCAATTTCAGTTTGATATAAAATGTGAATGCAACTTCAGGTGAGACGCAGTGTGTGGTTTTCTTCCATAGTTTCGTATTGCGCTCGGCTATAATTTTAAATGACGAAAGATCCTCAAGGAAATATCCGCAGTAACACACCCTGCCCAGTAAAAACAGTTGTCATAAAGTCCTTTTGTTGTTAATCACGGCTTAACTCACCATGCGGTACTGACTGAGACTGCTTCAGACGCCCCCGTTCTCCGGGAGTAAAGCGACTCGTACGAGGACCTCACCGGCTCCCTCACACCTGCTGCTTTGTGCTCTTGGCTTTCTCGTTTCATCTCATCCTCTACCGTGGTATGCTTTTGATCACGACCGCCGCTCCCAATCTAACGGGCTCAAACTGAATGCACAAAGCATCCTCATGCCAGCTGTCATTTCATTTGTATTTTAGGCACGCTGCTGCCACGTTTACATTATTCAGAGTGACTGACGATGAGCGCAGCTGGCCTTTCAAGACGCCCTCGGAAAAGCACATTCTGAGGCAGCGACTGTGATGTAATGACTTTGTTTAAGATGAGCAGATGTCCCTCACAGGTTATTTTTGTCTTGAGGTTTTGTGTTTGAGGAAATGACCTGAGCTCACACACCTCGACACACCAAAAAGATGAATGAAGGTGGAAGTTGTTCCACCTGTTGGTGTCTCATTGGTTATCAATTCATATCTGTTGAGGGTTCACTGAAAAAACTGAAGACTGTTCCAGCTGGGCTGTCATTGACGACGTCAATGACCTAAACATTTTTTTTTCCTCAAACTGTTTACATGGCTAATAACAACGAATATTCACGTTTACATACAGCTGTGGAAATCCACTGTCTTAAAAACATCACAGATTTTTGCTTAAAAGTAGAAGAGTTTCTCCTTTTCTTAAGGCATTCATCTTTACTTTAACTTTGAAAACTATTGGTCAATCGGTTTGTGTACAACGCGCTGAGAGTGGGTCCCAAAGATCTGTAAAAAATCCAGATTGAGATGGATACTCCGAATGCGCTGAATATGTCCAAAGAATGCCCCTAAAACATGAACAACATCGGCACGTCCCAGAGGTCTTACTCGGAAAATGCTCCCTTTGGAATAAGGCCTAATTCATAATGTCCAAACAGAATATGCTGTTTACATGAGACATAACTAATTTGGAACGCAGCAATGAGAATGAGTCCATCACAGTGCAAGCAACTTCATGTGGGCGGATGGTTTGTTTTAATTAAGTTTAGTGCATTTAGCCCACTGCAGTAACAGGATAGCGAGCTGTGAGAAGGCCACAGTTGGCCAAAATAATAGCAGACTGACAGCCGCTGACTAAAACGGAGAAACTCCTAAATCCTGTAAGCTATGGACTGTAGATAATGAAAGTGTATCATATCCTTAAAGAAACAAGTTAAACTAGACCAGAGAGCTGAAACACATTTTGTTTTTCGATACACATTTTCCCCTCGCATACCGAAAGATCAGAGTGCGGTATCTGGTATTATGCATAGACTGTATAAGACGTGGACAAAGTTGTCATGACCTCACCCATTGGTTTGTGGACTGTAGTTTGGGAAAACTGAAGTTTAGCATTTTAGCCATTGCCATCTTGAAATGTTGCAACCACTGAATGGAAATGACCATATTTGGACTGCCGAGGACTGACCTAAAGATGGCCGTAACGATTCTGGGCGTGGTAGCGACTTGTCAATCACGATGGCCCCGCCCTTCCACATTGGTTTGACTTAACAGACCCAGAGGTTGCCGCTTGGTGTAATGTAGTTTTTCTGCGGCAATGTGAAATAATCAGCCTAAAACCACATACTTAGTTTGAAGGCATTATATCCGGTCTATTGGTTTCACCGGTTTTTTTCCGGCCTTCTTCAACTCAACTTCACTGCCTCTGTAGTTCCTGCTCTCCGCAGGGCAGTCTCCTCAACCTTTTGCTAGGATTTACACAGCTACCTCGGGGTGTATCCACAGAGATATGTTATTACCAGGGATCTGTGCATGCTCTCAATCTGATTTTAAGATATGGTCTGTTTTTTTTTGTCTTCTTACCAATTAATAACAAATGGTGGCGCTGTGTGTGTGTTTGTGTGAAAAATCACAAAACGTTTGTTCCTCTATGTCTTGCGTGATGTAGGCACCATGGTCGACTGGCACAGAGTGTGTAGCCAAGTACAACTTCCAGACTGCCAACGAACAGGACCTGCCTTTCTGTAAAGGAGATTTACTGACCATCATTGGAGCCACCAGGGTGAGTTTGTGTGTGTATGTGTATGTATATATATATCTATATCTATATGTATGTATGTATATGTATGTATATATATATATATATACACTACCGTTCAATAGTTTGGGGTCACTGAGAAATGTCTTTAGTTTTCAAAGAAAAGCACTGTTTTTTCAATAAAGATAACATTAAATTAATCAAAAATACACACTATACATTGTTAATGTGGTAAATGACTATTCTAGGTGGAAACGTCTGGTTTCTAATGAAATATCTCCAGAGATGTATAGAGGCTCATTTCCATCAACTATCACTCCAGTGTTTTAATGGTACATTGTGTTTGCTAATCGCCTTAGAAGACTAATGTCTGATTAGAAAACCCTTGTGCAATTATGCTAGCACAGCTGAAAACAGTTATGCTGGTGATACAAGCTATACAACTGGCCTTCCTTTGAGCTTGAAGTTTGTAGAACAAAATTAATACTTCAAATATTAATCATTATTTCTCACCTTGTCAATGTCTTGACTATATTTTCTATTCAATTTTCAATTCATTTGATAAATAAAAGTGAGTTTTCATGGAAGACACGAAATTGTCTGGATGACCCCAAACTCTTGAACGGTAGTGTATATGTGTGTATATATATTAGGGATGCACCGATCTGATCGGCCGATATTCCCATTATCTCTTTTGATCGGCGTTCTCAAAACGGCCGATCAAACTTGGCCGATCAGATGACGTAACATCTGCGAGAACTATCAGAGACGTTTCAATCGCAGCGAACCGCAACGGAGACGATGCGCCCGGCGAGGGCCGGCAGAGGTCAGAGGTCCACGAGGGGATCCTCACGCACCGAGCGGCGTCCCCGTCCCCCGAGTTGAATCACTGCAGTCAAATCAGCCGACACTCACATGTCTGCCCCGATAGACTGATGTTCACGGTAAACGCATTCGATCGGGAGCGCGCGAGGGTTTTGATAAAGTTAGCGGAAGGATTTAAGTGACAACATCCGGTTTTGCAAAGTTAGCGGAAAGAACCAGGTTAAACAACATCCGTTTGTCAAAATAAGATGTCGACAAATCATACACTAACATATAAAAGTAAACAATGAACTGATTTTGTATATTTAGAGATCATTTCTGAGATTTAGCTTAAATTATGCTAACATTAAAACATTTTTACTGTACCAAGGAAGAGTTTATAAAAATAAGTCAGACTTTTGGGTGTTCAGAAAAGTCCTGTAT
Source organism: Pseudoliparis swirei (assembly GCF_029220125.1). Classification (NCBI taxonomy): domain Eukaryota; kingdom Metazoa; phylum Chordata; class Actinopteri; order Perciformes; family Liparidae; genus Pseudoliparis; species Pseudoliparis swirei. Next base: position 20,020,550 of record NC_079391.1, on the reverse strand, counting down.
ATAGATTTCCCCAAGAGTTCCAGGAAATGAATGATGCATATGTGTTCCATATACAGGACTGTCTCAGAAAATTAGAATATTGTGATAAAGTTCTTTATTTTCTGTAATGCAATTAAAAAAACAAAAATGTCATGCATTCTGGATTCATTACAAATCAACTGAAATATTGCACGCCTTTTATTATTTTAATATTGCTGATTATGGCTTACAGCTTAAGAAAACTCTAAAATCCTATCTCATAAAATTTTAATATTTCCTCAGACCAAGTAAAAAAAAAGATTTATAACAGCTGAGTGTTTGTCAAGGCTCAGGAAACCCTTGCAGGTGTTTCGAGTTAATTAGACAATTCAAGTGATTTGTTTAATACCCTACTAGTATACTTTTTCATGATATTCTAATATTTAGAGATAGGATATTTGAGTTTTCTTAAGCTGTAAGCCATAATCAGCAATAAATCAGAATAAAAGGCTTGCAATATTTCAGTTGATTTGTAATGAATCCAGAATGCATGACATTTTTGTTTTTTTAATTGCATTACAGAAAATAAAGAACTTCATCACAATATTCTAATTTTCTGAGACAGTCCTGTATATCTGAAATCCCCTACACTGGCAATCAATCAATTTTAATGTATCAACTCGGGCATTTTTCAAAGTAAAAGTCCTAAATGTTTAAAGAAATCGGTAATTTCTTTAATGTTTGAGGTGCTTTATATATGTATTTCCTCATATTCCTAGGCAATAATGCTACACAATAAATAGAATGCTTCAATCGACACCGTGATCGGTGATCGGTATTATCGGATCGGCAGATACTGATTTCAGTGATCGGTGATCGGCACCAAAAAACCTGATCGGTGCATCTCTAATATATATATATATATATATATATATATATATACATACATACACACAATTCAAAAAGAGTTAATTATCTAGAATTATATGGCACAGTTTCTGTTTCCACAGTTAATGATCATTAATACTTGAAACTTGCAATTGCAATTTTGAGGGTAAAAGAACATTTTACAATCATGTCATCTTATATATTACCACGTCTTCTTCCAGGTCTCAGAAAGCAGTTTGTTATTGATCGGTAAAAGAACAGGTGCTTCTTCTAGCTTACAATGGCCAACGCAGCAGTTTCATATAACTGATTTGTTTCAGCAAACAATAACATTTAGTAACTTGCAATCAGTGCGTAATGTCGTATTTGGGCCACAGTATCTTCACTTAAATGACTCCTGTCTTTACATAAGAATTGATGTTCGTATTTTTTTGTTTTGCGTTAAATTACAAACTAATTCCAATAGTTTATAGTTGATGCTAATATCCTAATACCATTAATATATCAACTGAAATACTCAACAGTCCAATGCAATTTGCAAAATAAACTGTAATGTATGTCTACGAGCTCGAAAATAAGAGCTACAGGATCCGGTATATCGGTTAAATATATAACCCGAGATGCCAGTGAACATAATTTCTTCAACAGTTTATGCCAATAAGTGGATTTAATTATCCATTCTCCACTATGTGTTGAGTGCTGCAGCTATGTAAGCATCACTTCTGCTGCCAGCTGCGTTTAGGGAGGGATATAAGGGACATTAATTGCTCGCCATGCACGGGAAGACTCCCGGTTATTATCAGCAGCACTAAGGCTGTGTTTGGTTTCAGGATCCCAACTGGTACAGAGCGAGGAACTCGGTGGGCAGAGAGGGCACCATCCCGGCGAACTACGTCCAGAAAAGAGAAGGAGTCAAATCAGGAGGGAAGCTTAGTCTTATGCCGTAAGTACCGGGAGGGTAATGGAGGAGGAAACCCAATCTAACGTTTCCGTTTGTAATCAATGTCTTGTGTATTTGATTAGAAACATACTCATTTAAACATTGTTTTGAATTATGTTTTGGTCTTGTCTACATACATTTTGAGTTCATAACATGCCTATTTTCATCGGTACTCCAAATAAAAGTGTGTGTGTGTGTGTGTGTGTGTGTGTGTGTGTGTGTGTGTGTGTGTGTGTGTGTGTGTGTGTGTGTGTGTGTGTGTGTGTGTGTGTGTGTGTGTGTGTGTGTGTGTGTGTGTGTGTGTGTGTGTGTGTGTGTGTGTGTGTGTGTGTGTGTGTGTGTGTGTGTGTGTGTGTGTGTGTGTGTGTGTGTGGTGATGTCAGAAGTGAGTTAAATCATCAAAAGGTGGAAATTCCGTCTTTTACCGTCTTTGGGCTCGTACTCTGTGTGTTCTGTCTCGGCTGCGTCCGGCTGCCACGGAGGCCGGGACCAGCTGCGCACGACATTTAATCGGGCTCTTTGAAACGGCAGCTTTTCTTTTTTTAAAGAGCAAAAAAAGAGGAAAACTTAACGAAAGGCCTATGCAAATGAAGCGAGACAGGCCGGCCGAGAGCACCCGGGCCTCAGCGGTATCATCACAAGTTATGAAATGCCGTCATCTGAAAAGCTGCGTGAGCAATTGCGTGCGACTTTACAGATTAAGAGAAGCTTTTAATTGAACGGTTTCGGTTAAGAGGAAGTGTCTGATGATAATAAGAGGAACTCTCTCGCAGAGAAGTGGTGCTCTGTGAGACATGCTCCACCATCAACTGCATTCATAATAATGAACTATAAACTATGTTTATATGGCACCTTGAAATACAGCACATGGTTCTTTTTTAATAAAAGAAGATTAACAAAAAATCCTTTAGTGGAGGACATTTGAGATTTAAAGTTTAATGCATTAATATTCTTAAGTGTCAGAGGCCAGAAGCAAACACAGAACCTCCCATTTTCCGTTAGCGCGTAGCCTCACTGCTGGTCTCATCTGTGTCGAGTACAGTCCTTTAAAACTGCCCCGGACAAACCAGTGTGGCCCTCTGAGGGTCCTCAGAACACACACACACACACACACACACGCACACACACCAGTGTTTTTTTTGCATCCAAATCTACCAACCACTAATTACAATAACACAAAATTAAGATGTTGGGTTCTGGTCTTCTTCCAGACTAGTGGAAAGAAAACATCCAAAATACACATTTAGGTGTTTTTGTTTCACTGCTTTGTCTTTTTGCATCTGTAGATCTTCTAATTCTAATTCTTCCAAATGCTAATTGATAAAAGCGTATTTATATAAATAATCAACTGGGGAAGTTTCATAGCGGTATAATATTTCCCACCATTCCCGTGTATTGTTAAATACAGCTAGTCAGTCTTTCTAGCTGTGTGCTGATAGAGAATATAATCAAATGTGTTATAATAATATTGACTTTGTAATATTAGGGCGTGTGTTGTGTGACTCAACCGCCCTGTCCTTGCGTCGTATTGTTCAGCGGCGCTTAGAGTCCACGGCATGCCACTGTAACATCCTGTTGGCAGGAAACATTGAAATCGACTTTTGACCCTCTTTGTCTCACTTCGCCAGCCGGCCGCTGAGAGCTTTCACCTCTCCCTTTTTGTCGCCACTCACGCCGCCTGTCTGCACTGATTTCAACGCGGCCGCGGGGGTCACTCGGCTCTGGCTCGATGCTGCATGTGTGGTCTGAAGAGCTAACTTTAGTTTAGCCTCGTGCAACCAGGAGGGCTTTGGAAACGTGCATGAGCTGCTAAAGTCCAGAGCTCCTCCTACGTTGCTGCTCCGATTGGATTTAACTTTGGAGATGGTCACTTTGAGTGATCATGGTATGATTCTTGCAGTCTGTTGTACACTTTTTACTCTTTTTTTCCCCAACCACTTATGACGCTCAAAGGAATGAGAAGACTCCTAAACAGTTCTGCTTGATGACCTCCTTCCGTTACACCGCCCTTTTTTTTTAGAAAACACTCAAGTCATCAGAAGTCGTTCTTCTGGAGCCCCTTTCCCTCCATTCCCACAGGGGACTCATTGATTTTATTATGAATCTCTAACAGATGTCTCAAAGAAGAACTCTCCTCCTCTTCTGGGTTACATAAGGGTTCAGCTGTGGTTCCCCCTGTCCCCAGTCGCGCCCTGACCGCTTGACTGATACTGGCCGGTGGATACAGTCCTCGCCTCCCTTCCTCTGGACAGCCTGTTCCCTCTGCTGCCCCCGTGTGGCTGACATCTGCCACACATAATGTGAACCTCGCCACCAAAGAAAACCGGGGTGTTCGACCCCGCTGCCTTCCTTCCCTGTTGTTCACCACATGTTTTGTGCCTTTGTTTTACCGTGATGTAGTGTACGGCGGTGGTTAATTGCCGTGAATAGAGCGCCTTGTTTGTGTCCACCAAAGGGCTACTTTAGTGGACACACACAAGCTACTCTCGGATTAGAGGGAGTCAAGAGGAGCCACATTTCTAAGAGGAAATGCAATTCACTTAAACATTTTTGGAGACCACAGGTCACAATTATTTTGCTGGTAAACACAGAAACCCAGTGAGGATTATGTCTGTGTATTTTGTTTTGTTGTTTTTTGTTTAAACACTTTCTCCCCATAATATTTCCCTTTTTTGTTTCTCACCTCATCTTGCCGTTAACGTTCTGTCCACCCCCCCTCCCCTCTCCACGCAGCTGGTTCCACGGGAAGATAACTCGGGAGCAGGCCGAGCGGCTCCTCTACCCTCCGGAGACGGGCTTGTTCCTGGTGAGGGAGAGCACCAACTACCCCGGAGATTACACCCTGTGCGTCAGCTGCGACGGCAAGGTGGAGCATTACCGCATCATCTACCACAACGGCAAGCTCACCATCGACGAGGAGGAGTACTTTGAGAACCTCATGCAGCTGGTTGAGGTGAGGGACTCCTATCTTCCAGCGCGTTTAGGTACCGACAGCATTGTGCACTGGCCGCTCTATATCAGTGCCGTTGAGTGGGAACCGAAAGTCGAGAGTGTTTCAGCCAAACCACAAAGAGGTAGGAAAGGAAGTTGTTCGCAAAGAAAATGAAACCTCTGACCACTCACTGACATGTTGTCTTGTTTCATGTTGCCTGTGAAGATACTTCCTCTCTCCTAAAGCGCCATCAAGATGTCACGCTAACATTTTCAGGCTACCGGCAACTCGTTATACTGCAGCTGAGAACCGGATTTAGGATTCCACAAATTGTATGCCATAGTGCAGTTTCCTCAGAAAGACTGGAGAGCTGAAAGTCAGTTTGATTATTTGTTAATCTTCTTCCCTTTTTTTACCCAAAAAAGTCACATATTCCCCTTTTGCTGCTTCTCAGTTGAGAGGAATTGTTGTGATGGTTAACTGAATATTTTTGGGCTATGGAGTATCTGTTGGACTAAACATGCTAAATTGAAGACTTCCCGTCAGACTCGAGGATATTGTATCCTTCAAAATGTTCTAACATTCTATAAACCAAATAATCTGCAGTCATGCATTAGTTAAAGCCCCGAGTGGCTGTATTGAATTTTCATCACCTCTTGTTTTTTAACCTGGGGACAAAAAAGTCATCTCGTTCACTTTGCATTGGTTCTCACTTTGTGTTGAGTCATATTTAGGTTATTGAAGCAATCCAGGTCTGTTTTGAGGATGTACTGTATGTATTCATCCTGTTATGGTTGAGATTTAGAATCCAGCTTGAAAAGGTGTGCCGATGCTAAACGACAAGTACAATTAAATTGAGTTAAACTGCGATCAATCATGCGCAGTATGATTACGTAACTCTGTAAACACAAGAAACACACACAAACACAAACACTCTGAGTGTCCCCATGGAGTTCCCCACTGTAAAAAGAAAATTGCACTCAAGTAATTGTTCACAGTCTTTAAAAAGCCGTCTGATCCTCTCACTCGCTGCCTGTTATCTGCGTGCCGGTTCAGTGGAAGGACAGAATGTGGAGAGGGTAAGGTAGGAGACATTGATGGTGGAGGGTAGGAGAGAGAAAAAAAGATTGGGGGGGGGGGGTGCTTTTCATTCTCTCAGATAAAGAGAGAAGCTGGATTGGCGCCTGTCGCACTTTTAATTGGACCCCATCTCTTTGCCTCGCGGGCCATTTGGAAGTAGATGACAGGATTGTGCCAGCTGGCACCGAGACCATCTACGTCCCCGCTGCTTTCTCGATATCAGCCCGCAATCTTATCTCTCTCTCTCTCTCTCTCTCTCTCGTTCACACCCCCCCAGGCTTGCTTCTGCCTTCCACTTATTTTCCCTCCACCTCCCTCGTCTATACCTGGCATATTGCTTCCTCTCCTTCTCTCTTTGTTATACACCTCTTCCCTGGCCTCGCCCGCCCTCAGTTTCTCTCTCTCTCTCTCTCCCTCTCCCCCTCCATCTTTACCCTCCCCGCCATCTGCATTCCCCTGTGCCTTCTCCTTTCTCTCCATAACGGGCTGTGAGAGGATGCCTCGCATTCTTGTATGTTCATCTGGCTCGCTCTCATTGGCCCCTCACAGTAGTCTTCGCCTATATATATATATATATATATATATATATATATATATATACATACACACACATACTCCTCCCTGTCAATCCCAGCAGCCAACAGTGTCATTATGTGTCACATGAATGCCGCGATTCGGCATGGAGTGAAACAAAGATGGCTCCCTGTGGTTCCGAAGGGTGTGACAACACGGGGGAAAGTTTATTTTTCCAGCAACATTCATCATTTGGTGTTTTTACTCTGTGATTACACCCTTCTGCTTTGATTACATATGAGAGGATCTCGATTTATCCAGCACAAATGAGAACTAGAAAAATATTTTAACGTAGTGTTGAGTGCTAATTATGCAACATTGTGAGTTATTGTAAATCTACATTTGTGTAAATGAGTTTCTGGGTGTTGTTATTCAACATATGTGGCCACATGTGAGTGTTGGTGCTGAACAATGCATTGGACCACAACCCCCCCTCCTCCTTCACCATGCTGCCCCCTGGTGGTTGCCACGATAACTTGCACTCTGTGGTCAATTCGGCATGCTGCAGTTGTATAACATTAAAACACCCCATTTGTTTTGTTGTTGGTGGGGTAGCTTCTTCTCATTCTTTAATTAATTCCTGCGTAGTGGTCACAAAGAGGTTTGATGACCCATGTTCGTTTGGAAGACTTTTTTGTATTCTCACATTTCTCTCTCTGGCGTCCAAAACGTGGCGTCTGCTTTCACAAGGTCACAATGTCGAGTCTGATTTCAGGCCTCTGAGCAGATATTGACGGGTCGTTTGGTTAGCTGCGTCTCTGGGTGGTGGTGGTGGTTGTGTAGATCCGATGCATTGACCTCTCTCACACTCACACACTTGTCGCTGCTGCCAGTTCCCACAAGAAGCCTTCACAGCTCCTCTCAAAAGACGCCTCATGCGGACCACCAATCGTCAGCGGAGGTTAATTCATTTCCCCGATCCCGTCACCTCGAATCGATGAACGAAGTCTCGACGGCTGCACTGGGTTTCAGTGATCTGCTTTTATTCCAATTATGTTTGTGTATGAGACAAGTGTCAAACTGTAAGAAAGAAGTTAACGACTCTCTTCACGCCATCAAAACCTAATAATTCCCCGTGTGCCGGAGCTGATTTGAGGAGCGCAGTGCTCAAATATGCATCACATATCCCACGTATCTCCTATTTCATTCCATCTTTTGTGGCGGGAATTTCCTCAAGACCGCCATCCTCCCCTTCACAATCTCTTGGTGAAGGCGAACGCCACTCCGATGTGATCTTTCCGGCCCGTGATCCTTCAATAGGTCGAAGACGGCAGAGTCGGAGTGAACCATTGTATTATATTCTGCAGACGACGTAACCCTTTTATAAAAATGACAGCCTGGATTTGTATCGAGTAAAACCGTAACACACTGACGTAATAAAATATTTTCATGTGATTGTCTCCTGTCTGTCCGCAGCACTACACCAAAGACGCCGATGGCCTTTGCACCCGGCTGATCAAACCCAAGCTGATGGAGGGAACGGTGGCCGCACAAGACGAGTTCTCCAGGAGTAAGGACACGCTGAGCTTATTAATGAATATATATATATATATATATTTTTACAGTAATGTCATGAGACTTGTAGCCTGACTCGTGGACTGTGAGGTCTGTTAAGTGTTGTCCTCTCTTGGCAGGCGGCTGGGCCCTGAACAGGAAGGAGCTGAAGCTCCTGCAGACCATTGGCAAGGGGGAGTTTGGAGGTGAGGACATCATTCCTTTTCACACTTCAGAGCCGTAGTAACAAGCGGCCTCGCTCGCCTCTCATATTGAACCAAAACATCTTCCCCGTCTGTGTCCTCGTCAGACGTGATGGTCGGAGACTACAGAGGGAACAAGGTGGCGGTCAAGTGCATCAAAAATGACGCCACGGCGCAGGCCTTCATCGCCGAGGCCTCCGTCATGACGTGAGACCCCTTGATGATTAATGAATAAACGGTTTTTTTCTATCACAAGTTGTTTTTTTATTACCATCATCTGTTTTCTGCTCTCAGGCAACTAAGGCACAACAACCTGGTGCAGTTGCTCGGGGTGATTGTGGAAGAGAGGGGCAGTCTCTACATCGTCACAGAGTACATGGCGAAGGTTTGTCCCACGCGTTTTTTTTCTTCTCACAATCTTCTTGCCATGTTTTAAAATGTGTTTACCGAGTGTTTGATGAACCCGTAAGTGGTTTGTTGAATCTCTACAAACGCGGAAGCCGTTTTAGAGGGGATTTGTGTACGAAGCTCGGAGCAGTGGCGTCCCCGAGTTTCTCTCTGGCAACTTCTCATCAGGCTGACCCCCCCCCCCCCTTCCCCTCTGTGTCACAGGGCAGCCTCGTCGACTACCTGCGCTCCCGAGGCCGGACCGTGCTCAGCGGAGACTGCTTACTCAAGTTCTCGCTGTGAGTCTTCTTCATCTCTCTTCCTGTTCTCATGACTTTCGTACAACAGACAAGCGATTAATCGGCACATCTCGGGTCGAGAGCTAAGCTGCTGCCGGGATCTGAATGGAGCTTCAAAGGAATGTTGTCACGCTCACAAAGTGGCATAAATAGGCCTTTGTTTACCCAAGCAAGCGCCACGCTGGTCTCTTGATGCGCGGCTGCTTTATCTGCAAGTGCCTCAACTTAAAGTCTTTTTTAAACATTTTTTAATTTACAGTCATTTAGCCGACTCTGTGACCCGGCACAACTCAAAATTAGTGCAAATGTTATACGAGTGTAAACACTCCGATCAGCAGGCATCAAAACAAGGAAGTATTTTAGGATTCATTTTCACATTGTGAGCCGTGTGACCGCTTCAATCCTCACCACCTTTCCTGCATATGTTACGCCCCTGAATAAAGGGAGACATAATCACAGCTAATGCAGGGCTCTCAAGTTTTGAAGACAGGCAAGCGTGACATTTCCATCAGCACCCATCAGCACCCGGGGGGGGGGGGGGGGGTGCTATCAGTGGCGTAGTGGTCCCTGGAGAAGTGGGTATACTCGCGCAAAGGAGAGTTGTTGACGGGAGGGGGGGGGGCGAGACATTTTTTTTTACTGGAGCACACTCCGGGGGCCAGTCCAAAGCAGCTCGGGGACCGGATTCGGCCCGCGGGACGCCTATTGAAGAGCCCTTCCATACAGTAAAGGATAAACACCCTGTTTTATAAATAATGCGCACCAGGCACCAGCGGTGATTGATAGTTGGGTATACGCAATGCTGACTGAAAAATAAGTGGGTATACGCCGTATACCTGCGTATACCCTGGACTACACCACTGGGTGCTAGTGAGAGTGTGCTCACCTGTGCGCGCATCACGGCTGAGCGTTGTTGACAGGGGGGGGGGGCCGGCGTCAGAGCTCTGCGGCGACCACGATCGACGTATTGAGCACCCCTGCATTCAAACATTAAATAGCCGAGTTTTTTTCAGCGTGAGAAATACGATGTGTGGCGGGAGTGCGTGAGTTAAGACCGAAATGCGTGAGTCTCACGCTCAATGCGTGACACTTGCGAGCCCTGTAATGAGCTAATCAGCGCTAGTGCTAGCCAACGAGGTAATCGGGGCTAGCGCTACATTACACTGTTCTCTCTCTGAACTTATTTTGAAAACAACATATACATTCTCTCGTCACCTTGGACTCATCAGGAAATCATTACAAGCATTTCACCACTGTAGAGCAACATGACCCTCCCTGAATAAGGGGAGACATAATCACATGAGTGATGTTGTGGCGTTTTCTCAGCAAGCTGGTTTGAGGAAAACCCCGCGAATCCTCCGAGTATCCAGGCGCAGCCAAAAGTAATGGATCCCAGATAGCTGATCATGCTACTCAGTAGATGACTGATAAAACAATTACCAATCAACCCTCAACACAAATAGCTCAAATAAAACATGGGCAAATCACTATTCAAAATAATAACAGATTATCAACAATAGCATTTGCACTTGTCACACATAGATCAGACTTGAGCTGCGTTTGTGATTCGACGTGTTTGGAAAAGCCACAACGATGTCCACGTAGATTAAGGGAGGGGACGCACGCCTGCGGGTTTGACCTCATCTTGTCATCTTTCCTCCTCTCGCCGTGTCGCCCAGTGACGTGTGCGAAGCCATGGAGTACCTGGAGGCCAACAACTTCGTCCACAGAGACCTGGCGGCCCGCAACGTGCTGGTGTCCGACGACAACATCGCCAAGGTCAGCGACTTCGGCCTCACCAAGGAGGCGTCCTCCATACAGGACATGGCCAAGCTGCCCGTCAAGTGGACCTCCCCCGAGGCAATAAGAGAGAAGGTGAGAGGCGGTGAAACAGACCGGGGCTCATGCCTCTGTGCTCCTCTAGCAGCATTAAGAAGAGTTAAAGAGAAGAGTGTTCTATGTGATGCCAACCCTGCTGTCTGCAGTTCTGAGTGCTCAGGATTTACTCCTTTTGGACTGGAATCCCACTGGGGACTTTATTTGATAGTGTTTAACTTCCTTCATCTTCTTCCCATTAAGTCTTTCAAATCTGCTCTTTTGATATGGAATTCCAACTCACTGAGTGCATTTTTTTTGTTGCGTCTGTGTTTATCGTCACTCTAGTCATGTTTCCTCACTCTATTTCGTTTTCCTGTCCGACAGAGGTTTTCCACCAAGTCAGATGTCTGGAGTTACGGAATCCTACTTTGGGAGATCTACTCCTTCGGGCGCGTACCTTATCCTAGAATTGTGAGTGCCGAAGTGTGTGTGTGTGTGTGTGTGCGTGCGTGCGTGCGACCGATATTTGCTTTATTAAATTTCAATATTTCTGCATTGTGGCATTTACATATTTCGTCGTTTTACTTTACTACCGGCTGAATATCAGTCAACATGCTCAACATCTCTCTCTCTCTCTCAGCCACTGAAAGAGGTGGTGCCCCGGGTGGAGAAGGGATACAAGATGGACGCCCCGGACGGCTGCTCGCCCGTGGTGTACGACCTGATGAAGCAGTGCTGGACCCTGGACTCTGTCGTGCGGCCCTCTTTCCACATGCTGAGGGAGAAGCTGCAGCATATCAGAGCCAAGGAGCTCTACCTGTGAAGAGGAGGGGGGTAGGGGGGAGAGCATGGCGAGACACAGTGGTGGTCGGAGGAGGAAGAGGAGAAGAAGAGGAACCACAGCATCTTCCTCCTGCCTGCCCAGCCCAATGACCTGTGGGACTGCCCTACTGTGCCCCAAACCCGACCTTTGACCTCAGGGTTCCCGCCAGCCGCCCTCTGCAGCCACACAAGGACCGTTTCCCTGTTTGTGTTGTAAAGCTTTTCCCGGACTGTTTTCTCTCCTCTATTCCCACCGCTGCTCGCTCTCTCTCTCTTTCCTCTCTTGGTCAAAGTTTCTCTTCCTCCTCCACCTGGAAGATCCTTCTTTTTCCAATCTTGTTTTCCTTCCTCCTCTCCTGAACATGGCATTAACTGGAGGGAAGGCTGGCCTTTTTTCTCCACGTTCGTCAGGTGCTCTTTCCTCTCAATCTCCCCCCCCCCCCATCATTTCTGGATTTCTGCATCGCTGTCTTGCTCTGCATTAATTCAGCCCAGCTCTCTTGTCATTCCATCCCCCCCCCCCCCCCCCCCCCCGGCGTGGTGTCAGGCGTGGGGCCTTCGCTCTGTGCTACAGTGCCTCCAGTCTACAGAGCTCCAGACTTCCCTCCAGCATGTCTTTTATTATTATTATTATTATTTAGAATTCCTTTTTTTAAGAGATATTTTGTATTGCTTTAATTTTTTTTCAGGGAGGATATCGAACCGTGTTTTATTTTTATTTTAGTGTCATCTCCTGCACCTCCATCCTCACCCAGTCAGACTGGGATGTATTTTTTATTTTTTTTGTACCACGTGTCCATGAAGAGAGCGTGAACAGGAAGAAAGAGGATTCAGGGGGCCAGTATCAATATATGTTCTCTAACCAATACTGGGAGAGGGGGGTGGGGGGCAGGACAATAACGGGAGAAGGGCAGAGAGGCAGTTCACAAACACGGTTGTTTCATCATCAGTGGGTGTGTTTTTTTATTTCAAAATATATTTAAAGGATTCAACAAAAGTAAAAACGAACAAGGAAAAAACTGACTAGGGCGGAGAGTAACAAATAAAAAAAGGACTTTAAGAAGCCAGAAGTCTCTTGGCGTTAGGAACGTTCAGTGTCTCTGTGAACGCTGGGGTCGGAGTGGTGCATGCTGGGAGAGGCCTTGGGTTCAACTGTCAGTGCTTTCAATGTTCATTGTTTTATTATGCTATCATGATTATGAATAAATCATTCCATCTGAACAGTGTGGAGACACCTGCATCATTGGATCAGTGTGTATGTGGGTGGAGATCCAGAGGCACACAGTCTTTGAGTTTAACATATTGGGCTTTTATGTAAATAACACCCGGAGTCCTTCATGGTGGAAATATTAAACAGCAGGAAGTCGAATATTTGGCCATAAAGAAATCCAAAATTTTCTGTTTGATTAATTCAACTCAGGGAAGTTTGCAATCTGGTTCACGTTCATCTTCTTCCACACTTGGATGCTACCTGTCACTTCAGAGCCCCGCTGGAGTGGATCAGGGAGAAGCGCCTTGCTCAAGGGCAGCTGGGTAGGACTAGTTGATAAAGCTGATAAATCATCCTGGTTCCAAAATGGAGATCGTGAGAACGCTTTTCGAGTTGTAACATGGTTTACAGTCCTGGAGCGTATGAGGAAACGCGTGAGATCGGGGTGAATGTACTAAAGGTGGGGTCACATGGTGCAAGTCCAACCCTTATTTATACACATTGGAATCATTTTAATCACTAAACATTTCCACGGTTTCTGCTGACCATGTCCAGATTCGTTACTAACACGATCACAATGGAAGAGATATTCAGAGTTATGTTTCAAAATGCATTGTTTTTATTTATTACAAAAATAAATGTCCGCACAAACGCACTGTAGATGGTGTCCCCCATATCTTAGAGTGGGGGACCCTATTTCCTCATGTCCAGTATGAACAGGAGGGTGCACATACAGGGCCTGTGAGTGATGCAAAAGATGAATGCCTTGCTCAAAGGGCCATCCGGGTGTCGGGTTTACATTGCTACAACAGGTTTTAAAACAGCGACTAGAGTGTTTGTGTCTGAGTCTCATAAAACAACCCGAAAATAGTAATTTGGGATTTTTAAACTTCGGCGCTGTGGGAGGGTGGGTCTCGGGGGTCACGAGACCCACTGCTCCCGGTGCTCTGTAAAGCAGTGCGTCTCGCATTTGTTCTCCAAAGGACCGACCTCTATAAATAAAGTCCTCCGGCGATCGTCTTTCTTTTGATTGCAGAAGTGCCACGAACAGGTGGTGAAGCGTCAGCGGAGCCTTCAAGGTGTGAAGGAGTGTCGGTGTTTTGACAGCCGGGCGCTGTGCGAGTCCTCTGACGGGACAGGGGCGGTGACAACGGGCTGGTTACGTAAGAGAGGCCGTGTGTGCTCGTGGCCACGACTGTGCCGCTGTCAGGACGCATCACGCCGGCTCGGGTTCCACCGCCCTGCGACGGCAGCACGAGACGGGCTGCTGCAGAGTTCCTCTCCGCCCTCGGCTCATTAGACGATTTTTGGATGTCGCCTGACTTCCAAACGTCACGGCTAGGAGGCTTAAGACAGTCTGAGGCCTAATATCGGATTAAACTGCATCTGGGAAGGAGTTTTGGTATTACTGCCCGTTGTGCCCTTCAAAGTACTCCCCCCCCCCCCCCATTGAATCTTTTCTCAGGAGAAACATGCACTGTAGGCTGTGGCATGAATTTGTCAATTTAAGATATTTGTTTCACATTAACAGGCGACTCCTCTGGTTTCAAAAATAAGTCAGATTGTATAAAAGTCTATGAGAAAATGACTACTTCTCACTTGAGTTATTCCCTCAGTAAACATGAGTTTATGGTCTCAATCTCAAGTTTTCTTCAATACAGCATGATGTTCATTTAGTAATTTATGGTCCATTTAGAGTCAAATAGACCATAAAGCGTAATAAGGTTTAGGGCGGGTTCACCGTGATTGACAAGTCGCTGTCGCTACGCTACGTCACTCATTCCGCTGACCAAATATGTTATCTTCCGTTAATCGGCTGCAAAAAAATTGGCAAAGGCCATATCCGAAGATGGCGACTCTAATTGCGTGTTTTCGCAGTCTTATCCTTCAAGTGTTTGATTCAGATTTTAATTCAAGTCACAATTCAAACTAGATTTAAATAAGAATATTCGTCGCTTGCTGTTAAATATTGTACACATTTTATCCAAAAGGGGAGGGACTTTGTTACTTCTTCTCATATCGGAGCCGGTGACACCAGCCGTCTTAACAAACTGGTTAGGAAGGCTGGCTCCATCATCGGCTGCCAGCTGGAGCTCCTGGAACAGGTGGTGGAGAGGAGGACGTTGAAGAAACTGGTGTCCATATTGGACAACCCGGACCACCCTCTCCACCACCTCCTACAGGGACAGAGGAGTACTTTCTCCAGACGTCTCCTCACGCTCCGCTGCCACAAGGACAGATACAGGAGAACATTCCTGCCGACGGCTATGAGGCTCTACAACAGTTCACCTCTTGCCAGATCACCCTAACCCTTCATTTAATTTGCTCTGCACTCATACACACACTTTGCTTTTTGCACTCTGTCTATATTTAATATTTTTGTATTTGATTTGTCAGTTCAAGTTTCAAGTTTCAAGTTTTTATTGTCACATCCCCTTTTATACAAGTATAATCGGTTTGTGAAATTCTTATGTGCAAAACACCCGACAGCAGTAGCAGACTAAAAAAAGAATAAGAATGAGAATAAACTATACAATATCCAATGTTGTTGTGTGTTGTGTATGCATGTGTGTTGTATATTACATATATATTTTGTTTTGTATTTTACTTTATCTTACTTGTACACTTATATATCTTTCATCCCTGTTTCTTATATTTTGTGTTTTTTTTTAAATTCTTGTGTGTTGCTGCTACTGTCTCGACAAATTTCCCCTTGGGGATTAATAAAGTATATATCTATCTATCTATCTATCATTGCACTTTGAACTTTGACCCGCTGTCTCGAGCGGTGTGGGTCAGAAGAGCCAGAACAGCGTGCTGGCTGGCAGACGTCCTTTATTTAGACATCAGTCCAAATCAGAACAGTAGCCCTTGAGATATTGTGGCACATATTAAAACGTAAAGCCCAACTGGAGATATCACTGTGGTCAGGCACGTGCACAGATAGAGCCCTAGTGGTGCTCAAGCACCAGCCCCTTTGCCCTGGATGAGTAAAGTGCCCTTTTTGTTGGAGCCACATTTTTCATTCATCAGTATTTAAGAATACAAGTTACTCTCTCTGTCATCAAGTCCCCCCAAATGTGTTTTAATATCCGACGGGGCATTTATTTGAGAATTTCGCCCCGACATGCTCCGCGACGCTCACGAGCCCCCCCCCCCCGACGTGCCCCCCCCCTCCTCCACTTCCTCCTCCGCGCAGTGCTCCTCGCACTACCAAACGGAGAGAGGGCGAGTGCAATCACTGGCACCGACAACTCACTGGCACCTCACTGGCACCTCAGTGGCAAGTCTGTGGCAAGTGCCGCTCGGTGCCAGTACTCAGCGACAACTCACTGGCACCTCACTGGCACCTCAGTGCATAGATAATGTATTTTTTTAGACTTAGTTAAAATATGCAATACGATATTGCTGTACAATACTGCTGTACTATATTGAATATTGTTTTGCTACTACTACGTTTCACTTCGTAATATATAACACTTATATACCATGATATGTATAATGTACCCGCCTTTCTTTAATAATAAAAAATATATAATTATTTTTTTTACCATGTCATACTGTTATACCTCCATGAAATTCTCCTTTGAGGAGATGCCACTGTTAGTCTAAAGTTTAAGCACTGGCACTCAGTGACACTTGCCGGCACTTGCCATCAGTTGCCATCAGTTGCCAGCAGATGCCACTACTAGTCAAAAAGTGCCACTACTAGTTAAAAAGTGCCACTACTAGTCAAAAAGTGCCACTACTAGTCAAAAAGTGCCAGCAGACGGAGGGTCGGCCGCAGTGACGAGTCTGCGACGATTTAGTGACAAGCTTCACTGAAGTGCCCGGACAGCGGAAGAAATCACTTTCATGATCACAGAATGGAGGAGCTGCGGTTTAGCTAGATAGATAGATAGATAGATAGCTAAAATAGCTAGATACACAGATGGATATATATATATATATATATATATATAGTGTCTTTTTGTAGACACTTACTTACAATATGCGATAGTGCTGTACATTACTGCTGTACTATATTTAATATTGTTTTGCTTCTACTACGTTTCACTTCGTAATATATTGTAGCGACCCTGTGAAGTGGCTGTCAATCACAGTGTGGCACCGTGCATGCTGGTCGAGGGGGCGTGCCTGTGATTGGCGGAGTAGAGGGGAGGCGGGGTTAACCTGTCGGAAAACGGGAGTTAAGGGTGGTTGACGGGAACCGTTGTTGTTGACTTTCGACCTGCTAAGCTGAGAGGAACACGCTGTCTGTGTTGGTGGATGCCCAATAAAGGGAGGATTAATAACGTCGTCCCGTCTCCGTGTCATCAGTGCCATAACGTCCGAGACGTTACAATATCATGGTATATAAGTGTAATAGATTACGAAGTGAAACGTAGTAGTAGCAAAACAATATTAAATATAGTACAGCAGTAATGTACAGCACTATCTTATTGCATATTGTCAGTAGTGTCTAAAGACACTATATATATATATTAATTAGTGTCTTTTTTATATATATACACACACATCCATCTGTGTATCTAGCTATTTTAGCTATCTATCTATCTAGCTAAACCGCAGCTCCTCCATTCTGTGATCATGAAAGTGATTTCTTCCGCTGTCCGGGCACTTCAGTGAAGCTTGTCACTAAATCGTCGCAGACTCGTCACTGCGGCCGACCCTCCGTCTGCTGGCACTTTTTGACTAGTAGTGGCACTTTTTGACTAGTAGTGGCACTTTTTAACTAGTAGTGGCACTTTTTGACTAGTAGTGGCATCTGCTGGCAACTGCTGGCAACTGATGGCAAGTGCCGGCAAGTGTCACTGAGTGCCAGTGCTTAAACTTTAGACTAACAGTGGCATCTCCTCAAAGGAGAATTTCATGGAGGTATAACAGTATGACATGGTAAAAAAAATAATTATATATTTTTTATTATTAAAGAAAGGCGGGTACATTATACATATCATGGTATATAAGTGTTATATATTACGAAGTGAAACGTAGTAGTAGCAAAACAATATTCAATATAGTACAGCAGTATTGTACAGCAATATCGTATTGCATATTTTAACTAAGTCTAAAAAAATACATTATCTATGCACTGAGGTGCCAGTGAGGTGCCAGTGAGTTGCCAGTGAGGTGCCAGTGAGTTGCCAGTGAGGTGCCAGTGAGTTGCCAGTGAGGTGCCAGTGAGGTGCCAGTGAGTTGCCAGTGAGGTGCCAGTGAGGTGCCAGTGAGTTGCCAGTGAGTTGCCAGTGAGTTGCCAGTGAGGTGCCAGTGAGTTGTCGCTGAGTACTGGCACCGAGCGGCACTTACCACAGACTTGCCACTGAGGTGCCACTGAGTGCCAGCGTCGCTAGGGGGATCTCGCCCCTACTGACCAAACGGCTGCACCTCCTTCTCCTCTGACCCGCAGCATCAGACACACAGGTCATGACGGTGTTTGTCCCCTGACGTTGTTTTGTGATAAATCAACCACAACATTAGCGCTGCTGAAAACATGACGTCACAACTGGTCCGACGTTTCCTAAAAAAATAAACAAACAAAAACTCACGAAATCCGTGATTTCAAAGCTTTGCAGCTGTTTACTGACGTTAGTTATGTTTAGAGAATAGAGAGAGGGAGAGAGAGAAGAGATAGAAGAGAGAGTGTGGTGGGTAAAATGTTTCAATTTTTATTCTTATTCCGTTCTATTTAACAGGGGCTAGTCTAGGATTTGCTTGGCCAGACTGAAAAAAAAAATCATACGGCCTCTCTTGTTCAGAGGGCCGGGCCAAATGTGGAGGCGGGCTGTATCCGGCCCGCGGGCCTTAGTTTGAGGACCACTGCTCTTGGCTGTTGATGTCTATCAATATCGCTCATTTTGAAAATGACGTAAGAGGGCAATACGGATCCGTGTCAGACCAGCGAGGAGGGCGATACGTGGCTGGCATGACGACCCATTAGCCAATCAGAACGCTTGTACTGCTGTTGCTATATAATAATTCATCTTTATTCATAAAGAAAATGTAAGCTAGCGGTCTGATGCTGCCAGAGGAAACGCAGGTCGAGGACAGCATCATCAGTGTTTTACTGCTAATGCTTCAACTCGGTCACTATTTTTTTTTGGCATTAGGTGCCCTTTTTTTTGGTTTGAGCACCTGCCCCCCAAAATGTCTGTGCACGTGCCTGACTGTGGTGACGGGAGAGATGTTAACGTGCAGCTTTGGCGTCTGGATGCCTCGGTCGGCCGTTCACACGTAAGCATCCTGACAACCACACAGCTCTGAGTTCTGAGTAGGCACAAGCAGGAGGGTTGATGCGTTAATCAGCCTTCGATAAGTTATGGATCCGTGCAGCAGAGGCACAAACTCAGCGGCAACCAATTAGCTTCTGAATTTAATCTGATTACGCCAACTCCATTTTCGGGATGGGGGGGGAGCGACTCCGAGGAAGATGCCGAGGGCTGCACGTGCTGTTTTTGTGTGTGGTCTGTTGTTGTTGTGGAGTTAGCATGTGCATCGCCGCCCTGGACCTGACACATTCACATGCGTCACAGCATGGGCCGTTGCCAGTTTATCGCATGGCAGATTTCTTAAAGACACAAGACTCACCGGGAAGACGCGCTTCTCTGGCCCGGATCACACAGCATTACCCCCCGCCCCCCCTCCCCCCAAAGCACAAGCCCATGCACTGTATTTGCACTGTAAAAGTCAGTGACACCGAAGCACCTGGAGGTCGTTGTCAAGGGCACCTGAATATGTGATAATAAAGAGTCATTTCAACACAGTCACAGGCTTAATTCTGTCTCTTAACACCATTTCTGAAACGATAATTAATTATAGACTTTCCATCTATTTTTCGATGGAGGTTCTATACCTGTTTAGTCATGTTGAAAGAATAGTTTTGGGGAATGTATGCTAAGCTAACACGTTGCTGGCTATATGTGGCGCCACAGTTTGCCCTGCAAAGAGTGGTATCAACCTTCTCACTGCGGGGGGGGTTCCCCCTAAGTTACTGACCCTGAGCGGCCTGTTTGTGCAGCTCCAGCCCCGTCATTAAGTCAGCGTGGGAGTCGAGGCTCCATATCCTGCCCGTTTCAGTGACAAGGAGCGGTTGGGCTGACAGGAGATGACGGAAACGGTATTGACGTTATCAGGCCAGTGTGCGGCCGGCTGTGTCAAATGTGCAAATGTCCTCGGTGACAGGATCCTTTCACACGGACACATCACTCGGGCGCATCACATGCCTTTTCCTGTTTGGGACTCGCCACTTTGCCGAAAAGCAGCCTAAAAATATGCAGTTTCCTGTTGCAATTAGTTGCTATATTTGGGGACGTTTATGTTCGCGTGATGTCAGCCTTTCACACACACAAGTGCCACTTTATCTTTTTTTTGTTGCATTCAGGCCCCCTTGTTGCCGTGTCTCTGGGGTTTTGTGGCGTTGGAGGTTGTTGCATCCTGAATCCCTCCTTTGTTCACCATGTGCCGCATTCAGGTTATTATTCTGCCGCACGCTCCATTTCCTCTGATGCAGCATCAATTCAATTCAATTCAATTCAGTTCATTTGTATAGCCCAATTAAAAAAATTACAAATTTGTCTCGGAGTGCTTTACAATCTGTACACATAGACATCCCTGCCCCAAAACCTCGCATCGGATCAGGAAAAACTCCCAAATAACCCTTCAGGGGGAAAAAAAAAAGGGAAGAAACCTTCAGGAGAGCAACAGAGGAGGATCCCTCTCCAGAATGGACAGGTGCAATAGATGTAATGTGTACAGAAGGACAGATTTAGAGTTTAAATACATTCAATGAATGTGACAGAGTGTATGAATAGTTCATAGTAGGCATATTCCACGATGGAGACCTCCACGATCCATCAGGCAGATGGCGGTGGGGAGGAGGAGTGGGCGGAGTCTCAACAGTGGGCAGAGTCTCAACAGGACAGTGGCGTAGTCAGGAGCAGGAATTCCACGACCCAGACCTCGATGATCCATCAGGCAGATAGGATCTATGCCGTCTCATAGGGTCCGATGACCCCATGAGACGTGAAGTCAAAAGGACTCCGGGGAGAAAGCAGAGTTAGTAACGTGTGATTGAGAGATGAAAATTCATCCTTAAGGAGAGAAAAAAGAGGAGATAGGTACTCAGTGCATCCTAAAACGTCCCCCAGCAGCCTATAAGCCTATAGCAGCATATCAAGGGGCTGGACCAGGTGAACCTGATTCAGCCCTAACTATAAGCTCTGTCAAAGAGGAAAGTCTTAAGTCGACTCTTAAACGAGGTGACTGTGTCTGCCTCCCGGACTGAAGGTGGAAGCTGGTTCCATAGAAGAGGAGCTTGATAACTAAAGGCTCTGGCTCCCATTCTACTTTTTAAGACTCTAGGAACTACAAGTAGTCCCGCATTTAGTGAGCGTAGCTCTCTAGTGGGGCAATATGGTACTACAAGCTCCTTAAGATATGATGGTGCATCACCAATCAAGGCTTTGTACGTTAAGAGAATAATTTTAAAAGTGATTCTTGATTTTATGGGTAGCCAGTGCAGAGCAGCTAGTGCAGGAGTGATGTGATCTCTTTTCTTAGTTTTAGTGAGAATACGAGCTGCAGCATTCTGGATCAACTGGAGGGATCTAAGAGACTTATTAGAGCAGCCTGATAATAAGGAGTTGCAGTAATCCAGTCTCGAAGTAACAAACGCATGAACCAATTTTTCTGCATCTTTTTGAGACAAGATGTGCCTGATTTTTGAAATATTACGTAGATGAAAGAATGCAGTCCTTGAGATTTGCTTTACGTGGGAGTTAAAGGACAAGTCCCGATCAAAGATAACGCCAAGATTCTTTACAGTGGTGTTGGATGCCAGGGCAATGCCGTCTACAGAAACCACATCACCAGATAATTGCTCTCTGAGGTGCTCAGGGCCGATTAAAATTACTTCGGTTTTGTCTGAGTTTAACATCAAGAAGTTGCAGGTCATCCATGTTTTTATGTCTTTAACCCTTGTGTTGCCTTCGGGTCAATTTGACCCGATTCAATGTTTCACCCTCCTGTCGCCTTTATATTTTCTAACATATTTTACCCTTGAGGTCAATATGACCCCAGCTATTAAAATCTCCAGAAAATTATTAGAATTAATATTGTTTTCCAAGTTTAAGTGTGAGGTACTTTATGTTTGTTTGTTGACTCCCGAAAGAACACCGACATTAAACATTGAATCGGGTCAAATTGACCCGAAGGCGACAGGAGGGTTAAATATTGAATCGGGTCAAAATGACCCGAAGGCAACACAAGGGTTAAGACATGCTTGAATTTTACCGAGTTGGTTGCTCTCCTCTGGTTTTATCGATAGATATAGTTGAGTATCATCTGCATAACAATGAAAGTTTATGGAGTGTTTCCTGATAATATTGCCCAAATGAAGCATGTACAGGACTGTCTCAGAAAATTAGAATATTGTGATGAAGTTCTTTATTTTCTGTAATGCAATTAAAAAAACAAAAATGTCATGCATTCTGGATTCATTACAAATCAACTGAAATATTGCAAGCCTTTTATTCTGATTTATTGCTGATTATGGCTTACAGCTTAAGAAAACTCAAATATCCTATCTCTAAATATTAGAATATCATGAAAAAGTATACTAGTAGGGTATTAAACAAATCACTTGAATTGTCTAATTCACTCGAAACACCTGCAAGGGTTTCCTGAGCCTTGACAAACACTCAGCTGTTATAAATCTTTTTTTTTACTTGGTCTGAGGAAATATTAAAATTTTATGAGATAGGATTTTAGAGTTTTCTTAAGCTGTAAGCCATAATCAGCAATATTAAAAGAATAAAAGGCTTGCAATATTTCAGTTGATTTGTAATGAATCCAGAATGCATGACATTTTTGTTTTTTGAATTGCATTACAGAAAATAAAGAACTTTATCACAATATTCTAATTTTCTGAGACAGTCCTGTATAAGGTAAATAAAATTGGTCCAAGCACAGAACCTTGTGGAACTCCGTGATTAACGTCGGTGGTTATCGAGGCGTCATCGTTTACAAATACAAATTGTGATCGATCTGATAAATAGGATTTAAACCAAATTAGTGCCGTGCCTGAAATGCCAATCGACTGCTCCAGTCTCTGTAACAGGATGTCATGGTCAATGGTGTCGAATGCAGCACTAAGGTCTAACAAGACCAGGACAGAGAGGAGTCCTTTATCTGCTGCCATTAAGAGGTAATTTGTAATTTTCACCGGTGCTGTCTCGGTGCTGTGGTCTTTTCTAAATCCTGATTTCTTACGTGTATAATTCTGTCTGATAGGTGATCACAGGCCAGTACCCCCACAAAACGTGTGCCATTAATCACGCAATTTCTGACTATACTAGTCAACTCTATGGTATTCATCGTATTTCAGCAGGTATCCATCAATATGCATCCATCAATACCTGGCGCTGATTTGATATCTCAAGTACAGAGTCAAACACTGAATAACATATCAACGTCACTGTTCTAGGCAGAGGTACACGGAATCGAGCCTCCAGACGAACGTTGCCTGTTCTAATCAGAGACACGTTCCCCGAACATCCTTCGTCAGGCTCCAGATTAATGCAGAACATTGAGTAACCATTCCCAAAATCATTGCGGGTGACAGCCAACGGTCTGTCCTTTAAATGCCTCCCTGTAGTTTGAATCATATGGTAATATTCTCTGGTGTAGAGACCGTTTTGGAACGATGGCTGGAACGGTCTTGATGGATGTGCCTGTCCGTCTGCAGAGATGCACAAATACTCTAAATCATAGTGTTCAAAATTAAAAGGGTTTCTTGCGTAGCTAACGGTATATCCTTCATTGTCCACAAAGCATAATACCATGAATTTAGGGAGCTGGCCCCTGTATAAATTCTCCTGATTGCATACTCTTGTCCCCGCGGGTATGGAAAAAGTTTTTAAAGCCACTCTGTCAAGAGCATATTTAGCATTTGTGTGCTGTAGGGCTCGGCTATGAGCCATCCTGACAGTGGGGGCCACAATAACCTTTTTCACAAAAATACTGGCTGATACAATCTTAACTCTGTACAGCGTATCCGCTGCTGTCATTAGGGCAAATGCATCTTTAGCCCGTATGAATTTCAGAGAAATATCGACACCTGGCAGGTTGAACTGCAGGGGGGCTGTTATAACATATATGTATATAGTGATATTGTAGACTATCAACTGGTTGGCAATAGCAATGTACCACTCCTGAGATGTATAAATGTGTCTGACGAGGTGCGACGTATACCCACTCTAACTTTTGACCCTTTTATTTCATATACTTCTTTAATATCCCCCCTCCCCTCCTACTCCTTCTCCTCCTCCCTCAAAAAAACACACCCCTATATCGAGAATAAAAGCTCCGGAAAAGGGCTTATAAACGCCCCGTAAAGGACTTATAAAAGCCTAAAACAACACATACAAACCACATACTGTTCATTTTATTAAGTTAATTCCCGAAAACATTGCATGGACTACATGCATTGGGGCATTGGTTGTGCAACCTTTTTGACTTGCGGGCCGCAATCGGTTCTAAAATGTGACAGATGGGGCCGGGCCAGGATCATTTGGTCACATCATGTAATCATGTAGATTGCGTCTGATTTTTATACATTTCAATTGAAGGTGCAAAGTTAAAGAAATCGACGTTTACTGGAAAAATGATCAATGGAATCACTTTCAACATTCAAAACATATTATTACACAACAAATTAAATCAAGCTCCAATAATTCTTATTGTTTTATACCCCTCAAAATAATGGACGTATTGTCTCAGCTCTCTATATAATGAGTCACAATTGTCCTCCGGTACAAGTGGAAAGAGAAAATATGGCCCTAAAGCTGAAAATTGATGTTCGATTTAAAAAAAAATCTTCATATCTCTTCTGAAAACACGCCTTTACTCATGTGGACGAACTGTTTTGGTGTTTGAAATTGGTTTACCAAAGGTCATAGGTTCACAAAAGCAGTGAAATATCTGAATACAATGCTAGATACATGTAAATAAATGTGGGAAACTATATTTGTTATTATCGTTTTTGAGTAAAAATTATGTGGTCCGTCCCACATTCAACAAAATGATAAAGATGGGACTGAGAAATTACTTCATATTGCAGATAAAGCTTCATGATGTGTGTGCAAATAAAAAATGACCATTACATTTTTTTTTCTCCAATAAATATGTATTGTACATAAATAAATAAACCTACATTATATACATGTTGAGAAATAGAAAATAGAACACCACTATTGGCACAACCTATTCACAATATGGCTTCACTATAATAACATCATGTCATTTTTTTCGCAAAATGTTGACAAATCATGGTGAAGGGTACATGACCTATTTTCCTCTGTTGTGTAAAATAATAGAAAAGGGAATACAGCGGCCAATAACATACAAACCACCATCCTCAGGACACATTCTGAGACACTGTCTTTCCCCCCCAAGGTTTAGGCCCCACTGCTACTAATTCTCAAAATCAGTCATATATCGATAATAAAGGCACAGGATCTCTTAAAACAGTCATATATCGATAATAAAGGTCAGGAACAGGACTTATAAAAGTCTAAAACAACAGCCCATTCAAATAGCATACCCCTTTTAACACTTTTATTATACATACTTATTTAATAACCCCTCCCCTCCTACACCAATGTTTAGGCCACCCTGCTACTAATTCTCAAAATCCGTCATATATCGATAATAAAGGCACAGGATCTCTTAAAACAGTCATATATCGATAATAAAGGTCAGGAACAGGACTTATAAAAGTCTAAAACAACAGCCCATTCAAATAGCATACCCCTTTTAACACTTTTATTATATATACTTATTTAATAACCCCTCCTCTCCTACACCTCCTCCTCCTCCCTCGAAAAAACACTCCTATACCGATAATAAAAGCCCAGGAAAAGGACTTATAAAAGCCTAAAACCAACACATACAAACCACATACTGTTCATTTTATTAAGTTAATTCCCTAAAACATTGCATGGATTACATGCATTGGTGTCTTACCTGCCTGCTTAATATGTTTACATTTAAAAAATAAAAAACATAATTAAGGTTTTTCCCATGGCCTTTTTTCCTCAATTGTGTAAAATAATAGAAAAGGGTATACAAGGTTTTTATCACTTAACTAGGATCATGCACACCATTATTAGATATTTCAACGGTGCCAATAAAGGCAGCCCCAACAGCGCCCCCCTGCCAACTACAGCACGTGCATGACCCCCCCTCCCCAACACCCCCTCACATACACACACACACACACCCCATTAACAGACAGAGCTGTCATTAACATACAGCGCTACCGCCCCCCCCCTCTCCCCTCCCCACCTCCTCTCCCCTCCCCTCCTCCCCCAAATACTGTCAATGACCTTTTTTCCTCAGTTGTGTAAAATAATAGAAAAGGGAATACAACGGCCAATAACATACAAACCACCATCCTCAGGACACATGCTGAGACACTGTCTTGCCAAGGTTTAGGTCACACTGCTACTAATTCTCAAAATCAGTCATATATCGATAATAAAGGCACCGGATCTCTTAAAACAGTCATATATCGATAATAAAGGTCAGGAACAGGACTTATAAAAGTCTAAAACAACAGCCCACCTTCAAATAGCCTACCCCCTTTTAACACTTTTATTATATATACTTATTTAATAACCCCTCCCCTCCTACACCAATGTTTAGGCCACCCTGCTACTAATTCTCAAAATCAGTCATATATCGATAATAAAGGCACAGGATCTCTTAAAACAGTCATATATCGATAATAAAGGTCAGGAACAGGACTTATAAAAGTCTAAAACAACAGCCCATTCAAATATATATATATCTTTATTCCAGACTCATGGGTCCATAAAACAACAAACACAAATACAACAACAATATATAAAATACAATACGAGGACACCGGTCCAGCCATTGCAGCCACAAAAATCACTCGGGATTAAAAAACATACAAACATTTGTTCCATTGCTTCCAGAAACAAGACGAATACCTGGTATCACTCAGTGCTGGGTCAGCCAAGGCTTTTATAACTACATTCTCAAAGACATTTAGTCGACATTTAAATTTATACATAAAATTCCTCAAAACAGCATGAAAAGTGGGAACATTCCGGCTCACAAACATCTGACTTGCACTTGTCTATCTCGGAAGCTTGAGCAGGATTCTGAAGGCATCATTGAAAGCCCCCTGCATCTTTTTCATTTTCCCTTTACTATAACTGCACCACAGGTGGGCTGTATACAGAGGTGTACAGTAGGCTCAAAACAGAGCAGTTTTAACATCTTCTGTACACATATGAAATTTACGTGCCAGGATGTTGGCTTGTGCATACAGTTTGCAACACTGCCTCTGCACATCATCATCATCACTGAGGTCGTTCCTGATGATGTGACCCAAATACCTGTATTTCTGAACCACATTTAACTCCTGGACTCCCAAAAAGAATGAAGGAAAATGTAGCTTCTGATCCTCCCTGGTTTTTGCTATCATAATAACACTCTTTTTGGAGTTGAACTCGATAGCCCACTGCTCCTTAATAACTAAGGATGGGTTAAATGCAGAGAACTAATTTCCCCTTGGGGATAAATAAAAGTGTATATTCTATTCTATATCATAGTCCACCCCATACCTTGAGCACACTCTGAGCAATTGCTGTAAGCCAGCACTATAAGGTGACAGGACCACCAAGTCGTCAGCGTAGATGAGATGATTAATAAGACTTTCTCCCACCATACATCCTGTCTTACACCTTTAACTCCTTAGAGAGGTCATCCATATAGAGATTAAACAGTGCATGGGGACAGTATTCCACCTTGTCGGACACCATTTGTCACTGGGAAGGGTGCAGATACACTCTTACCCCATCTAACTCGCATGGTTTGACGCGCATACCAAAAGTGAAAAATCCGAATCAAATATGGTGGCACCCTACGCTCTTGTAATTTGACAAACAATTTGGAATGATTAATTCGATCAAAAGCTTTAGATGCATCCAGGAAACACATAAATACTGTGGTGTTATGTCTCCTGTACTTACTAACAATTTCCTTCAGTGCATATATACATAAGTCTGTGCTATGTTTACTTTTAAAACCAAATTGATTATCAGTGGTTAAGATGTAATCTTGAAGCCTATCTAAGAGGATTCGTTCTAATACTTTAGAAAGTATACTGGCCAGAGCAATTGGTCGATAGTTGTCAATGCTAGATATTTTACCAGTTTTATTTTTGATTACTGGCACTAACAACACAGTGAGCATAGAGTCAGGAAGTACGCCGTGCATTAAAAAACCAGAAAAACACACAGCAAGTAACACTGACAACCTGTTGCTAGCATGCCTCAGATGTTCTGCTGTTATTTGGTCAAGGCCACATGCTTTGTTCAATGACAATTTTTCAATAGCATACAACACTTCATCAGGTCTACACACACCAGCATCATTAGGAACATTACCAATATTAAATGTGTCACTCTTAACACTATTGAAAATGTCCCTATAGTGTTTACTCCACAGATCAGCAATACTGTCCGAACCATCTGCCCCATCAATACTGGATGGCAGAGGCGTCTTCATGTTATTGACAACTTTAACTTCTTTCCAGAAGTCAAGGGCATTATTCTGCTGAAAATGTTGGCCATGGAGTTTGCCCTCATGGCCTGTTCATTTCTTTTAATGAAGCGCACAGCATATTTAAATCGTGCATTTGTGTGTTTCTTGTGTTCGCACTCTGGACCATGTCTTGCTTTTCCTGATAAAACCCAGTTTTTAAAAGCTTCTCTAGCTTCTCTATGGAGTTCAGACACATATTCATTCCATCCTGGCCTAAGATTATGTTGTTTAGCCTTTTTTTTACAAAATGATTTGCTTATATTATTTAGACAATTCACAATGTTATCATACATTACACAGAGATTATTATTGTGGTTTTGATTTTTACAGTTGATGTTGCCACACAGAATCGCATCAAGCGGTATATCAATATTTCTGAGGCTCTTATCAGTTTGTGGATTGTAATACAATAAATCATCTTCTGTGAGCTTTGACCAATCTACTTTAAAGTGGTGTTCATGGTTATCATCATTACTGGTCAACTCAGGTAGACTCTCAACATGCAATATCATAGAGACAGGTATGTGATCTGCTGTAGCTCATACAAGATTGCAACATCCTGGAGACAGTCATGAGCATCAGCTGTACATACACAGTGATCCAGCCAAGACGTTGTATGCCACGCTTCAAATAGCATAATACTTAGCATGCAGGATGCACCGATTCGCCAATAGCATACCCCTTTTAACACTTTTATTATATATACTTATTTAATAACCCTCCCCTCCTACACCTCCTCCTCCTCCCTCGAAAAAACACCCCTATACCGATAATAAAAGCCCAGGAAAAGGACTTATAAAAGCCTAAAACCAACACATACAAACCACATACTGTTCATTTTATTAAGTTAATACACTAAAACATTGCATGGACGACATGCATTGGTGTCTTACCTGCATATACCTGTTTAATATGTTTACATTTTAAAAATAAATAACCATAATTAAGGTTTTTTCCCATGGCCTTTTTTTCCTCAATTGTGTAAAATAATAGAAAAGGGTATACAAGGTTTTTATCACTTAACTAGGAGCAGGCACACTATTATTAGATATTTCAACGGTGTAAATAAAGGCAGCCCCAAACAGCGCCCCCCTGCCAACTACAGCACATGCATGAGCCCCCCAACACACCCTCACATACACACACACACACCCATTAACAGACAGAGCTGTCATTAACATACAGCACTGCCGCCCCCCTTCCCCCTCTCCCCTCCCCTCCCCTCCCACCCCTCAATACTGTCCTTATATTACTACTCGAGAGCTCTGCAGCGATGTAATGACGGACTAATGCGAGCCAGTATGCGTCGTCTCCTCTACCGGCCCACCGTCGCAATGTCTCTGAGAGCCGGTGATGGCTCACAGACAGAGGGAGACTGGAGGAGGATAACGACCACAACAAAAGGAGAGAGCCGTGTCCGCTGAGCTGCACGGAAACAGTCTCTGCTGCCTGTGATGTAACACCGGCTTGCTTTCTGAACCTCCTCTTTAAATAACCCAATAGTTGCCCTGGAGTGTTGGCTGACATGTTCATTTGACTTTTGAGAAATATCAAAGGTTCCACCGAGTCGCAGAGAACATGTTTTCTGCGCCGCTTGTCAGCATGAATCTGCATTTTCCTCCTGACATTTACCCTCCCCCTGCCCCGGGGCCCCCGGCCTGCTGGTTGCCAGTGGGAAGGAGGGTGGACCGTGCCAACACACATACCAATAAGCAGAGGGTGAAGGGCCCCACGGCCCCTGGGAGTCACCATTGTGATTCCGCTCCACTCCGCTAGTGGCTTTCCAACCGACATTGTCCTCCTCTCTGTCTTAAAAATGCAGAAAAGAGGAGTAAACACGGTGCAGCAGGAGCAGCTTCACCAGAGAATTATAAGTGAAGCAGAACAATAGAAATAAAGCTGCAGAATCACCAAATTCAGATATTTAAGGTGTTCAAAGTGAAATTCAGACCATTGCAAAAATATATATAGCAACTATAACAAAGCCAGCCCGGCGCCAAATGCATGCACGTCTCTGTGAGCCCCACTGACTGATTCTTATTCCGTTCTATTTAACGGGCTAGTCTAGGATTTGCGTGGCCAGACTGAAAAAAAATCATAAGGCCTCTCTTGTTCAGAGGGCCGGGCCAAATGTGGAGGCGGGCCGTATCCGGCCCACGGGCCTTAGTTTGAGGACCACTGCTCTTGGCTGTTGATGTCTATCAATATCGCTCATTTTGAAAATGACGTAAGAGGGCAATACGGATCCGTATCAGACCAGCGAGGAGGGCGATACGTGGCTGGCATGACGCCCATTAGCCAATCAGAACGCTTGTACTGTTGTTGCTATATAATAATTAGGGCTGTGAAACGATTAAAATTTTTAATCGGGTTAATCACAGGTTTTTGTGGATTAATCATGATTAATCACATATTACCGATATTCTCGGTATATTTTGTGAGAACATAGAGATTTCTGACAAAAGACGGATATATACATTTATACATTCTTCTATACAATGGTGCTGCAACTCAGCAGTTATTTAGCAGTTTTCTTCCATATGGAACATTAATACATCTTCATCCTAAACAGAATGTTTAACCCTCCTGTTACCTTTCGGGTCAATTTGACCCCATTCAATGTTTAATGTCGGTGTTCTTTGGGGTCAATTTGACCCCAGGCTGTTTTTCACTGTGTCAAACATATCAGAAATATCACCTTTTTATTTATTTAAAGGGCTATTTAGGTAGTCAACAAACAAACATAAAGTACCTCACACTTAAACTTGGGAAACAATATTAATTCTAATAATTTTCTGGAGGTTTTAATTGCTGGGGTCAAATTGACCCCGAGGGTAAAATATGTCAGTAAATGTAAAGGTAACAGGAGGGTTAAACAGAACATCTTTCTCTTGTTTGTCAACCATTAACTCCACCATGATACAATCTAAAGGTGGACAGATTGACAAGTGACTTTTTTTGCTCGGTCCCGATGCGCGCACGGAGCTCTGTGGCGCGCCAGACGGAGATCGATAAGTGTTAACGCAACGCGTAGAGACAGAGATGACATGCTGCTGTGGAGATACGATCAACAACAGACGTTTAGTTTAATAAAGAACAAAGACGTGCTATAGAGAACATGTCAGGGGGCGGGCCAATCTTTTTAATGTCATGCGATCTACCAACACTACGCCGCGATCGACTGGCGGGTGCTGAGACCCTGATCTACAGGAAGTAAAAGTCGTAACAAGGTTTCCGTAGGTGAACCTGCGGAAGGATCATTACCGATGAACAGACCGTCTGCATGAGAGCGGACAGAGTTCAGATTGAAGTGGTGGATTGGAAGCTCATTTTGCAAGTGACTTTTTTTTCGTCCCAACGACCAACAACAGACGGATTGGAAGCTCATTCTGCGCATGCGTTAAATGCGTTAAAAAAAAAAAAACTAGTTAAACCTGTAATTGGATTAACTGAGTTAACGCGTTATTTTTCACAGCACTAATAATAATTCATCTTTATTCATAAAGAAAATGTAAGCTAGCTGTCTGATGCTGCCCAGAGGAGACGCAGGTCGAGGACAGCTTCACTAGTGTATTGATGCTAATGCTTCAACTCTGTCAGAATTTTTTTTTGGCATTGGGTGCCCTTTTTTTTGGTTTGAGCACCTGCCCCCCAAAATGTCTGTGCACGTGCCTGAAGAGGAGTATATATATATCTAAGCTTAAAAATGTCTCAAAACTGGAATTTCAGTCAAAAGTGGACGTGATTAACACAGGTAGACCAATGCCGGAGCTAAAAGGTGTGCTTCAAACTTTTGTTTACCTTTACGTATCTGTAATATGTACCGTGTGTGTGTGTGTGCGCGTGTGTGTTGTGTGAAGAATGCTGATGAGACATGAAATAACCAGCAGCCAATTGAATAAGCTACACTTTTGGGTTTATATATTTGTAAATCTGACACTAAAGGAGTCAGTGCCTCACCAACCATGAACCTCACCGCACGTCACTACTGCTCGCAGTGGTTTCCGTTCAGATGACCTCCACCCAAGAAGATCTGGAGTACTGAGGCTTCAGCCAGACGATGCAGGCTGAGGCACAGAAGCCTCAATAACCTGCTCAGTAATTATCAATCCTCTCGCTTCGCTCTCCCCTCTCACCCTGGTCCCTGACTCTAGCCTTTTGGGATTTACTGATAGAACTCCGGATGAGGGTGGCGTTTAATCCCCTTTTCCCTGTCATTGTGCATGGACCCACTGCCTCGTACTCATCAACGGCCAGAAGCAGGACTTCATGTTCCAGTCGTAGAATGAACAAGATGCACTCAACTAATCCCCTAATATGATATTTTATATCTGTTCTTTAAGCGTCATTAAACACCAGGTCTTTCACAGGGAAACCATTATTTATTAAACAGTTTTTCATGGCGTTGTTGTAGCTAGATCCGTTGCCTCACAGTAAGAGGAGATCAGATTCGATTCCCGGGACTAGTTGGGCTTTCTGTGTTCTCCCCGTTTTCCAGCTTTTCCTCCAAAGTCCAAAGACCGGCTTAGGTTATTAGAAGAGGATAAGCGGTTATAGATAATGAATGGATGGATGTTTAGCACAATCTTGCCTTTGTGTTCACTGAAACCTGGCAGATAGCAGTGCAGCAGTGCTCAGCCAACTCCTCCCAACAGCTACATGAGCGAGTGTGTGAGGGAGGAGGTGGAGTCTTTGTTTACTGTCCGCTGCAAGCAGATGTCTGGGAAATTAGCTTTTTCTGAATATGCTGCTCCTCATGTCGAGCTACATTCTCAGACACCTACCTAAATATATAGTGTTGTCTTTTCTTGATGACCTTGTGACCATGCAGCTGCATCTCTCTCAACAACCTGGTAGAGCAGGAGCAGCAGCCGACAGCAGCGACCTCAGTCCACTGATACACTTTACGTAAGAGTTACATGCAACCTTTTGTTGTTCTCCTGCCTGAGGACAGTTTCATTTCACACTTACGTGCTCCTGCAGCCACTTTGCTGCGGCTCGTTCCCGCCGCGACGGTGACGGTCAGAAGTCAGAAGTTAATTTGTGCTCAGCGGGCTGCCTTAATGAACTGCCAACCTATTACCATATTATATCATTGAGACATTTAAACCCTCCGAATGGGATTTCAAAAAGTTGAATTTTGACCAAAGTGACTAACTGGCTTTACTGATTTGTATTAGCGGTGTGTTCAGCCCGGTCGGTCTGTGCTCGCCTCCTGCCTCGGTCCAAGCTGGATTACTCATCAGCCCCCACACACATACACAGCTGTGCACATACACAGACGTGCACGTGCACAGCTGTGGGCAGCGGCGGCGTGCATGCCTCCTGTGTGGTGAAATTGCCGCTCTTTACAGTGAATGCCATTAAGCTCGACATTGAGCCATTTTAATGGCGAATGTTCTCGCTGTGAATCACATATAGACCACATCAACTGAGAGCTGCCTTTAGTTCAACCCGTTCATCTCGTGTCCTCGGCCGGTTCACAGCCCCACAGGGAGAGCACCACCAGAAGCAAGAAGGAGCGTCCATCATCTTTGATAAAACGTGGTAAGATGCTTCTGTCAATCACGTTACATACAGCGCCTCCGTCGCACACAGGCCTATATGTCTGTTGGCCTGAAGCTCACTAAAAGATATTCAACACGTACAAATAAATAGGACACTGAACAGACACAGATACGACACAACGTTTGATTGCATTGTTTACATCCTGGTCTTTCTGATTACCTGTTCAGCAGAACGTATCCAAAGAGATTTGTCTTGTTTTGGCGTTTATATAACCGCTGCGTTTCCTGTGTGATGCGTCAGCCAGGTGTGCGGTGTTGAGCTGTGACAGGTCGCATGGTTGGCGAGGACAAGCCGTGACGGACACTCTCCCCTGGCTGCGAGGGGGAACGTCTACGTGCAACCGTCTTAGTCACGTGGCGAGAAGGGAAGGCTAATGTCTTCAGGCAGCCTGTCACATAAATCCTACATCCTCTCCAGCATACCGGAAGTTTGATGGCTCTGGCGCACGGCCCGGACTTCTCAGACTGCGACGGCCTAGTTCGGTAACTCGCCTAACCTTCACCTTGGGCTGTGACGCTCTGATTGAGCCAGAGTTAATTGAATTTTGGTGAGCGAAAGGAGAGGAAGGGGCCGTTATCGCTCCAACAGGGAGGAAGATGATGAGTTTTCCTTTGGGGTGAGGGCTTGATTCAGTAGAGCATATGAGCCGTTTTCAGTGGGTTTCATCAGAGCGGGCCTCGTGTCGTCTGAGGTTGGGCAGAGACATTTACCAATACACAGGATCTTATGTAACAACTCATTGCGCTCCGCTGGGCGAGTGGCTGTGGAGAAACCATGGCTCGTATGTTAACGTCATCTGACTTCATTCAGAATCCGCAATTTAATTGAACCTGCCTTTACAAGACAGAAACGTACAACGTTCAAAGAGAATATCAAATTCGAACCAATGTGTGTGTTGTTTTTCTGGGCCTCTCGCCACAACGCTATCGCTCTCTTTCCTAGATTACCCTATAGATAAATCAGCTGTCTGACCCAAACTCAGCCTATAACCTGCTCTGCGTCTGAGGTCGGTTTGTTTGTCCGTGCGGTTCTCCCAGAACCTGAGCCGGCAGAGGAACAGAGAAAGTGACAGGATGAGGACGAGCCCCACCTCCACCCATCCTCGCTGCACGTGCACACGTACACACACTGACTCATACTCCCTCCTCACATGGGGAACAACGCGGCCTCTCGCTAAGTCACTGTGTGTGTGTGTGTGTGTGTGTGCGTGTGTTCATATTTAGGTGCTTACAGTTATGAGCCCTCTCAGGATAACTGGAATTCAGGAGCAGTGATGTGCCAGGGCCGAGATCAGATGAGGTCATCGGCAAAGGCGAGCTTGGGGGAGTTCATCCGGAGCGGCAGCTCTGTGAGGAAGAGTTGGTTGCAGCATATGTCACACATGTAGCGTATGAAAAATATAAAACAGATGTTTTAGATGGAACAGTTTAATCAGGTAGTAAGAGATAGCCATTCAATCTGCTCCCCCCACATGTTTGCATGCTGCCGTCAAAAAGCTCTCGCGGCACAATTTGATGATTGGAAACAAATGCCGGACGCCTATTTATAGCGCATGAGAATGCCCCCGCTCCAGTCTGACTCAACTCCACGCGGCCGCGTGTTCGCGGCGGTTCAGCTGTTGTCAGATCGGTTGTGTCCGCTGAGACCGTGTTCAACATCGCTGCTCTAAACCTTCCGGTGAATGGACAGACAGGGAAGCTGCACGCGTGCCAGAGCAAACACACACACATACACACACACACACACACGTAAACACGCGGTCGGTGAGGATATTGTGGCAGAAGTTGGGTCAGTGTGGGTGACAGTGAGGACTGTGGAGGCTGCAGGCCATACGGATCTCAAAAATCCAGAAAATCTCTCTCATTCCTGAGGCGGACACTCCCTTTTCTTCTCCATTGTTTGCTTTGAATCCTTGAATTTTCCCATTTTTTCTGAAGGGGGGTGGTGGGAGAAAGGGGGAGGGGAGCTAGCCAGGATAAAGATAAACCAAAGTGCAGGTTGTCTGAGGTCAGACTGTAAGTTGGTGCTCATAGTGTAAACACACCAAGGCACACCTCTGCTGTGACTCAACCGAATGTGACTCTGTGCCGGGAGACGTCATCGTTCAGTGACAGCAAAGCACACATGTGCATGTGCTTGTGTTATTGTGCAGGAGGAGCAGGAGTGAGGAGCGTGGTACAGACTTGGGGACATAACTTCTGTCATAACTTCTCCTTGTGCTGTTGGGGGAGGGGAGTTATGTAAGCAGAAGAAACTGATGCATGTTGTTGGCATGGCTACGAGAGAGAGAGCAGAGAGGGATAGAGAGAGAGAAAGAGAGAACGAGAGGAGATGGGGAGGGAGAAATTTAGCTGTAACTCCAACACACAAGAAACAGATGGAGAATGACACTTCAGGCAGACCTCAGGGGTCATGGCAAGATGATGAGATGTATAAATAAGATAGGGCATGCTGCATCATGGGAAAGATGAAGTATATATATCGTATAGTGTGTAATGAATCCATTGAGAATGTCAAACCAAAGGTTCAGGATTGCTAAATAGGTGTAATTAAAAAATACATTTGACGAAAAATCATTCTGATGAAAGTTAATGATACAAATGCTTCTGCAAGATTGAGTCATCTCACTTTGGATGTTCGTTTGCAGTATTTGCAGGCTAATTATTTAAAATAAGGCTATTTTAGATTGTGTGCCTTTCTCTGGGAAAAGGTATTTCGGGGCCCAATGGCGTCATGTGGCGAACCCAGAAGTTGTAATTCCACCGTTTGGCCACTGTGTAAAATGAGTTACAAGCCAGTTAACCAGAGAGCCAATCAAAAAGCCCACTGACTTTGGGATGAAGGAAATGGAAGAGCACAAATGCATTTGCTGGGAAATGTGGTTAGAACAATGTTCAAATGTTCTTTTAGATGAAATACAACACAAAATGTGCTTGAGTCTCATAAACGTTGGCCAACTCAAGTTTTATCTGCAATAATTCAAAATTCCAATGGAAAGATTCCATATAAATGGCATCTGGAATTAAAAGACCATCATCATTCTCTGTCACTCCCTCCCTCCACCTCTCCAGTGACCTTCACCTCATCTTCCAGCCATCCCAGCAGCCATTTCTCTCCATCCTTGTCTTACTCATCTCACTGCCTCTCCTCTCCTCTCCTCTCCTCTCATCTCCTCACACTGCCGATTGTTTGCTTCTATTCCACGAAGGAGAATTTTACGGTTTTCTCATTCCATTTAAGTTCAGCCGTCGCTAACCCGTTGTGCTCTGACGCTCCACTCAGGCAGGAGGTATAAATGAGGCAGGGGGAGACGTGAGGAGGGATGGGAGGGAGGATGGTAGAGATTTGACAGAGGGAAGGAATTAGGGCTGAGGGTAAGGAAGGAGGGCGAGAGAGGATAAGACGGAAGGGTTATAGAAGAGTGTGTGTGTGTGTGTGGGGGGGGGGGGGGGGGGTGAGAGCAGTGAGGGAGAGGTGTCGAAGAAGCACAAGAGGAAAGAAAAGCTAAACTCGACATCACAGCACCGGAGCGGGCTGAGCCGCCAGCCATATGCTCATAGCGTAGACTCAAATCTTAACCATGAAGTAAAAGCTGCAAAGTGCTCATAAGGGCTTTAATGCACCGGAGCTAATTACGCTTATACAAGTTCATGCATTTAAACACTCGGAATTGGAGCATGTTGATATTAATACGAGTCTACGCATGCATGGAGGTAGGAGCAACATTTGATGTCGGCCGGTTTCTTGAAAGTGTTTTTTAAACAGGTTGGCAGCAACACTTAATGCACTATGTGCAGATTAAACAATACTTGAGAGAGTGTGTGTGAGTGTGTGTGTGTGTGTGTTTGTTTGTGTGTTAGGAAAGTGATTATTAAAGACATCATTGTCTAAAATATCATGGCCTGCTGGGACATTAGTAATTCCATTAAATAGAATCAAGAGGCCGAACCGAGAGGCAGCCCGCACCCAAACTAACTAACTGTATTTAAAGTAGGGCTGTCAATCGATTAAAAAAAATTAACTAATTAATCGCACATCTTGAAATTCATTAATCGCGATTAATCTCGATTAAAAGGTTTTTTTTCTTCTAAAGACTAAATCTTCTAAATGAACGAGTAATCACTTGAGACAGCGTGTATTTTAGACACTTGTTTAATTGTATTCTTTTTTAAAGACAAAACTTCACACAGAGCTGTGTTTTCAAAGAGGCTCCTACCTATAAAGTGCCAGCGAGGTATTTAATATCGTGGATGATAAATTGTTTCTTCAGTGAAACATCCAGATTAGTAAACAAAGGTGTATTTGAGACCCCATTGGTCCTGTCATCTTTAACACTGAACAGCAGAACCAGTGGCCTTGGAAAACTGACAAATATGTCATGTTAACCCTCTGGAGTCTGGGCTCATTTTCTCGATTTTACAAAAAAATTTAAATTCACCTTTTAAAGGCTTTTGCATATATGGGGGGTGGGGGGTGCTAGTGAGAGTGTGCTCACCTATGTGCGCGGATGTGTCGGCGTGTACGTGCTAATCTGGAGTCAGTTTGGTAGGATTTGGGTATAAATAATTTATTTCATTTAAGATATGGATTTTTATTTATAAATATTCATGTAATTTGCATGCAAAATAGGTCTTCCCAAACCAGCGGACAAAAAATTCAACCCGCGGCAACACTTCAAAAGTAGCCCAATTCCGCGGGAAAACCGCGGACCTGGCAACACTGCCTGCACCTTCCGTCCGACACGTCGCCCTCTGTTTCTCTGTGAATATCGAGGAGCAGACGGGAGGAAGGAGGCGGACTGCTGCGGCTTGACACTCAGAGGAGTGCAACAACTTCAACGCACACCGGAAGTAAACAAAGTTGCGTTAATGCGTTAAAATATTTTAGTGCGTTAATCGCGGGCAAATTAATCGCATAGATTAACGCGTTAACGCTGACAGCCCTAATTTAAAGTGATGATGTGTCTCTCTCCTTTCTGCAGCGCAGTCCCAGTCCGCTGGCTATTTTAGAAGCAGCTGTTTTGGGCCTTTTTTTCTTCTCTTTTTTTATTTTACACAACCTATTTCGGTCAATTCCCTGAACATTTGTGTTTCGTCGTTCTCACTCTTGATCAGTGTTGGGCAAGTTACTGAAAATTAGTAATTAGTTATAGTTACTAGTTACTTCTTTTAAAAGTAATTGAATTACTTTACTAGTTACTGTATATCCAAAGTAATTAGTTACTAGGGAAAGTAACTTTTAAGTTACTTTTATGTCTGCTTTTTTAATGTCATGAACAGTCAAACACAATAAACATGTTGTAACTGTCTCAGTGATTTAACAGTGTTTTTTTTTTACCACATTAGGCCCAATGAAATAAAAGTGATTGGCCTACAGTATTAACACTAATTAAAAGAGAAAACAAAGGTGCCTTGAGGTGCTGCATATCATATAATTGAGGGGGGGGGGGTGCTCACCTGTGTGCGCGGATGTGTCGGCGTGTACGTGCTGATCTGGAGTCAGTTTGGTAGGATTTGGGTATAAATAAATTATTTCATTTAAAATATGGATTTTTATTTAAAGATATTCATGTAATTTGCATGCAAAATAGGTCTACCCGAACCAGCGGACACAAAATTCAACCAGCGGCAAAAACCGCGGACCTGGCAACACTGGAAGTGGCTGTCAATCACAGTGTGGCACCGTGCTTGCTGGTCGAGGGGGCGTGCCTGTGATTGGCGGAGTAGAGGGGAGGCGTGCCTGTGATTGGCGGAGTAGAGGGGAGGCGGGGTTAACCTGTCGGAAAACGGAAGTTACGGGTGGTTGACGGGAACCGTTGTTGTTGACATTCGAGCTGCTGAGCCGAGAGGAGCACGCTGTCTGTGTTGGTGGATGCCCAATAAAGGGAGGAATAATAACGTCGTCCCGTCTCCGTGTCATCAGTGCCATAACGTCCGAGACGTTACAATATCATTGCGCCACCAAGGTCCTGCGATGTCAGATCAGAAGCAGCTAAAGTAGCCTAGCTTGTCTTCTTGTCTGCAAGTGTTCATTTTTCACAAAAGAGAGTAATGCGAGTAACGAACTCATTTAAATTTCAGTAACTGTAACTGCGTTAGTTGATTTAAAAAAATACTTCGTTACACTCTCGTTACCGCTAAAAGTAGTGGAATTACAGTAACGCGTTACAAAGTAACGCGTTACTCCCAACACTGCTCTTGATCCACGTATTTCTCTGCTGTGAATTCTGTCGCCGAGTGCGTCGTCTTGGCAGCCTCTTTTCACAGTTTCAACCACGCCATCGTGTAATTGGAATCCCAGTCGGGGTTCCTGTCACCAGTGACGGAAATATATGAGTTTAAAATACAGTTTCGAAGAGCACAATCCATGAAATAAAAATAGGTACTTTAAAGGACTATTTAAGAGAACGAGGAGTGAAGGAGAGAGCTCTGTCTATTGGTTTACTCGTCGTGGTACGACGAGGACCTGAGTGTAGTAGAGGCTGCAGGCGGGAATCCGAGCAAGGGGGAGGAACTGTCCTCGAGTGTGATGGCGAGGGTGAGCAGGGTGACCTCATCACGCCTTTCACTCAGTGATGGAGAGGACAAGACGGCATGGCGATAATCCTCCAGCATCGGGTTTTGTATGACTAATATTTCAATTAAATTAAATTCAGTTTATTTTGTACAGCCTAATATCACAAATTACAAATTTGCCTCAGAGGGCTTTACAGTCTGTACACATACGACCAGTGGCGGCTCATGAAAAAAATCTCAGGGGCGGGGGCATTTTTTTGAAAATGATTAACCCTCCCAAAACCACAGACCTTCAAACAGCTGTCTATGTGTAGCTTCGTCACAATGCCATCAAGTCATGTGACTCCAGTCAGTGTGATGGCTGTGACTGAACTATGTCTGTGAGCTTGTAGTTAGTTCATAAGCAGACAGACAGTCTGAGGCAGTCTGTGAGCTGTCTGTCAGTAATGCAGCTCCTGGTCTTTGATTTGGTGATTTTTTTCAACAAGATTTAAATAATTCTAAAAATAATAAATATGAGATCCCCATTTGTGACTCCTGTATCTATGCTTTTTCAAATATTAGAATTAATACAATTGCAATCACTTTCAAGTAAACCAGATTGCTCCACCAGACAAGAAAAAAGCTCAATGTTGAGCTTTTGTTTTGAAGGACAACAGCAGAAAAGCCGAACTCACGGAGGTAAGACCTGGCAAGTCGCTGTCGCGCATGCGCAGGCGTAACTTGTTAATGCCGTAACGTAAACATTTACAATAAGGTACAAGCATTTCAACATTTATTTATTCATGACTTAGTTTTATGTCGGTGTACTTTGACCGTGTGTAATATGTGAAGTTATCAATAAAGGTCTTTCTGCATTTCCCCTGCGCCCAGTGGTGTATAAAGTACCCAAAAGTCATACTTGAGTAAAAGTAAAGATACTTGACTGGAAAATTACTCAAGTAAAAGTAAAAGTCACCTATGAGAATACTACTTGAGTAAAAGTATTAAAGTATCTGATTTTTTTTGTACTTAAAGCAACACTATGTAACAATTGTACCTTAAAATAACAGCTTGAAAAAAAT
This sequence comes from Pseudoliparis swirei, assembly GCF_029220125.1. Lineage (NCBI taxonomy): Eukaryota > Metazoa > Chordata > Actinopteri > Perciformes > Liparidae > Pseudoliparis > Pseudoliparis swirei. The sequence goes on along the minus strand of NC_079391.1, from coordinate 19,979,166 downwards.
GGTGCCGCTACAATGACTTTTAATATGACGATTTGCGCCTCCGCTATTGCCATCGGGGGTCTGTGGGGAAATAACTCCGCTATGTAAGATTCTGGAGCCGCTCGCTCCGGGGCGGATGTACTTCGACCTACTTTCTGGCAGTGATTACGCAATGTCATAAAGTGCTACTCCACGCTCGCAGCTCCAGTATAAGGGTAGCTTTTTTATGTAGCTTTTTGGTGTTGTCAACAATATTGTATTCGATCACACGTACTCCACATTCAAACATTTAGAAAACAACGTATATAGGCTGAAAACGCCATCGGTATTTCATCTAAACTAAATGTTGTCATTCTTTTGGTTATGTTGTTTCATTCGCACTTAGCAACTAAATCAAGGGAAAAAGGTACAATACGCTAAAAAAAAGAGGGAATGGGCGGATCTGCGAATTCTGGTGTTAACTCTCTCTGCTCAAATGGTCGTAAAAGAAAAACACACAGTCGATATGCGGAAACCCAAATGTTATTATATTAAATCAAATTCAATGCATCTGCAAGCCCCCAAAATGAACACATACACAAAAAAATCAAACCCACTCAAAACGAAATATAATCCCCGGATCCTGACAGTCCCCAAAGTCTTTGCAGTCCCCCCAAACAAAAGTAAATGACTGCACGCACACACACCCCCCCCCCCCCCCCCCAAAAGCCGGCAAACAGCTGACCGACCAGGCGGAAACGTGGCGAGGCGCCGCGTTCAATCCCCGCGCTACTTCACCCTAGTCCGGTAGGTGCTGGCCCAGTTCACAGTGTTCCTGCGCAGTCTTCTATTAGTGATCCCGCCCGTTGGTATGAATCCAAAATAGAAACAGTCGCCGGATTGCTGCCGTTCTGAGTCCGCCGCCTGTCAGCGCGCTCCAAACAAAAAAAACCTTGCGTCACCTCCCCCTCGTCACCTTTTATAACCCGTGACACGTACAAATAATAACAATAATAATAATTATAATACAGGACAACACATGATCCCAACTCAATACAAGTGTATGCGAGGCTGCATCTATCGTAACTGGGTATTTACGACACTGAAGTAAACGTTAAATACCTAAAAAAATGAAGGGGGCGCTAAAAGGGAAAAACTACATAGTGGGGCTTTAAGTATCAAAAGTTATTTTCTGATATTAAATGTACTTAAGTATTGAAAGTAAAAGTAAAAGTAAATGCTGTTAAAAAACAAAACAAAGGGTCAGCATTTTGAGAATTATGAAGTTTATTTGTTTGGGTGTTGTGGCCGCCATGAACAAGGAGTATGAGCTAGGATGAACTTAGCAATATATGAATACTATGAAATCCTATTATGAGTCCTGCAATGCTGAATCGCCGTTCACAGGCCCTGGTGCAGGTAGAGTGTGTCTAGCTTCACAGGCCCTGATGGTGCAGGTAGAGTGTGTCTAGCTTCACAGACCCTGGTGCAGGTAGAGTGTGTCTAGCTTCACAGACCCTGGTGCAGGTAGAGTGTGTCTTCAAAAGAAGTTGATTTTCAAAATGAACAGATTTCAGTCTCGCTCTTCTTGGACTGAAGACGAGTCCTGCGATGCTGAAGAGCCGTTCACAGGCCCTGGTGCAGGTAGAGTGTGTCTAGCTTCACAGACAGCAGCACACAGTTGGGAAGCATTTCAGCAAGTCAACGTGATCTGCTGAACAGGTCACGTCTCCATCCAGCTGTTTGCTGCTGTCGTGCTTGAGATGACGAAGAAGTCCTCTTCATCAGATGAACTGGACCTGGTGGCATCACATAGCTGCAGGGAGGGTTCTTCCATGTGCTGCTTGATGTAGTCCATTCCTGAAATAAAGTGAGGGTATTATATACATGATAGAATTAATACCACTTCCTAACATGTCATGACCCCAACCTAAAGTTTTGTACAAAATAGTTTGTTTTAATTTGAGGTTTATACATTTAGTTTCATGCGCTGTCCGAGCATCCAGAGTTAATTTGTGAATATGTACTTGTATCTCTAGTTAAACACAACAACAGTCCCAAATCAATATCCTCGGCATTACTGGACCGTCACTCTTATAATATTAATACAAATCATAATAATAATGCTGTAATGATTAGCATTATATTATAGCTAAGACGACTCAAATCAACAAATTCTCACAACTGTCAACACTTCTTCAGCTCATTAACTCGCTAGCGATCTGTCTGCTGCACTAACGCAAATTGTCTCATTTAATTGACGATAGCTAGCGAACGTTAGCCTAACATACAACATGTGTAGGACAATCAGACACCTGTCTTCCCCTCTCCTGCCAAAGATATAACTTACTCCAATCCTGAGGACAACACTGCTAGATATCTTAACAGGTTTATAATGATTATCAAAACTAAACATTAACGTTGCGGCTCATGGGATTAATCTTAATTTACCTCAATGTGTTTCCTGAGGTTGGTGAGTTGTTGAAGGCCAGTATCTCCGTAGCTTTCGGTCGGCATGAGAGACACTTCATCCGGTAGGAAGAAACTTTCACTCCGACAAAAGAAAAGAGTTCGCCCAAATATGGCCACGGACGTTGATCTTGGTCACCGTGGTTGTTCGAGTAGCCGGCGCTTCCATTGCTGCTCCACATGAAATGAGTCGTATCTGTAGCCGCTCGCTCGCTCGCATCCT